>NC_052344.1:3877857-4213928 GCF_016432855.1 Salvelinus namaycush | reverse complement strand
GTAAATGCTGCTCTCAGAATAGCTTTCTCCATTCAAATCTTTCTTTAACATTGGAATTATTTCACAACACTGACGACGGATCAGCTACTAGAGAGATTTTACCACCTACGGCTGCAAATATTGAGGCGGCTTATTCTAATCACCAATTTGGCATATCATTGCGCACATTAGGTGTCATGGTTTTCCTCCTCCTCTTCGTCCGAAGAGGAGGAGTAGGGATTTGACCAAAACGCAGCGTTGTGATACGACATTAATATTTATTTAAACAAGACGAAAACTAAACAAACTTGAGAATTTACAAAATAACAAAACCGATGTAGACAGACCTGAACATGGAACTTACATAACACGAAGAACGCATGAACTGGTACAGACGACACAAACGAACGAACAAACGAAACAGTCCCGTGTGGTGCACAGACACAGACACGGAAGACAATCACCCACAAACAAACAGTGTGAACAGCCAACCTATATATGGTTCTCAATCAGAGGAAACGTCAAACACCTGTCCCTGATTGAGAACCATATAAGGCTAATTACAAGTGACCTAAACATAGAAACACAAAACATAGAATGCCCACCCCAACTCACGCCCTGACCAACTAAACACATACAAAAATAACATAAAACAGGTCAGGAACGTGACAGAACCCCCCCCCCCCTCAAGGTGCGAACTACGGACGCACCACCAAAAGTCTAGGGGAGGGTCTGGGTGGGCATCTGTCCACGGTGGCGGCTCAGGCTCTGGGCGTGGTTCCCATCCTACCATAATAAATCCCCGCTTCTTTATCCCCCTCACAATGACCACCCTCCAAATAACCCCACCTAAATTAAGGGGCATCACCAGGATAAGGAGCAGCACCGGAATGAGGGGCAACACCGGAATGAGGGGCAACACCAGAATGAGGGGCAACACCAGAATGAGGGGCAACACCAGAATGAGGGGCAACACCAGAATGACTGGCGGATCCTGGCTGGCTGGCTCTGGCGGATCCTGGCTGGCTGGCTCTGGCGGATCCTGGCTGGCTGGCTCTGGCGGATCCTGGCTGGCTGGCTCTGGCGGATCCTGGCTGGATGATGGCTTAATGCTGGATGACGGCTCTGGCTGGTCATGGCTGGATGACGGCTCTGGCTGGTCATGGCTGGATGACGGCTCTGGCTGGTCATGGCTGGATGACGGCTCTGGCTGGTCATGGCTGGATGACGGCTCTGGCTGGTCATGGCTGGATGACGGCTCTGGCTGGTCATGGCTGGATGACGGCTCTGGCTGGTCATGGCTCGCTGACGGCTCTGGCTGGTCATGGCTCGCTGACGGCTCTGGCTGGTCATGGCTCGCTGACGGCTCTGGCTGGTCATGGCTCGCTGACGGCTCTGGCTGATCCTGTCTGGCGGAAGGCTCTGGCTGATCCTGTCTGGCGGAAGGCTCTAGCGGCTCCTGTCTGGCAGAAGGCTCTAGCGGCTCCTGTCTGGCGGAAGGCTCTAGCGGCTCCTGTCTGGCGGACGGCTCTAGCGGCTCCTGTCTGGCGGACGGCTCTAGCGGCTCCTGTCTGGCGGACGGCTCTGTAGGCTCATGGCAGACGGGCGGCTTTGCAGGCTCATGGCAGACGGGCGGCTTTGAAGGCTCAGTACCGACGGGCGGCTTTGAAGGCTCAATACAGACGGGCAGTTCATGCGGCGCTTGGCAGACGGACAGTTCAGACGGCGTTGGGCAGACGGACAGTTCAGGCGCCGTTGGGCAGACGGGCAGTTCAGGCGCCGCTGGGCAGACGGGCAGTTCAGGCGCCGCTGGGCAGACGGCAGACTCTGGCCGGCTGAGACGCACTGTAGGCCTGGTGCGTGGTACCGGAACTGGAGGTACCGGGCTAAGGACACGCACCATCAGGCTAGTGCGGGGAACAACAACAGGGCACACTGGACTCTCAAGGCGTACTATAGGCCTGGTGCGTGGTACCGGCACTGGTGGTACCGGGCTGAGGGCACGCACATCAGGGCGAGTACGGGGAGAAGGAACAGTGCGTACAGGGCTCTGGAGACGCACAGGAGGCTTGGTGCGTGGTGCCGGGACTGGTGGTACTGGGCTGGAGACACGCACCATAGGGCTAGTGCGTGGAGGAGGAACAGGGCTCTGGAGACGCACTGGAAACCTGGTGCGTGGTGTAGGCACTGGTGGTACGGGGCTGGAGCGGGGAGGTGGCGCCGGAAATACCGGACCGTGCAGGCGTACTGGCTCCCTTGAGCACTGAGCCTGCCCAACCTTACCTGGTTGTATGCTCCCCGTCGCCCGACCAGTGCGAGGAGGTGGAATAACCCGCACCGGGCTATGTAGGCGAACCGGGGACACCATGCGTAAGGCTGGTGCCATGTAAGCCGGCCCGAGGAGACGCACTGGTGGCCAGATGTGTAGAGCCGGCTTCATGGCACTTGGCTCAATGCTCAATCTGGCCCGGCCGATACGAGGAGCTGGTATGTACCGCACCGGGCTGTGCACACGTACAGGAGACACCATGCGCTCTACTGCGTAACACGGTGTCTGCCCGTACTCTCGCTCTCCACGGTAAGTACAGGGAGTGGGCGCAGGTCTCCTACCTGACTTCGCCACTCTCCCTTCTAGCCCCCCCCCCAAGAAATTTTTGGGGTTTACTCACAGGCTTCCAGCCACGTCTCCTTGCTGCCTCCTCAAACCACCGCTCCTGGGCTTTAGCTGCCTCCCTCTCTTCAACAGAGCGGCGATATTCCCCTGTCTGAGCCCAAGGTCCTTTTCCGTCCAATATTTCCTCCCATGTCCACGAGTCCTGGTTTCGCTGTTGAGCTCTCCCACGCCGCTTGGTCTTTGGTAGGTGGGTGATTCTGTAACGGTTTTCCTCCTCCTCTTCGTCCAAAGAGGTGGAGTAGGGATTTGACCAAAACGCAGCGTTGTGATACGACATGAATATTTATTTAAACAAGACGAAAACTAAACAAACTTGAGAATTTACAAAATAACAAAACCGATGTAGACAGACCTGAACATGGAACTTACATAACACGAAGAACGCATGAACTGGTACAGACGACACAAACGAACGAACAAACGAAACAGTCCCGTGTGGTGCACAGACACAGACACGGAAGACAATCACCCACAAACAAACAGTGTGAACAGCCAACCTATATATGGTTCTCAATCAGAGGAAACGTCAAACACCTGTCCCTGATTGAGAACCATATAAGGCTAATTACAAGTGACCTAAACATAGAAACACAAAACATAGAATGCCCACCCCAACTCACGCCCTGACCAACTAAACACATACAAAAATAACATAAAACAGGTAAGGAACGTGACATTAGGCTACACATCAGACAGTAGCCTACAGACAGTAGCCTGCAAGTAGCAAAATAGAACATGAAATACTGTATATTTCAATATGATTGAAATATGTCTATAGCTTACTGTTTATATTTTAATGCAGTCATTTAGGTTTTAATTTGAAGCATCTTTTATATGTTGCTTATTTGTATCACTTGCAAAGACATTGGCAACTTTGTATTTGTAGTCAACTTTGTTCTGAAGTTAACACATTCACAGAGAGACGGATAACCCATGTGATTCTATGTTTAGCAGAGATCTTCTGTGTAGAAAGAGACACGGGGTGGCAAAGAAGCATATAACAAAGCACTTAGCTGTTCTACAAGAAGTCTGAGGCAGGTGTTAGCTTTGTGGTGACATATTTCTGCATTACCAAATGAGGAGAGTTACAAACTTCACACACCAGTCAGAGTTATACTTAAACTACATCTTTAATAAGAGCTTTGTAATAGCCTTTTTGACGTTCAATGATGTGCTATCTCTAATGAACCATTGAAAAAAAGTACCAACAGAAAAGTACAAAGATATTTTATAGCCAAGATACACCCCTCTCAACTTACATGACGAACCACAGATCTTAGGAGCAGTTCACAAAGGTTAAGATTTTTATGAAAGATATCTATAAAACATAGCAGACAGTTACTTCTGTGATAACAGTTTTTATTGTAAAGACCAGTGTCTGGCCCTCCTACTCCAAACAGAAACCGTCTCTCCCTGGTACGGCATAGAACAGAACCATTAGCTCTTTAGGTTTTATCACCCAAAGACATCGTAAATCTCCTCTGTCAGTGTTATCTCATAGAGGCCCATCCTCAGTAGAACACACACACACAATAGTTAACAGAATATTCTATTCTGTCGAATAAAACAACCATTATAATGCAATACAAGCATTATAACATAATCTTGAAATTTTCCACGACATCTCCCCCATTTTGAGAATCTTCTCAACTTAAAAGAAAATTACAAGATTTAAGAACATTCATTTACATAGAAAATACATATATTCTACATGAACCAAAAATGACAAAACAATAACTCATTGCATGGGGTTCCTGCACATGACCAGCCTCATTCTAAGAAACTCAGCACTGTCTCTTATTTCAATCCCCAACACATTTTCTAAACACTCTAGCAATTTGTCTAGGAAGGTTATGATCCACAGTCACCTGCACGAACCCACGAAGAAAAACAAAAAAATGCATACAGTTTATGAGATTCAAAGCTATTATTTCCATAGACAGTGAAAAGCACATGTTTAATGCATAATGCAGTGCATGCAACAATGGAGTTTAATAAAATAATCTTTAGTTATCTATCACATTCCAATGGATCAGCATAGTATGTTGGAAATGACTATTTCCATTCCAGAAACTAAAATGAGCATATCTTGTTCTACAAATCCAGGTAATGACTCCTAGTTCAAATAAAATGTATCCCCTTGGTGCCTATGAACATGACCCAAGACAAGCATCATGGTTCCACTATTTATAAGGCAATGCCTATAGATCAAATAGATTAGGATCATTTTCACTCTCCAGATCAGAGTTCACCCTCTCCATTCACCATGGCATGCTTATAATGGCTTCAACATCTTTAGTTCATAACAACAATCCTTCAGTTTTAAAAATCATTCCATTTCCAAATAAAATCCTAATTAGAACCCAGTTAATTATCCAAACAAAATGTATAATGACATTGCTCAGTGATTCAAATTGGTCCTATCACTCAAAGTAAATAACTCAATTTAACACACATCAACATTGGCAGAAGGTACTTTTATAATAACATCCAGTATAATTATCCCATAATTCTACTATTAACATTTTCATCACGATTATAATACAGATCAGTATCTCAATGCATTCTTAATCTAAATTACTATAATTTTACGTGGTGTAGACCTCTACAATCAACCTGATACCCCAAAAGTCAAAAAAGAATTTGGGCACAGTTGACCAACCCCCTCATTCAGGCACTGATTCTTCTGGCGTCCTTTTCATTCTTCTTCAGATAGCTTTACAGTTCAAAGTGGATGGCCCATGATAATGTCCCAATTTCAATGTCTCACCTTTACCACCCATTATGTCTTGTCCATTCGTCAACCAGTATACCAGCAACATAAGAGCAGTTTAGAACAGATTTCTCTCCATGCTCACTCCACGTGGACTCCTCTCACACTCCTGAGAGAAACATGAAAGAAAAGCAGTTGATAGCTTAGATCGGATACTGTACATCAATTTCTGGCTCGGCTCCTTTCTCTCGGTAGAAGGGATTCGGACAAGGCCTTATTCAACGCCTTTGTCACTTTTCTTCAGCCAGTTAGAGGGGGTTTTGAGGTACACACACTGTTCCGTCCAATTATCTCTTCCATGCATTAAGATACCGTCTGATGTCACTTTTCATGATAACCTCGAAAGAACAGATCAGAACAACAGTTTAGTTCAGTTCATTAACTACATGATACATTATTACTTTTACCAATTATTCTTAATACAAATGTCTAAACATATTTCAAAGAGAATAGCAACACATTCTATTGAAACTATTCTTTCAAATTGGCTTATACTCCCCATCACAATTTCAACTTCATCGCAGAGCCACAGGATCAGGAAGTTAGACCTATAACCCATCGGGAATAGAACAGAACAAACAACACAACAATACACTCCTTCACATCACTCATGGTGTGTAAACTTCAATCCAAAACCTCAAAGAACTGAATCCAAAATCTCAAAGGACTGTATCCTCCCCCATTTTTAACACATAACTCTCCATGAGAGTAATGTATAAAACACTACTACTGGTAATAAGATAAAACAAAATTTCAAATAACCTAATCAAATTAAAATCACTACTCTGAAAAACTCCACAAAGAAAAATAATTGTACACCTATATGGTCATAGGAACATAGACTTAAAGCAGCCTACCCTTAGTCAAAGGCAATGCCCTCTCCTTCTTCACATTGGTCCAAATTACAAATATGGCTAAGAACTCTAAGAACTATAAAAGAACTCCACAATAATTATCAATTTCACGAATTACCTTGAAATCGGTATTACAAATGACCTTAAATTCATTATCCAAATGGCTTTCCAATGACGTTGATCAAGCCACAACGGAAAGTCATTACAGAGGTCATAGGTCATACAAACCCTTCAAAGAAGTGTTTCTTAGACAATTTTTTTTTTTAATTGTCAAACATTTCCTACATGTTGTATCCCAGGTTCCCAGAACATTCCTTTATCAAAAGAATTCACGTGTTTAATTAAGACTCATTAATTATGACTCAAAATGCCATGTGCGTGCGTGCCCCTTTAAGATATCTTAGCACTAAGTGAAATGGAAAACTCACCAAACCCAAAGGAAATTTTAAAAAAACAAATCAAACATAGTATTTTAAAAACACCAACAAATAGTCATAACAAATGTGTTGTGTGTGTGTATTTGCAAACCGTAAGGTAAAAATAAACAAAACATTTCCAGGCCTTTTCAATGTGGTAGTTTATGGCCTCAATCTCACTCACTCCCCAAGATTATAGTCCCAGGAAACATTTCAAAGAGAGACAATGAAACACCCATTTTCCCAGAAAAAACACAAAACACTTCGTTAGCATTCATTATACTACACCGATTCAGAAACTCAAAAGTTAACTATAAACAAAACCCAATAATAATAATAATTCCGCTGTACTCCCTCAAATCATTAATCATTAGTTTTAAAACTTCTTCTGGCTGCAAGCCCGAGGTCGGTACACTTATGACAACAGCCAGCTCAAGTGCAGGGCGCGAAATTCAAAATATATTTTTTAGAAATATTTTACTTTCACACATTAACAAGTCCAATACAGCATTTGAAAGATAAACATCTTGTGAATCCAGCCAACATGTCCGATTTTTAAAATGTTTTACAGCGAAAACACCACGTATATTTATGTTAGCTCACCACCAAATACAAAAAAGGACAGACATTTTTCACAGCACAGGTAGCATGCACAAAACCAACCTAACTAACCAAGAACCAACCAAACTAACCAAGAAACAACTTCATCAGATGACAGTCTTATAACATGTTATTCAATAAATCTATGTTTTGTTCGAAAAATGTGCATATTTGAGCTATAAATCAGTTTTACATTGCAGCTACCATCACAGCTACCGTCAGAAATGGCACCGAAGCAGCCAGAGTAATTACAGACACCAACGTCAAATACCTAAATACTCATCATAAAACATTTCTGAAAAATACATGGTGTACAGCAAATGAAAGACAGGCATCTTGTGATTCCAGCCAATATTTCCGATTTCTTAAGTGTTTTACCGTGAAAACACAATATAGCATTATATTAGCTTACCACAATAGCCAGAAACACAAGCCATTCCCCAGCAGCAAAAGTTAGCGATCGTAACAAACCAGCAAAAGATATATAATTTTTGACTAACCTTGATAAGCTTCATCAGATGACAGTCCTATAACATCAGGTTATACATACACTTATGTTTTGTTTGAAAATGTGCATATTTAGAGCTGAAATCAGTGGTTATACATTGTGCTAACGTAGCATCTTTTTCCCAGAATGTGCGGATATTTTTATGACACTCAACTATTCTGACCAAATAACTATACATAAACGTTACTAAAAATTACATGTTGTATAGGAAATGATAGATACACTAGTTCTTAATGCAATCGCCGTGTTAGAATTCTAAAAATAACTTCATTACGATATGCAGTTTACGTTATGGCGAGAGCGTGCCCAAAATCTGGGCGCAAACTACTAGTACAACATGTTTGACAGATATATGAAATAGCATCATAAAATGGGTCCTACTTTTGATGATCTTCCATCAGAATGTTGTACAAGGGGTCCTTTGTCCAGAACAATCGTTGTTTGGATTTAGAATGTCCTCTTCTCCAGTCAATTAGCACGGAAAGCTAGCAAAGTAGCGCGAAGCTCTCCTTCCTGAACAAAGGCACACAACGCAACACGCCTAACGTCCCAAATAAATTTAAATAATCTAATAAAACTATATTGAAAAAACATACTTTACGATGATATTGTCACATGTATCAAATAAAATCAAAGCCGGAGATATTAGTCGTCTATAACGACAGCTTATCAGAAGGCAAAACCAGGTCCCTTCACGCGCTCTCCAGAAAACAGGAAACTGGTGACACGTCATACAAATAGCTTTTATTCAACCCCAGATCAATTTATACACTCCATTTCTTCTCTCACTGCCTGTCGACATCTAGTGGAAGACGTATGAAGTGCATGTATTCTAATAAATATCAAGGACATTTATAGGCAGGCCCTAGAACAGAGCATCGATTTCAGATTTTCCACTTCCTGTCAGGAAGTTTGCTGCAAAATGAGTTCTGTTTTACTCACAGATATAATTCAAACGGTTTTAGAAACTAGAGAGTGTTTTCTATCCAATAGTAATAATAATATGCATATTGTACGAGCAAGAATTGAGTACGAGGCCGTTTGAAATGGGCACCTTTTATCCGGCTACTCAATACTGCCCCTGCAGCCCAAACAGGTTAATCTACATCAATGTATATGTATGCTTAATTGAACATACGCTACCCTTAGATACAATTATCCTGGTATCATTACTATCTAAATGTAATTATTTTTTCCTCTGTCGCAAATGTAGTACATTTCTCAGCGTAAGGAATCAGTGATATTTAATCCCAGTTATTTAATAAAAATGTAGACATGTTCTCCTGTGTCTCCTTAAACATCCATACTTTAGGTAACTTCCATCCGTCCCGGAAGAAAGAATCCTACTCACACACATCAGATAATACAATGTTTAATTAAGTAAAATCAACACCTAAATTAAACAGTAAACAATAAACAATAAACAAACCCATAACCCCTTTCCAGCAATCTAATCATTTCAACCTGTTGATATGTTTTGTAAAAACTATCCTGATTTTTAACAAATCTAAAATCTTTCAAAAGTTGGCGCTGTCTCATCAGCGTAAAAATCTAAACTAACTTTTTTCCCACTCATATCTACAATGTTTGCATTCCCCAAAGGTCAATACTGTTCAGCTCGTACATTAATGATCTTCCTTCTGTCTGTACAGGGTCTGAAGTTCCAATGTATGCAGATGATACAGTGATAAATGCATGCAAATAACAAACAATAAGCTACACAAGAACTCACTACTGTAATGGTTCAGATGACAAAATTGCTCAGAGACTCATGTTCTCAATTTTAAAAAACACAGTCTGCATGTTCCTCACAAAGAAAACAACTGATGCCCCTGAGACAGACGTCTATGTATCAGGGGAAAAGCTCCAGGTGGTATCTGATGCCCCTGAGCCAGATGTCTATGTATCAGGGGAAAAGCTCCAGGTGGTGTCTGATGCCCTGAGACAGATGTCTATGTATCAGGGGAAAAGCTCCAGGTGGTATCTGATGCCCTGAGACAGATGTCTATGTATCAGGGGAAAAGCTCCAGGTGGTATCTGATGCCCTGAGACAGATGTCTATGTATCAGGGGAAAAGCTCCAGGTGGTATCTGATGCCCTGAGACAGATGTCTATGTATCAGGGTAAAAGCTCCAGGTGGTATCTGATGCCCTGAGACAGATGTCTATGTATCAGGGGAAAAGCTCCAGGTGGTATCTGATGCCCTGAGACAGATGTCTATGTATCAGGGGAAGAGCTCCAGGTGGTATCTGATGCCCCTGAGACAGATGTCTATGTATCAGGGGAAGAGCTCCAGGTGGTATCTGATGCCCCTGAGACAGATGTCTATGTACAGTGGGGCAAAAAAGTATTTAGTCAGCCACCAATTGTGCAAGTTCTCCCACTTAAAAAGATGAGAGAGGCCTGTAATTTTCATCATAGGTACACTTCAACTATGACAGACAAAATCAGAAAAAAATTTTTTTTATGAATTTATTTGCAAATTATGGTGGAAAATAAGGATTTGGTTACCTACAAACAAGCAAGATTTCTGGCTCTCACAGACCTGTAACTTCTTCTTTAAGAGGCTCCTCTGTCCTCCACTCGTTACCTGTATTAATGGCACCTGTTTGAACTTGTTATCAGTATAAAAGACACCTGTCCACAACCTCAAACAGTCACACTCCAAACTCCACTATGGCCAAGACCAAAGAGCTGTCAAAGGACACCACAGACACTTTCAGAACGAGGTCCTTCTTCCAATAGGGCTTCACCAAGTACTGTGTTTCTCACAGAACGCACAGTCACCCTGCACACTCAGACTCAGAGTCTACGTAACAGAGGCTTTTCTAAAAACTCGACTTCAAGTGTGGTTCGCTCACCTCTTTCTTTAAAAAAACTAAGTTCGAGATGTGGTATCCACTCGGCTCGCCGCCTCTCAGATCAAAGGTGGGTCCATCTGCTTCGTTCCCGAAGTGTGGTTACCTTGAGATCCCAAGTTTGAGGGATCCCTCGTGCACGAATTTGCCCAGATCGTCGGGAGCGGTCACCGAGTGAAGATTCACGTCCCATCCCCGTTGCCAAATGTGGTGACATATTTCTGCATTACCAAATGAGGAGAGTTACAAACCTCACACACCAGTCAGAGTTATACTTTAACTACATCTTTAATAAGAGCTTTGTAATAGCCTTTTTGACTTTCAATGATGCGCTATCACTAATGAACCAAAGAAAAAAAGTACCAACAGAAAAGTACAAAGATCTTTTATAGCCAAGATACACCCCTCTCAACTTACATGACGAACCACAGATCTTAGGAACAGTTCACAAAGGTTAAGATTTGTATGAAAGATATCTATAAAACATGGCAGACAGTTACTGCTGTGTCAACAGTTTTCATTGTAAAGACCCTCCTACTCCAAACAGAAACCGTCTCTCCCTGGTACGGCATAGAACAGAACCATTAGCTCATGTTCTCTGGAATGCTCTTTAGGTTTTATCACCCAAAGACATCGTAAATCTCCTCTGTCAGTGTTATCTCATAGAGGCCCATCCTCAGTAGAACACACACACACAATAGTTAACAGAATATTCTATTCTGTCGAATAAAACAACCATTATAATGCAATACAAGCATTATAACATAATCTTGAAATTTTCCACGACAGTTTACGAGCGTTTTCAAGTGTAACTTTGATAAGGATGGTTTTGGTAAACAGCTCAGATATTTAACGATGCTCCAACAAAAATTCTAACGGTTAACTTAGCCTTAAAATGCTCATGGGAAACCGGGCCCAGCTCTCAAACATTATTGGGCACAGACAACAGCACAAAGGGCAAATACATCACGCAAAGCAGCTACAACTAAGCTACGTGTGCCTTTTTTAAAAATATATGTAGTTGCTGTTCTTGTCTAATGATGTCCTGTATTATGTCATTCTGTATTATGTTTCATGTTTTGTGTGGAACCCAGGAAGAGTAGCTGCTGCTTTTGCAACAGCTAATGGGGATCCTAGTCAAATACCAAGCTGTCAGTAAGAGTGTCCATGATTGAGTCTTTGAATGAAGAGATTGAGATAAAACTGTCCAGTTTGAGTGTTTGTGTCAGCTCGTTCCAGTTATTAGCAAACTGAAAAGACGAGCGACCCAGGGATATATGTGCTCTGGGGACCTTTAACAGAATGTGACTGGCAAAACGGGTGTTGTATGTGGAGGATATCTCAGATGGGGGGGTGAGGCCAGATAGGGTTTTATAATAAGCATCAACCAGTGGGTCTTGCGATGGGTATACAGAGATTACCAGTTTACAGAAGATTATAGAGTGCAGTGACGTGTCCTATTGGTGGCAAATCTGATGGCCGAATGGTAAAGCACATCTAGCCGCTCGAGAGCACCCTTACCTGCCGATCTATAAATTACGTCTCCGTAATCTAGCATGGGTAGGATGGTCATCTGAATCAGGGTTAGTCTGGCAGCTGGGGTGAAAGTGGAGTGATTACGATAGAGGAAACCAAGTCTAGATTTAACTTTAGCCTGCAGCTTTGATATGTGCTGAGAGAAGGACAGTGTACCGTCTAGCCATACTCCCAAGTACTTGTATGAGATGACTACTGTAATTATTGTAATCAAAAGGAGAGACTTTTAGATTTCTTCAAAACAATCAAAGTTTATTATTTAATTACTGCAGTAATGGAGCCGGTCGGTAATCACCCCTGGAGGTGATCACTGAGGACTCAACCAGCTGGTTTGAGCCACAGCATTTTATAGCAAAGTCCATCCTCCTTCAGTCTACATGACACACAGCAGATGTATGGGATGGGTCACAAGGTTAAGATTTGTATGAAAGATACTTATAATTCACAGCAGAGAGTATCTGCTGTAAAAACAGTTCTCATTGTGTACAGACCAGTGTCTGGCCCCCCAACTCCATATTGGAGCCATCTCCCCCTGGTACCCCAATACAGAAACATTAACTCATGCTCTGGAATGCAGTATCCCCGAAGACATCGTACATCTCCTGTCAGTGTTATCTCCCAGAGGCCCACTTTAAGTTCACACAGACACAATAGAGAGTTATAAGAACCCTCTATTCTGTTGCATAAAATAACCATTTGATGCAATAAAAGTATTATAACGTAATCTTACGATGGTCCACAGTCCGGAACCTCCTGAGACGGTCCACGGTCCAGAACCTCCTGAGACGGTCCACGGTCCGGAACCTCCTGAGACGGTCTGCGGTCCAGAGCCTCCAGCGACAGTCTGCGGTCCAGAGCCTCCAGCAACAGTCTGCGGTCCAGAGCCTCCAGCGACGGTCTGGAGCATCCGGCGACGCGCCCCGCACCGGAGCCGCCCCCGATGGTAGATGCCCACCCGGACCCTCCACTATTGAGTCAGGTTTTAGGGTCGGAGTCCGCACCTTTGGGGGGGGTACTGTCACGCCCTGACCATAGAGAGCCTGTTATTCTCTATGTTGGTTAGGTCAGGGTGTGACTAGGGTGGGTCATCTAGGTAATTATATATCTATGTTGGCTTGGTATGATTCCCAATCAGAGGCAGCTGTTTATCGTTGTCTCTGATTGGGGATCATATTTAGGCAGCCATTTTCCCATTTGTGCTTTGTGGGATCTTGTCTAATTATAGTTGCCTGTGAGCATTATTATAGCTTCACGTTTCGTTTGTTCGTTTTGTTGTTTTGTTCTTTGAAGTTTTCAATTCCAAAATAAAGGATGGAAACATACCACGCTGCATCTTGGTCTACTCCTTATGACGAACGTGACACAGGGCAAAATATAAATAGGCCTATAACAGTTAGGATCAGCTTGATCTCCCCCTTGAAATAAAGAACGAACTGTGGCTGCCTTCCAAGTAATGGCAACCTCCCCAGAGAGGAGAGACAAGTTAAAAAGGTCAGAGATAGGCTTGACGATTATAGGGGCAGCAACTTTAAAGAAGAAAGGGTCTAAACCATCTGACCCAGATGTTTTTTTGTGGTCAAGTTTAAGGAGCTCCTTTAGCACCTCGGACTCTGACACCTCGGACGGACCACCTGCAGGGAGAAACTTTGTAGTAGGGCAGGAGAAAAAGAGGGAGGAGCATCAGGGCTAGTCGCATTAGAAGGGGTGGGAGATGAGGAAATGTTGGACGGGCAAGGAGGCATTGCTGAGTCAAATAGGAATCCTGACTTAATGCAGTGGTGATTAAAAAGCTCAGCTACGTATGTGCTTCTTGTCAGGTATAATCACATCATCAACTTTAAGGGACATGGGCAGCTGTGAGGAGGAGGGTTTATTCTCCAGGTCTTTAACAGTTTTCCAGAACTTCTTGGGTGTCATGACTCCTGTGAGGATCCAAAAGATCAGGTTACAGTGGATCAGCTCTACAGAGCTCTATCTCTCCCACAGAGGGAGAGAGGGATGGATGTGGGGTTTTTATAACACCTCACGTCGACCGCAAACCATAGGCAGCAGACGATTCTTTTTGGGGCCTAGTTTGGGTGATCGTAAGGTCTTTGTGTCTTATGGAGAAAATTTGCAGCCAAAACTTCAACATCAAACTATGGACATTGAAGCGATATTTCTAACATAAAGAATGTTGGGAATGATGAGAGATGGAATATGGAAAATTAAATGGACTCACTGAGAATTTAAATGCAGACCAGAGAACGTGAGGATGTGGTCCACACGTTTAAATGGTTAAAACTACAAGATCAGAAAATGGTAAGACCCTCTGAAATTTTCGACGAGTGAAGAAGGTAAAGACTAGACCAAATATTCACAGTCTGCAACTGGGTATGTAAATTAGTCTAGGACAATTTGACCAAAGACGAGAGGGAAGAACAGATCACTCTCACCACTGTGTGGGACACCTGAAGTATCCATTTTAAAACACTCCAAGACAAAAAAAGCCTACATCTAAGAAGGACATTGTGCATTGTGACCTCTGGTGGACAACCAGAGACTTATATTGAACTACTCCCCATAGACCAGGCCTGGGCAAGGGGGCCGTATGCGGCCAGCGACCTGATTGAATACTTTCCGCGGAATCATGCTCAGATCACATAAAGAATTTGCAATAGTAAAGTTTTGAAACATTTATTGGTTATTCAAATTAAAAGCCCAATGAATACTCATCTATGTGTAATGCTTGTGGGACATTTATTTTGAAGGCACGTATAAATAACAACTGCACGAGGACAGACATTGACTGACAGGCTGACACACACATCACAGTTACAAATAGTAGGTAGTTAGAAATTGCGCAAAAATGAGTGTTCAAAGATTTAAAAGGAAAGTAGACAATGAATGTAGGGTGTTCCAGCAAGAGTGGACATCAACATTTTTTTTTTTTAGGTATCAAGGAAAGCTGTGTGCTTAGTGTGCAAAGAGAGCATCGCTGTCTTGAAAGACTACAACTTGTTCCGACACTTCCAGACGAAGTATGCAGAGAAATATAGGAATATGTCTTCTGAGCAGAGACCAAGTGCATCGAAAGAGTTGCTTTCTCAGTTACAAAAGCAGCAAGGACTTTTAACAAAACTGCATTCAGCAAACGACGGAATTGTGAGAGCTAGCTATGTACTGTCCCACAAAATTGCTAAACATAGCAAGCCATTCGCTGAGGGCGAATTCATAAAATAATGTTTAATTGACTCTGTTTGAAAATGTTTCCCTGTCAAGACGAATAGTGACACGGCGTGCTGAGGACATCGCAGACAATATGGAACAACAGTTGAAAGACAAGGTAAAGGATTTCACCTATTTCTCCTTGGCCCTGGATGAGAGCAGTGATGCATGTGACACGGTGCAGTTGTTGATAACCTCCTTCCCTCAGTAAGAGCATTGAAGATGGGTCGTGGCTGGGTCTTCCAGCATGACAACGACCCGAAACACACAGCCAGGGCAACTAAGGAGTGGCTCCGTAAGAAGCATCTCAAGGTCCTGGAGTGGCCTAGCCAGTCTCCAGACCTGAACCCAATAGAACATCTTTGGAGGGAGCTGAAAGTCCATATTGCCCAGCGACAGGAGAAGGTCTGTATGGAGGAGTGGGCCAAAATCCCTGCTGCACTGTGTGCAAACCTGGTCAAGAACTACAGGAAACGTGTGATCTCTGTAATTGCAAACAAAGGTTTCTGTACCAAATACCAAATATTAAGTTCTGCTTTTCTGATGTATCAAATACTTATGGCATGCATTAATGCAAATGAATGACTTAAAAATCATACAATGTGATTTTCTGGGTTTTTGTTTTAGATTCCATCTCTCACAGTTGAAGTGTACCTATGATAAAAAATTACAGACCTCTACATGCTTTGTAAGTAGGAAAACCTGCAAAATCGGCAATGTATCAAGTACTTGTTCTCCCCACTGTATATATCTGTCAACACAGTCATACACATGATGTATAATCCTGTAATATGATTCTGGCCCTCGATGGCAAAAATATATTCTAATGTGGCCCTCCATGAAAAATAATTGCCTGAAGTTGGCAAAAATGCCAAAAAATTGTTTTTTTGCTTTGACATTATGGGGTATTGTGTGTAGATTGATGAAGGAAAAACAACAATTTAGGCTGTAAAGTCACAAAATGTGGAAAAGGTCAAGGGGTCTGAATACTTTCCGAATGCACTGTATAATATATACATTTACAAACTGTACTATATCCAATGAATATGTTTTATTGTAAATTTCATATTTTGTAATAACTTTTCTAATAAGCAGTTTTAGGCCTTTCTTTAGTAAACTTTAAAACACATTTTCATGTTTTTAGTTAATGGGTACAAATGAACTATTTTAAAGTACTTTAAGCTAGGCTGTTTGAGAATGTTTGAATCCAAAGCAGAAACCAACATAGCTACTGTAGTAGGTCGAAGCTGTGTGCTGTAAAACCTTGGTAGAGCATTGGTGAAGTACGCAATGTGGTGGTCATGTGAATTTCCTGACTTTTTTGGCTTCAGACCAATGTCTACTTCTCACTAAAAACATAGTATTTCGTTTTTAATATAAGTACATTGACTGATACAATGTATTCAAAGAGGCATGGGGTGTCTCTTTATTAAGTACACGTATTTATGTCTTTGGGAAATGGGACACTTCAAAACAGTCAGTTATGAGAGGAACTTTTGATTTGGCAGGATTAGAGATAGACAACCCCTAACTGACATGATCAAATGTACTTTACTCCATCATCTCTAGTGGAGGTTGAAAGGCAGAGCAGTAGGTAAGAGGCAAGGGGCAAACACATCTCTCATATTTACACTACTAAAATGGGTACAATGTTTTCAAACACATGAATTTATCAGGAACACATTAAATCCAGTGTCAGGTGTAAATGGACCGTCTTTAGAGCTTTTTCAGACTCACGACGAAACAAAAGGCAGGTCCTTGTGAGCCACATGCAGAGATTGCCTGTTGGTATATTTTCTTTATTGACTTGTCAAATATGTTTACCACACACTGACAGATTGAAGTTGTGACATCAGGGACCCACTATATTACCCAAGGGCCTTTTGTATTCTGAGGTCTCACCACTGTGAAAAGCTTTCCATCGATTGGCAACAAACTAGCAGAGAGGATTTAGCACTTTCTTTTCTGCTCGTATTTTCCCTACAAAAATGGCTTGAATTACTTTTGATATAAAATAAAGTTTCGAAAAGTTTGTGAAGCTTTGGTATGGTGTGGCTATTATTAAGCTTTAGTTACTGCAGGCCTTTGATATGAAGGCAGTACGCCCTGGCGTAAGACAGTTTCAGGCCTACCATAGTTATTCATATAATCTAGTGTTATAACGAATTACCCTCTTTCTGTACGTCTATATCTGTATAGCAGACGCTGTAGCCATCTGACATAAAGAAATGCATGTCAGTGCTGTAGCAATCCACTGGCACATCTCTCTGGGGCTAGGCCAAAGCTTCTCTTCCTTTATATTGGCTTTATACACTATATATACAAAAGTATATGGACACCCCTTCAAATTAGTGCATTCGGCTATTTCAGCCACACCCGTTGCTGACAGGTGTATAAAATCGAGCACACAGCTGTGCAATCTCCATAGACAAACATTGGCAGTAGAATGGCCTTACTGAAGAGCTCAGTGACTTTCAACGCGGCACCGTCATAGGATGCCACCTTTCCAACATGTCAGTTTGTCAAATTTCTGCCCTGCTAGAGTTGCCCCAGTCAACTGTAAGTGCTGTTATTGTGAAGTGGAAAACATCTAGGAGCAACAATGGCTCAGCCACGAAGGGGTAGGCCACACAAGCTCACAGAATAGGACTGCCGATTGCTAAAGCACGTAGCGCTTAAACATTGTCTGTCCTCGGTTGCAACACTCACTACCGAGTTGCAAACTGCCTCTGGAAGCAACGTCAGCACAATAACTGTTCATTGGGAGCTTCATTAAATGGGTTTCCATGGCCGAACAGCCGCACACAAGCCTAAGATCATCATGCGCAATGCCAAGCGTCGGCAGGAGTGGTGTAAATCTCGCCTCCTTCTGACTCTGGATCAGTGGAATTGCATTCTCTGGAGTAATGAATCACGCTTCACCATCTGGAAGTCCGCTGGACGAATCTGGGTTTGGCGGATGCCAGAAGAACGCTACCTGCCCCAATGCATAGTTCCAACTGTAAAGTTTGGTGGAGGCACATCATGGTTCACCAGCAGCCCCAAACATCTAAAGAATAAGCTATGAGTCAAACAAGCTTGTAAAAATTGCACTTAAACTTCCCCCTTATACTCATCTGGAGGTTGAGCATTTTTTTGTCTCTATCTCTGTAATGTGTCTGTATCCAATGTCATTGTATACACCAACCATGATATTGAAGTGCCCGAAGTCGGTATGCTTAGTTTATTGGTTGTGTGGCACAGAAACCAGTTGGTGGAAAATTTGTTGCATGTATTTTTTACAATTATAAATATGTCATAACAATTTTGTAAATCTGATTTCCCCCTAACTGATCATTGGCTGCAGCCAGCTCTGATCATAGTGTAATGAAACAGGTAGGGAGAGTGAGCTCGTGTTTGGTGGTAGGTGAACCTGTGTGGCATCGACTGTGCAACAAAAGCATGCTGAAGTGGCAAAGTCGACATCCACATTTCTAAACACAGGGTCTCTACACTTTTTGCTATTTGTGGTTGTAAACATTATTATGAGTTCATTCTATGGGTAGGGAGGGTGTTCAATTTATTTTAGGATCATGTAAAAATATTTTTTAGGGAAGGGGGATGCATTTTTTTAATGACGCCTTGAGTTGGACCAGCCCCTCCCCCCCAGTAAAGTTTGTTCTGTCCCTTATCATCTCTAAGACCTTCTTGTGTTGCACATGACATTATCAACACCCTCCGTAGGCAAACATATACATTTGATGACAATATGAATTAAAGGAAACATTTGATGCACTGTAGCCCTCTATTCAACTGTCAAGACATATCTCCTCAACATGGAATGACTCTCATTAGTTAATAACACAACCAAGAGTTAACCCCGAATGACCGAATATGACCACAGTGTGTTTGTTTTATCGATTTGCGGGAGTGTGTGCATGCATCCGTCCTTGCATGTTTGTGCATGTGCATGTATCTGTGTGCAAGAATGCCTGCATTTTTACCTGTGTGTGTGTGTGTGTGTGTGTCCCAGCATCCCACTCAGCATTATATATGTGGTCCCTGTCACATTAGCATTACTGATGTGTGTGCTGTGTGCAGCATTACAGAGAATTAAGAGGCTGACTAACTTAAGCTGTCAGTGCTCTAATTAAAACAACTCTCTCTCAGGGTGATGGAGGAGCAATGGAAAGCTGCTAATTAAATACCGAAAGGCCACTTTCTGGACATAAGGATTTCTTTAAGTGTCAAAACAGTTTTCAATCCTGTATAGAAGGATTTGTATTGAACCCCTTATAATAATCATAATCTGTAACATTTATTTTGTTAGTCCATCTGTAGATTCTTTAAGGACTATCAGTAACATTTCAAATAACTATCTACCAACCCTAACCATAGCCCTAACCTTATCCTGGCTCTAAACTTAACCCTTACCCTAACCCAACCCTTAAACCTAACCCTTAAACCTAACCCTAACCGTAACCTTAGCAAGCAGTTGCTTATCAACAGATAGCTTGCTGATAGTATGACCATCTGTAGAGGATCTACAGGGGCGGCAGGTAGCCTAGTGGTTGGACTGTTGGGTCAGTAACCAAAAGGTTGCTGGTACAAATCCCCGAGCTGACACGGTAAATATTTGTTGTTCTGCCCCTAAACAAGGCAGTTTAACCCACTGTTCCCCGGTAGGCCGTCATTGTAAATGAGAATTTGTTTCTAACTGACTAGCCTAGTTCAACAAAGTTAAAAAATATATGTTTTATCTACAGATGGACTATCTAAATAAAGTGTGTCCTCATAATCCGTTAGATTTCATGTTAATAGTTGTGTTTATGTTAAATGCACCAATGTGAATGTAAATTTATCAAATTGCCATTTGATTTAAGATTGTCAAAGAAGTTTACTTTATAGGTGAGATCCTGTTTTGTCTTAGCGAATATATTATGTAGGCTACAGACAACTCCCCAGTGCTGCCATTTCCCCTAGTCACACAGTGGTAGTTTAACCTCCTTATCTTATTCCAGTGTGACCAGAGGGAGACCATAGTCAGTAGGCTGTCCTTGTCACCAGCCTTATTATCAGTTAAACATGGATTTAGAGGCCCCTAATATGGATTTAGAGGCCCCTAATTCAATATGGCCTCCATGAGAGTATCGGCTATGGACGATATGTGAGTCTGGGGGTTAAAACGTATGACCCAGAAAGAGATCCAACCAGTGTGAGCTATTACTGCGTCCAACTTCATCCACACCACACCATTCATTACCATCAATAACATTAATCATGTTTGTACTCCACCTGGAGTTGCTTTTCCTCTTTATATTCCAGGAGGATTGTCCTGGAACCTGACCTACAAAACCCCTAGACATACAAAAACCCTAGATAATACAAAAAGTAGCATACCCACCCTCGCCTCGTCACACCCTGACCTAACCAAAATATAAAGAAAACAGAGATATCTAAGGTCAGAGCGTGACAGTACCCCCCCCCCCCCCCCCCCAAATGTGCAGACTCCCGGCCGCAAACCTGAACCTATAGGGGAGGGTCCGGGTGGGCATCTACCCTCGGTGGCGGCTCCGGTTCTGGACGCAGCCCCCCCTCCTTACGCTGATCCCTCCGCCTTTGTAGAATCGGACCGTGGATCATCGCCGGAGGCTCTGGACCGTGGATCATCGCCCGGAGGCCCCGGACTGGGGACCGTCGCTGGAAACCCCGGGCTGGGGACTGTCGCTGGAAACCCCGGGCTGGGGACCGTCGCTGGAGGTTCCGGACTGTGGCCCGTCGTTGGAGGTTCCGGACTGTGGCCCGTCGTAGGAGGTTCCGGACTGTGGCCCGTCGTTGGAGGTTCCGGACTGTGAAACGTTGCCGGAAGCTTTGGACTGGGAACTGTCGCCGGAAGCTCTGGACTGGGTACTGTCGTCGGAAGCTCTGGACTGGGTACTGTCGCCGGAAGCTCTGGACTGGGTACTGTCGCCGGAAGCTCTGGACTGGGTACTGTCGCCGGAAGCTCTGGACTGGGTACTGTCGCCGGAAGCTCTGGACTGGGTACTGTCGCCGGAAGCTCTGGACTGGGAACTGTCGCCGGAAGCTCTGGACTGGGAACTGTCGCCGGAAGCTCTGGACTGTGGAGGCGCACTGGAAGCCTGATGCGTGGTGCCGGAACTGGTGTTACCGGGCTGAGGACATGCACCTCAGGGCGAGTGCGGGGAAGACGCACAGGCTGTACTGGACTGTGAAAGCGCACTGGAGGCCTGATGCGTGGTGCCGGAATTGGTGGTACCGAGCTGATGACACGCATCTCAGGGCGAGTGCGGAGAGGAGGCACAGGACATACTGGACTGTGGAGGCGCACTGGAGGTCTGATGCGTGTTGCCAGTGTGACAGGTTAAAGGAAATACTCATAGCCTGTTATACATTAAAAAGTATTAGTAAGTTCATAGTATGTGAGGATCTTAAAACATCTAAGGTTAAAAAGATCATGCATTCAGTATTAGTTGATAGAGATTGATAACATTCATATAATTGTGTTAAAATCCATCAAGCGTACAAAGGGTACGAATTGTGAGAGGAATGTGTAAACGTTATGTTGATTACTTTATTTTGTCGTGGGTAAAAGTGTTAATCTGTGATCTACTAAATGCTCTTAATCTATGAGCCTGAGATCGATTGCTCTGGTCTCCACTCAAGTTCCCGGAGAAATTGCGGTCTTTTCTCATTGCACTAAAAGTTTCAATGAGTAAACAATACCGTACCACTCTCGTGATCATTTCTCCCCTTTTTCAGGGGCGTAACATTTTTGGAGGCTCCGCTGAGATTGCTGCTCAGATGTCCAGTTTCCACATCCTGGTCGCTGAATTCCGAGCCAGCTAAATCCCCACATAACAACTCAGGCAGGCTGCAGTGAGGAAAGTGTTGCTGTTCGAGGGGAGCTGGAAGTTGGTGGTTAAGTACGTGTCAACTGAGGCCACTGATCGACCATCAGAGACAGTAAGGACCATCTAATTCAGAGTCAACTCCTGCACAGTAAAAGTTCCTCCTGTTCTGTCAACATGACAACCGCCTTGGAAGAACTACAGGAAGAGGTAGTAGGAGAATTGTACACCCTGACTAAAGACAAGTTACTAGAGATATGTGATTTCCTTGACATATCAGGCGAACAGAGAAGAGATGTTCAAGACAAATCGCGCATATCATTGATGACTCACATTATGATGTTCCTTGAAAGAGAGGAAGTTGCAGAGTTAGAAGATGGCGGCATGTCAGAATTGTTGCTACTTAAAGACACAATGACAGAGATGATAAGTGGCATAGATAACAAAACAGGGCAAACTGACCATGATATTGAAACAGCCGGAACACATCACAGAATAGAGGAACTGAGAACTGTAACCCCACAACAAGGGGTGGGATCTGAGCAGGTTACTGCAGCCAAAGCCAGTGATTCTCTGCGTCAGCCCCAACCCCATGCCAATCTTCAGGGGAGCATGCCGCTCTCACCCAATGCACAGCCCAGCTCATACTGGCACAAAGAGTTTAAAATTTCTGGTCAGATAGGTGAACCGGGCCAGAAAGATAAACTGATTTTTTCCAGCCTTGCCCATCAGATCGAGAATGGACTTAACAGATGCTATCCTGAGGTAGAAATAGTAGACGCAGTAGTCAGGGCTATTTCTCCAGGCTCACAGCTACGCAGCTACTTGGAAGGTAAACCCCAGCTAACTCTTCCCACACTTAGATGTATCCTGCATTCCCACTTCCAAGAGAAGAGTGCAACAGAGCTTTACAAACAGCTAGCTTCAGAAGCACAGCATAGCAAGGAGACCCCTCAAAGCTTCCTGATGCGTGTCTTAGATTTGAGGCAGAAAGTACTGTTTGCATCCCAGGAGTCAGAATCAGGGCTTAATCTTGTCAATAGGGGGGCGCTGTTTTCACTTTGGAAAAAATCGTGCCCAAATGAAACGGCCTCGTACTCTTTTCTAGATCATACAATATGCATATTATTATTACTATTGGATAGAAAACACTCTCAAGTTTCTAAAACTGTTTGAATTATATCTGTGAGTAAAACAGAACTCATTTTGCAGCAAACTTCCATACAGGAAGTGAAAAATCTGAAAACGAGGCTCTGTTTCAGGGCCTGCCTATTCAACTGGCTTTTATTTATTGATATGCATGCACTTCATACGCCTTCCACTAGATGTCAACAGGCAGTGGAAGGTGGAATGGGGTGTCTAGCTTGATCTGAGGCCGAACAAGAGCTTTTGGAGTGACAGGTCCGGAATTTTCTTTGTCTTCTCAGGCGCGCGGCGGAGCTCGACATTGTGTTCTGAAAAGCGTTCGGTTTACACGGCGAATATCTCCGGCTCTGATTTTATTTGATACATATGATAATAACATCATAAAGTAGTTTTTTTCAACCGAGTTTTATCAGTTTATTCAACGTTTATTGGGACTTTTGGAGTTTTCCGTTCTTTGCGTCAAGAGAGGATGGGAATGTTAGCAACCTTGGCTAGCATTGTGGCGCGAATTCGACAGAAGAAATGGACATTCTAAAACCAAACAACGATTTATTCTGGACCAAGGACTCCTTGTACAACATTCTGATGGAAGAACATCAAAAGTAAGAAAACATTTATGATGTTATTTCGTATTTCTGTGTAAAATGTTGAGTCCTATTCTCCGCCGTTTTGGTGAGCGCTGTCTCGCAATAACGCAAGCTGTATGTTATAAAAATCTAACACAGCGGTTGCATTAAGAACCAGTGTATCTTTCATTTGCCATACAACAAGTATTTTTATGTAAAGATTATGATGAGTTCTTTGGTCAGATTAGGTGAGTGTCCAAAATATCTCCGGAGATTCTGGTGAATCGATGCTACGTATTCACAACGTATAATCAGGATTTGTAGCTCTAAATATGCACATTTTCAAACAAAACATAATTGTATTGTATAACATGATGTTATAAGACTGTCATCTGATGAATTTGTTCAAGGTTAGTGATTAATTTTATCTCTATTTTGTCGGTTTTGTGCAAGCTATTTTTTGCGGGGAGTAAATTGCGTTGTGTGTTTGGCTACTGTAGTGAGCTAATAGAAATATATATTGTGTTTTCGCTGTAAAACACTTAAAAAATCGGAAATATTGGCTGGATTCACAAGATGTTTATCTTTCATTTGCTGTACACCATGTATTTTTCATAAATGTTTTATGATGAGTATTTATGTATTTCACGTTGCTCTCTGTAATTATTCTGGCTGCTTTGGTGCTATTTGTGATTGTGGCTGCAATGTAAAACTATGATTTATACCTCAAATATGCACATTTTCGAACAAAACATAAATGTATTGTATAACGTGTTATAAGACTGTCATCTGATGAAGTTGTTTCTTGGTTAGTGACTAATTTTATCTCTATTTTGTCGGTTTTGTGAAAGCTACCTATGCGGTGGAAACATGGTGAAAATATGCGGTTGTGTTTTTGGCTATTGTGGTTAGCTAATAGAAATACATATTGTGTTTTCGCTGTAAAACATTTAAAAAATCGGAAATGATGGCTGGATTCACAAGATGTTTATCTTTCATTTGCTGTATTGGACTTGTGATTTCATGAAAATTATATTATATGATATCCCTGTCCCGTTAGGCTAGGCTATGCTAGTCAGCTTTTTTGATGAGGATGCTCCCGGATCCGGGATGGGTATCACTGAAAGGTTTTAAGTATGACCCTGCTCTAGTCCAGCGCATGTGTTTACACACAGTCCTTACAGGTCTCCAGAGTGACAGTATCAGGATAGACATGCAGCCTCTCCTGCTAGATAGCGAAACATCAGATGAGGTTTTGCTAGAGAAGCTTAACATTGCTTGTGCTAATGAGATAGAAAGACGAAACAAAAAGCGGTTTAATGCCCCACCGCCTGCTACAACTGTAAGTGTAGTCCAGTTAGAAGATACACCATCCGCAAAGTGTCCTGTGAAGGAAGCCAAAGCTAAGATACCCGCAGAACTGTTAACAGAGTTAGCTGAACTTAAGACAGGTGTAGCTTCTCTAAAAGGTCTCAGTGCAGAGATTGCTCAGATTAAGGAGACATTACAGCAGCCTATGTTTCAGTCACCGCCTTGTGCCTATGCCCCACCTCCAGTTAGGAGGCCAGATAGGGACCCCCTGCCACCTGTGTCCCAGCAGCAGTATTACAGCAACTACAGTCAGTCCCAAGCACCTGACCCTGTGCAGCATCAATATGCACCTAACCGGTATGCCAACCGCTCTGCTCAAGCTCCAAGGAGGTGTTTTGTCTGCCAGCAGGCCAGAACAGATGCACGCTGCACACACTGCTTCCAATGTGGGAGTGGAGAACATTTTCAAGCTGGATGTAAAATCCGGGGAGTCAGACCATCAAGGGAGGCCCCTTTAAACGGGAAATGGTTACCGCCGAGGGACGAGTGTTAACCGTAGCTACCAAAAAGTCCCAGAAATGTGCAAATTGTGCCAGAGAAGATTCATTTGAGAACCTGAAACAATGTTCATCATGTAAAGAGACACTGTACTGTTCCAAAGTATGTCAAAACCAACATTGGATTAAACATAAGGAAAAATGCACTCACCTGAAAATTGACTCTACCAGTGAAAGGTTTTCCTGCACAAAGGAAAATGCCCACTCCTTACCATCCCTAGCTCAAGGTTGCCACCCACCCCCGTAAGGTCACCTCGCTAGTCAGCAGACAGTGCCTTATTGAGTGTCACCTGAATCGCCACCACCTCAAAGCTCTATGGGACACAGGCTCTCAGGTATCGGTCATTGATGAACGATGGAAAGAGGAATCTCTCCCAAACGCAAGGCTGAGAGATGTTTCAGAAATCCTGGACTCACCTGCTGATCTCAGGTTGACTGCAGCAAATGGGACTGAAATGCCGTACCTGGGATGGATTGAAACAACTTTTCAGCTAGCCTCTGAAACTGACGAAACGAAGGAACTGATCATCCCAGTGCTGGTAATGAAAGGCTGTCACCTATCTCATCCCATCATAGGTTTCAATGTTATCGAGCACATCCTGACAATGACCGAAAAGACTAAACGATACAGTACAGTAAAAACAGCTTTCCCAAGCCTCAAAAGAAACAAGGTGAGAGCTTTTATACAGGCTGTTAGCGCAGAACAGACAGATGAATACGCAGTGAAAACCAAGAAAGAGAAGGTTGCTATCCCAAAACACAGTAGCATTCAGATTGAGTGCCGTGTAGCTTCCCAGTCTTTCAAAGAGGACATGACAATGCTTTTCCAGCCAGACCTGAACACGCAGTGGCCAGACGACCTTGAGTTCTTTGACACACTAGTCAGAGTCAGGAAAGGTGTTTTTCCAGTTATCAGGCTTGATGTCTCTAACCCCACTGACCACAACATTGCCCTGCTAGGACGCACAATAATCGGTACAGTACAAACCATTATGACTGTGTTACCTGCCCAAGTCTTTGAAAAAACTGTCACCCCAGCCACAGTGAATCACACCAGCGTTCGAACCCCATGTACTGCTACTGAACAGTGGGATCCACCAGTAGGTTTAAATCACCTAACCGAAGAGCAGAGAGAGGTTGTTAGGCAAATGCTTAGAGAAGAGTGTCACTCCTTCTCCAGATCAGACAATGACATTGGCTGCATTGAACGATTGAAAATGACTATTTCTCTAAAGGACTCTGAACCAGTCAAGCGCACATACATGTCAGTGCGCAGGCCACTGTATCAGGAGATGAAGGGTTACCTTTATGACCTCATAGCCCAGGGCTGGGTTAGGAAGTCAAACTCTTCATATTCTTTACCTGTCGTGTGCATTTGTAAGAAGGACGGGACCCTCCGGTTGTGTATAGATTACAGAGACCTGAACAGAAAGACACATCCCGACCGCCAGCCCATCCCTCGGGTCCAAGACATCATGGACAGTTTAGGTGGTAATTCCTGGTTCTCCCTCTTAGATCAGGGAAAAGCGTATCACCAGGGGTTCATCTCTGAAGAAAGCAGACCACTGACAGCATTTGTGACCCCGTGGGGACTCTATGAGTGGATACGTATGCCATTCGGCCTCATGAACGCTCCTGCAGCTTTTCAGCGGTGTATGGAGGAGTGTTTGGAAGGGCTCCGGGATAACATCTGCATTCCTTATCTGGACGACACGCTTGTTTTCAGTAAATCTTTCAACAGCCATGTGAATGATGTGCGAAAAGTTTTGCAGCATCTCAGAGAGTATGGCATTAAACTCAAACCAAGTAAGTGTGATCTCTTTAAACCCCAGGTCCGTTATTTGGGCAGAATAGTGTCTGCAGAGGGCAGCCGAGTTGACCCAGACGATTTTGAAGCAGTAAGAGCATTGAAAGAAATCCGACCAGAAACTGTGGGCCAGCTCAGACAAATGCTTGGGTTACTCACTTACTACAGACAGTACATCAAAGACTTTTCTAGGAGGGCCAGCTGCCTGTATGACCTCCTGAAAGCAGATTCAGAGAAATTACCTGACCACCCACGGAAAACAAAAACAAAGAAAGTAAGTCATGTGGTGCCCTCAAACAAGCCAATCCTGTGGACTGACCAGCATCAACAGGCACTTGAACAGCTGATTGAGTGTTTGCTTCACCCACCAGTCTTAGGTTTCCCTGATTTCACTCAGCCATTTGTTGTACACACTGATGCGTCACACCAAGGCTTGGGAGCAGTTCTTTATCAAAAGCAAGATGGGAAGCTTAGGGTCATTGCTTATGGCTCTCGAACCTTAACAGCAGCTGAGAAGAACTATCACTACCACTCGGGCAAGCTAGAATTTCTAGCTCTAAAATGGGCAATCACTGATAAGTTCCATGAATATTTGTACTATGCTCCGACCTTCACTGTATACAGCGATAACAACCCGCTCAGCTACATTCTGTCTACTGCAAAACTGAACGCAACCACTTCCAGGTGGGTTTCAGAATTGGCTGATTTCCACTTTACAATAAAGTACATGCCAGGCAGAGAGAACGGTGATGCAGATGCTTTGTCAAGGATGCCACTGGATGTAGAGTCACTGATGAGAAAATGTTCTGAGGAGCTTCCACCAGACACCATTGCCGCCACGATACAAGCAGTTGAGGTACAGAAAGAGGCTGTTGTACCTTGGTCACTGTCAGCTGCATCTATGTCAGTGTCAGCTGAAGGTGAGACAACCACTGCAACAACCAGCTCGATCCCAAAAGATGGGATAAGAGAAGCACAAGAATCTGATCCGGTCATCCGTCCTGTGCTCAATTTCAAACGGTCTGGTTCCAAACCGCCAGTTAAAGAGCAAAAGGAATCCAGTCCAAAGACAAAAGGCCTATTCAGAGAATGGGACAAATTGACAATAGACAGTGAAGGCATTCTGTACAGAATCACTACAGCCCGCAAGCAGTTAGTTCTACCAGAGCAGTACAAAGGTAAAGTGATGGAAGAGTTGCGCAATAACATGGGACACCAATGTACTGACCGCACTGTATCACTAGTATGTGACCGCTTCTTCTGGCCATATATGCAATCTGACATTGAGCACTATGTGACTAAAACTTGTAGCTGTGTGAAGCAGAAGAAGCCAGCCCATGAAACAAGAGCTCCTCTGACAAACATTGTGACAACACAGCCATTTGAACTGGTATGTATAGACTTCTTTCATCTCGACAGATGCAAAGGGGGATATGAGTACATCCTCGTGATTGTTGATCATTTTACACGTTTCACTCAAGCCTACGCCACCACATCAAAGTCAGGTAAAACTGCTGCAAATCTCATCTTCAATGACTCTGCCCTGAAGTTTGGGTTCCCGTCCCGCATCCACCATGACCAAGGGGGAGAATTTTTAAATCAGTTGTTCCATCAGTTAAAGACACTCAGTGGCATGGCGGGGTCCAGAACAACACCCTACCACCCGATGGGGAACGGTCAAGTGGAACACATGAACAGAACATTGTTGCAAATGTTAAAAACACTAACTGAGACACAAAAGTCAAATTGGAAGGAGTTTCTAAACAAACTGGTTTATGCCTATAACTGCACCCGTTGCGAAGTGACTGGCTATTCACCATTTTATCTTCTGTTTGGGAGATCACCCAGGCTTCCAGTTGATATGCTCTTTGGATTGTGCACAGAGGCAGGTTCCAGTAACCATCGAGACTACGTGGAGAACTGGAAACGAGGGATGGAAGAAGCATACGCATACGTAAGAAGTACTATGACACTAAAGTTAGGAGTTCAGTGCTACAGCCTGGCGAGCAACTTCTGATTAAAAACCTGACACCAAGAGGAGGACCAGGCAAACTCCGTAACTATTGGGAAGATACAATTCACACAGTAGTGAGACAAATGGGTTCAGACCTGACGATTTATGAATTGAGACCAGAAAAGGGTAGGGGATGCTCCAGGGTGCTGCACAGAAACCTGCTCATGTCCTGTGACCACTTACCTTTTAAGACACAACCAGAAATGACCAAAGATGACAAAAGTCAGAAAAAAAGGAGACATCAGCCTGCATCACAGCCTCTAGATTCTGATGAAGACAGCGGGGATGAATATGACCTTCATCATGAGCCGCTACAGGTTCCCACATCTCCTACAGTACCTGAGGAGAGGAATGCTGAACCAGCGAGAGAGTGGGAACACAGGCACCCACCAGTGAAACAGACAGTTGCGGTGCCAGTCCCTGATACGCTACCAGCACAGCCTCTTGTTGAAAAGCGGCTGGAGGAGACAACAGTTAAAGACCTGCCTGCTGAGGAGATGAACTTGCCTGCTGAAAATTTGCCTGATGATCGTCCACCAAGTGCCTTTCCTTCAGTAACTGATGCTGCTGAACCTGAGGAACCAGCCTACCAGCTGCCACAAAGAGAGAGACACCCTCCAAGACGTATCACCTATGATCAGCTTGGTATCCCTTCCTGCTACAGTATCCAGCCACAGTTGTTCCCTGTCTACTCTGCACCAGGACTGGTTCCATGGCTGCCATCACTACAGCAATGTTACTTTCAGCCACCTTACATGTATGGGCTTCAGCAAACATGAGGCTACAGAGTTGACATGTTTGACCATGGACTACTGACTGATTTCACAGACTGTCACAAGAAACAATTTGCAGACTATGCATATAGATCATTAAAATTGATGGACTGTTGATCAATAGTATGAGAAAATACTGTTTATGTTATACAGCTGGTCAACAGATATGGACTGTGAATATAACTTGTTAGTTATATTTGAACTGTGACCCTTGACCTCTACTCAAGTACTACCTTACAGAAGAGGATTTTCTAGGTCCAGTGCATACAGACTGTTGAAGAAGACAATGTTGGTAATGTTGGGACAACATTTATTTTGTCGGGGAGAGTGTGACAGGTTAAAGGAAATACTCATAGCCTGTTATACATTAAAAAGTATTAGTAAGTTCATAGTATGTGAGGATCTTAAAACATCTAAGGTTAAAAAGATCATGCATTCAGTATTAGTTGATAGAGATTGATAACATTCATATAATTGTGTTAAAATCCGTCAAGCGTACAAAGGGAACGAATTGTGAGAGGAATGTGTAAACGTTATGTTGATTACTTTATTTTGTCGTGAGTAAAAGTGTTAATCTGTGATCTACTAAATGCTCTTAATCTATGAGCCTGAGATCGATTGCTCTGGTCTCCACTCAAGTTTCCGGAGAAATCGCGGTCTTTTCTCATTGCACTAAAAGTTTCAATAAACAATACCGTACCACTCTCGTGATCATTTCCCCCCTTTTTCAGGGGCGTAACACCAGCACTGATGGTACCGGGCTGGGGACACGCACCTCAGGGCGAGTGCGGAGAGGAAGCACCACCCTTCCTGACTGGATGCTCACTCCAGCCCGGCAAGTGCGGGAAGCTAGCACAGGACGCACTGGGCTATGAATGCACACTGGAGACCTGATGCGTGGGACCGGTACAGGTGACCCCAGGCTGATGACACGCACCTCAGCACGCCCGCTCTGCAGCGCTCTCAATGCTAGCACCTCTCTCCGGAATCTTGCGTCGAACTCCTCATCCGACTCCCTGACTGGCTCTGGTTCGCTCCACTGCTCCGTGTCCCCCCCCCCCCCCCCCCAAAAAAACAACATTTTGGGGGTTTCTGTACCTACCTCGTTGGTATAACTCCTCGTAATATCGCCGTTCCGCTTTCCCTGCCTCTATTTCCTCCTTCGGAAGGCGATACTCCCCAGCCTGTGTCCAGGGTCCTGCTCCATCCAAAATCTCCTCCCAGGTCCATTCCTCCTGAACACGCTGCTTGGTCCATGTATGGTGGGTTCTTCTGTCACGTTCGTCGTATGAATCGGACCAAGGCGCAGCGTTGTATGCGTACATTCTATTTATTAAAGAATGAACACTGAACAAACTTACAAAAATAACAAAACGAAACGTGAAGCTATATGAATAGTACAGACAGGCAACTAAACATAGAACAAGAACCCACGAACACAAAAGGGAAAATGGCTACCTAAATATGATCCCCAATCAGAGACAACGATAAACAGCTGCCTCTGATTGAGAACCATATCAGGCCACCATAGACATACAAATACCTAGACTTACAAAACCCCTAGACATACAAAACCCCTAGACAATACAAAAACTAGCATACCCACCCTCGTCACACCCTGACCTAACCAAAATATAAAGAAAACAGAGATATCTAAGGTCAGAGCGTGACAAGGATTCTGTTGTGAAATAAGACTGTGTGTGTGTGTGTGTGTGTGTGTGTGTGTGTGTGTGTGTGTGTGTGTGTGTGTGTGTGTGTGTGTGTGTGTGTGTGTGTGTGTGTGTGTGTGTGTGTTTCAACCATGTTTGAAGACCGAAGGGATCCCCCCAGCAGCCCAGCCTAGCCCCTGTGGTGAGTGTGGTCAGCAACCATATTCCAGTGATATTATTGAGTTGATTTATATGTTGGGAAACATTGTGCACCCCCCCTAATAGAGCTTCAAGACAGGATGATGGAGAGCTCTTCTGGATAGACTGCGTTGCTGCATTTCTCCACCATTAAAAGCAGCTGGATTTATTGTCGCTCTGATTTGATGAATTAAGCGCTCAGGCAAATTTCGCTTGTGACCTTTTTCATTCTAATCAGCAAAGCAGGCGGCCAAGCCAAAAACGTATACACACACTGATTCTGCAGAACAGGTGTGTTTGGTTCGATACAAGAGGCAAACCAACATCGGGCTTGGGTCACAGTTCCACATTTCACCTCGTTAAGATAGCCATACTGAAAGCAATCAATGAAGCTATGGGACACTGTAGGCTGCCAAACAACATTCTGGTGATTTTAAGCCAATTAAGGACCCAAAATCAGCCCTGTCTATTTGCATATGGACCACATGTACAATACCGCTGATTGGCTGGGAGATCATTGGACCCCCTCAGCCAGATGACAACAGACTGATTGACCTGCATCGACATTCTCGACAATGTCGGACTAAGCCCTCCACCCGCTTAAAGAAGTCACAGCCAATCAGCCAGAGATATGCACAGGCACATCTGAAGGATCTTGAGAGATGGGACTGTAAGGGAGGGGTTCAGCTGCCCTAACAGGTCACCCCGTCTTGATCTGAAAACCAGCCACTCTGTAGAAGAGAGGCGCCGGAGAGCCCAGCCATGGCTAATATCGAGAACTAAATTGCTTTCACTTAAAAAGGCCAGACGGTGTTACAAACCAAGCACCTCGCAGTGTGAGATATTTTAATTTAGTCTATCCCAAAAAATGCAATAGAATGATTACATTGTTTGCGGCAGAACTTTTTGGGCCCCCATCGCTCCCCTACTGTCTGCACTTTTCCTGCTTTAAACCAAATATCTTGTTTGTCAATATTGTTCTGGCTCTCACCTTGTAGCCCTTGTGGATACAATGGTAAAACTGGAAATAAAATCTGAGTCCTGTAGTCACACTCTCCCTCTCAGAGTTTCTCTGAGTGAAGGGGCCTCTTGCCACTCTTAGGGTCTTCGGAGCTGGTCTGTGCCACAGGGAGGGGAGTTCTTATTTGTTGCATCAGTGGTTCGGGCTGAGCTGAGAGTCGAGGCGGAGGAGGAAAGGAGAGGAGTAGAGGAGGGGAGGACAGGGGCCCTCCAGGACTAGCAGTCCCTGACCTTCAGGAACTTTATTGGCTTTCACAAATGGCTCTGCAGGGTGTCGTCTCCAGCAAGCCTCAGCCACTACTGGCCCGATGCCACCTCCACCTCCACCACCACCACTAACGCCTTTAATGATTACAGCTATAGGCCCGGATTGTCATATCTGAAGCAGAGCTAAGGCCATTGTAATGTGGACACAGCACTTTTCTGTAGCATCTTGCAGTTACTTTACGTCTTGTTGAAACAATTCAAACACTTGTTTGTTTTCAGCCTTCATATGAACCTGCTGGGTCTGGAGAGGCCTACAATTAGTTATTTTTACACATAATGACCTGAGAATTGCTGTTACTTTGACTACTACAGGTACTAATAGCTAGTCTTCTGGATGAAAGCCAGCCTTCTGTACAGCAGCAGAGAAAAACTAATATAGATTACTTTATCATTTTTGCCTGGTGACCTTTCTGGCTTCCCCCCTCTACTCCTCTCCTCTCCATGCCTTCCCCTCCACCTCTACCTCCCCTCACAATCTGTGTGGTTCTATTATTACCCATTCTCTACCTCTCTCGCTGTCTTTCTCTACATCCCGTTCTCTCTCCTCTTTCTTCCTCCCTTTGTTTCTCTCGCTCCCTCTCTCTAATTTTCCCTCTCTCCATCTCTCCCACACTATCGCTCCTCCTCCTTCCCTTTATCCCCTCCTTCTTTCTCTCCCCCTCTATCGCTCCCTCCCTTTCTCTCCCTCTCTCCCTCCCTCTCTCAGGAGAATTATTCATAGAGGCACTCTGAATAGGGTTTCAAGGTTAAGTGCCAGTGCGTTCGGCGGTCGGGCTGAGTTGTGTTCTCTGTGTCTGTTCGCTGTACCATTGGGGGGGGGGTTGTTGGATGGGAGACAGCCTATCACATCGTCGCACTACAAACAGGGAGGCCGTGCCTGGCCTGGAGTGAGAAACGCAATCACAGGCAATCAATAGGTTTCAATATGGCCTGCCGCAGGCTGGAAATGAAACTCAATTTTATTTCTAAATCTGGTGCATTTATTAGATGAGCGGATATTGATGGAGAAAATAGCCCTGGTGGTGCACTGTCCAATACACACACCAGCTGGGTCTGGTTTATAGCGGCAGATTTCTTGAGCCAAGACGAGATGAGACTGTTTTTTGTTAATGGATGCTATACTGTAAATAGATCAATATACAAATACAATGTTGATGTATACAAAACATCAATTAGATTAGATACTTCTCAGAAGAATCCTCACTCCCCACTGGTTGAATGAAATTTCAATGAAATGACGTTGAACCAATGTAGAATAGACATTGAATTGACGTCTGTGCCCATTGGGTCATCTGATGTCTGTATTTTACTAGTCTTTCCTCCTACCCCTTCAATCATATACCTGTGGACAGTCAAGGTAATCAAAGTGGAGACCTTCCTTCTATGTAACGACTTTGGTTAATCAAGAATCACAGCCCCACAGCAGATGCTGGAAGTGAACTTCCATCCCACAGATCCCGCAGGGCCTATCAGGAGTTAACACGATTAAAGTGGATCAAGGCTGATTGTGCCTAATTCACCAGTTAAGTAATCAGGAATACTATAGCAGATGGTGCTCTTCTCTCCATCTACTATCGCTTTCTACACTTTGCTTTCATCCTCCTCTCTCTGTCTTCCCCCCTTCCCCACCACCACCACCACCACACACACACACACTTTCCCTCACTCTATCAACCAAGGACGGGGTCAGGGGGTCGAGATGTGTAGGTTTGTGCTTATTTGTGTCTGGCTGTGCTGTTGGGCACTATGATATATGGTGTAGTTAACTATAGTGGTGGTGATGGGGGTGATGATGGTAGTGGTGATGGTAGTGGTGATGATGGTAGTGGTGGTGGTAGTGGTGATGGTAGTGGTGGTGGTGGTAGTAGTGGTAGCAGTGGTGATGGTGGTAATGGTGGTGGTAGTGGTAGTGGTGATGGTAGTATTAGTGGTAGTGATGGTGGTAGTGGTGATGGTAGTGGTGGTGGTGGTGGTAGTGGTGGTGGTAGTGGTGATGGTGATGGTAGTGGTGGTGTTGGTGGTAATAGTGGTGGTGGTGGTCGTGATGGTGGTGGTGATGGTAGTGGTGATGGTGGAGGTGGTGGTGGTGGGGATTGTGATGGTGATGGTGGTGATGGTGGTGGTGGTAGTGATGGTAGTGGTAGTGGTGGTGATGGTAGTGGTGGTGATGTTGGTTATTGTGATGGTTGTGTTGGTGGTGATGGTAGTGGTAGTGGTGGTGGTGGTGGTGATGGTAGTGGTGGTGGTGATGGTGGTGATGGTAGTGGTGATGGTAATGGTAGTGGTGGTGGTAATGGTAGTGGTAGTGGGGGTGATGGTAGTGGTGATGGTAGTGGTGGTGGTGGTGGTGTTGGTTATTGTGATGGTTGTGTTGGTGGTGATGGTAGTGGTGGTGGTGATGGTAGTGGTGGTAGTGGTTGTGGTGGTGGTGATGGTGGTGGTAGTTGTAGTGGTGGTGATGGTGATGGTGGTGATGGTGGTGATGGTGGTGATGGTAGTGGTGGTGATGGTAGTGGTAGTGATGGTAGTGGTGGTAGTGGTTGTGGTGGTGGTGATGGTGGTGGTAGTTGTAGTGGTGGTGGTGGTGATGGTGGTGGTGATGCTGGTGGTGATGGTGGTGGTGGTGGTGGTAGTTTTAGTGGTGGTGGTGGTGGTGATGGTAGTGGTGGTGATGCTGGTGGTGATGGTGGTAGTGGTGGTGATGCTGGTGGTGATGGTGGTAGTGGTGGTGATGGTGGTAGTGGTGGTGGTGGTGATGGTGGTAGTGGTGGTGATGGTGGTGATGGTAGTGTTGGTGGTGATGGTAGTGCTGGTGATGGTGGTAGTGGTGGTGATGGTGGTAGTGGTGGTGATGGTAGTGGTAGTGGTAGTGATGGTAGTGGTAGTGGTGGTAGTGGTTGTGGTGGTGGTGATGGTGGTGGTAGTTGTAGTGGTGGTGGTGGTGATGGTGGTGGTGATGCTGGTGGTGATGGTGGTGGTAGTTTTAGTGGTGGTGGTGGTGGTGATGGTAGTGGTGGTGATGCTGGTGGTGATGGTGGTAGTGGTGGTGATGGTAGTGGTGATGGTAATGGTAGTGGTGGTGGTAATGGTAGTGGTAGTGGGGGTGATGGTAGTGGTGATGGTAGTGGTGGTGGTGGTGGTGTTGGTTATTGTGATGGTTGTGTTGGTGGTGATGGTAGTGGTGGTGGTGATGGTAGTGGTGGTAGTGGTTGTGGTGGTGGTGATGGTGGTGGTAGTTGTAGTGGTGGTGATGGTGATGGTGGTGATGGTGGTGATGGTGGTGATGGTAGTGGTGGTGATGGTAGTGGTAGTGATGGTAGTGGTGGTAGTGGTTGTGGTGGTGGTGATGGTGGTGGTAGTTGTAGTGGTGGTGGTGGTGATGGTGGTGGTGATGCTGGTGGTGATGGTGGTGGTGGTGGTGGTAGTTTTAGTGGTGGTGGTGGTGGTGATGGTAGTGGTGGTGATGCTGGTGGTGATGGTGGTAGTGGTGGTGATGCTGGTGGTGATGGTGGTAGTGGTGGTGATGGTGGTAGTGGTGGTGGTGGTGATGGTGGTAGTGGTGGTGATGGTGGTGATGGTAGTGTTGGTGGTGATGGTAGTGCTGGTGATGGTGGTAGTGGTGGTGATGGTGGTAGTGGTGGTGATGGTAGTGGTAGTGGTAGTGATGGTAGTGGTAGTGGTGGTAGTGGTTGTGGTGGTGGTGATGGTGGTGGTAGTTGTAGTGGTGGTGGTGGTGATGGTGGTGGTGATGCTGGTGGTGATGGTGGTGGTAGTTTTAGTGGTGGTGGTGGTGGTGATGGTAGTGGTGGTGATGCTGGTGGTGATGGTGGTAGTGGTGGTGATGCTGGTGGTGATGGTGGTAGTGGTGGTGATGGTGGTGATGGTGGTGGTGATGGTGGTGATGGTAGTGTTGGTGGTGATGGTAGTGCTGGTGATGGTGGTAGTGGTGGTGGTGGTGATGGTGGTAGTGGTGGTGATGGTGGTGATGGTAGTGTTGGTGGTGATGGTAGTGCTGGTGATGGTGGTAGTGGTGGTGATGGTGGTAGTGGTGGTGGTGGTGATGGTTATGGTGGTGATGGTAGTGGTGGTGGTGATGGTGGTGGTGGTGTTGGTGATGGTAGTGATAGTGATAGTGGTGGTGGTGGTGGTGGTGGTGGTGATGGTAGTGGTAGGTGTGGTGATGGTAGTGGTGATGGTAGTGGTGATGGTAGTCGTGATGGTGGTGGTGGTGGTGGTGTTGGTTATTGTGATGATGGTGGTGATGGTAGTGGTGGTGGTGGTGATGGTAGTGGTAGTGGTAGTGATGGTAGTGGTGGTGTTGGTGGTGGTGGCAATGGTGGTGGAGGTAGTGGTGGTGATGGTGGTGGTAGTGGTGGTGGTGATGGTGGTGGTGGTAGTGGTGGTGGTGATGGTGGTGGTGGTAGTGGTGGTGTTGGTGGTGGTGGCTGTGGTGGTGGTGATGGTGGTGGTTGTGGTGATTGGGATGGTGGTGGTGATGGTAGTGGTGGTGATGGTGGTGGTGATGGTAGTGGTAGAGGTGGTGATGGTAGTTGTAGTGGTGGTGGTGGTGGTAGTTGTAGTGGTGGTGATGGTAGTGATGGTGGTTGTGATGGTAGTGGTGGTGGGGGTGGTGGTGGTGGTGATGGTGATGGTGGTGGGGGTGGTGGTGGTGGCAATGGTGGTTGTGGTGGTGGTGATGGTGGTGGTGGTAGTTGTGGTAATTGTGATGGTGGTGGTGATGGTAGTGTTAGTGATATAGGTGGTGATGGTAGTTGTTTTGGTGGTGGTGGTGATGGTGATGGTAGTGGTGCTGGCCGTGGTGGTGATTGAGATGGTGGTGATGGTAATGGTGGTGGTAATGATAGTGGTGGTGGTAATGGTAGTGGTAGTGGGGGTGATGGTAGTGGTGATGGTAGTGGTGGTGGTGGTGTTGGTTATTGTGATGGTTGTGTTGGTGGTGATGGTAGTGGTGGTGGTGATGGTGGTAGTGGTGGTGATGGTAGTGGTAGTGATGGTAGTGGTAGTGATGGTAGTGGTGGTAGTGGTTGTGGTGGTGATGATGGTGGTGGTAGTTGTAGTGGTGGTGGTGGTGATGGTGATGGTAGTGGTGGTGATGGTGGTGGTGGTGATGGTGGTGGTGATGGTAGTGGTGGTGGTGATGGTAGTGGTAGTGATGGTAGTGGTTGTGGTGGTGGTGATGGTGGTGGTAGTTGTAGTGGTGGTGGTGGTGATGGTGGTGGTGATGATGCTGGTGGTGATGGTGGTAGTGGTGGTGATGGTGGTAGTGGTAGTGGTGGTGGTGATGGTGGTAGTGGTGGTGATGGTGGTGTTGGTGGTGATGGTAGTGCTGGTGGTGATGGTGGTAGTGGTGGTGATGGTGGTAGTGGTGGTGGTGGGGATGGTTATGGTGGTGATGGTAGTGTTGGTGGTGATGGTAGTGGTGGTGGTGATGGTGGTGGTGGTGTTGGTGATGGTAGTGATAGTGATAGTGGTGGTGGTGGTGGTGGTGGTGATGGTAGTGGTAGGTGTGGTGATGGTAGTGGTGATGGTAGTGGTGATGGTAGTCGTGATGGTGGTGGTGGTGGTGGTGTTGGTTATTGTGATGATGGTGGTGATGGTATTGGTGGTGGTGGTGATGGTAGTGGTAGTGGTAGTGATGGTAGTGGTGGTGTTGGTGGTGGTGGCAATGGTGGTGGAGGTAGTGGTGGTGATGGTGGTGGTAGTGGTGGTGGTGATGGTGGTGGTGGTAGTGGTGGTGGTGATGGTGGTGGTGGTAGTGGTGGTGTTGGTGGTGGTGGTGATGGTGGTGGTTGTGGTGATTGGGATGGTGGTGGTGATGGTAGTGGTGGTGATGGTGGTGGTGATGGTAGTGGTAGAGGTGGTGATGGTTGTTGTAGTGGAGGTGGTGGTGGTGGTAGTTGTAGTGGTGGTGATGGTAGTGATGGTGGTTGTGATGGTAGTGGTGGTGGGGGTGGTGGTGGGGGTGGTGTTGATGGTGGTGGCAATGGTGGTTGTGGTGGTGGTGATGGTAGTTGTGGTAATTGTGATGGTGGTGGTGATGGTAGTGTTAGTGATATAGGTGGTGATGGTAGTTGTTTTGGTGGTGGTGGTGATGGTGATGGTAGTGGTAGTGGTGGTGGCCGTGGTGGTGATTGAGATGGTGATGATGGTAGTGGTGGTGGTGATGGTGGTGTTGATGGTAGTGGTAGTGGTGGTGTCAGTGACTGCAGGGATGGGATTGGTTGTGAATGTTGCTGTTGGTTGTGGTATATTGGTTGTGGTATAAAGCTACGGGCAAAAAAGTTGCACGTTTCAGTCGCGTTGTGGAGAATTTTAGCATTTTAGCTAACCCTTAATCTAATTCTCCTTACGTGCTATGTTCATTTCTATGAACCTGCTGCGTAAGTTCTCCTAACCTGCTACAAAAAGTAAATCTGTCCATAGTTTTATAGCTTACTATCTAAAACCGATGGCTTTAGTGTTGTGTTGAGAGGAAGATGGGGAGCATCTGAGCATTAAGCTCACCTATGATGACTGCATGCACTGCATGTCACGCCCTGACCATAGTTTGCTTTGTATGTTTTATGTTTTGTTTGGTCAGGGTGTGATCTGAGTGGGCATTCTATGTTGTATGTCTGGTTTGTCTATTTCTATGTGTTTGGCCTGATATGGTTCTCAATCAGAGACAGGTGTTTTGAGATGTCTCTGATTGGGAACCATATTTAGGAAGCCTGTTTTGTATTGTGGGTTGTGGGTTATTGTCTATATGTTAGTTGCTTGTGTCTGCACTGTTTGTATATAGCGTCACGTTCGTTTGTTGTTTTGTAAGTTTGTCAAGTGTTCTTCGTTTCTTCTTTAATATATAGAAGAATGTATTCACTTCACGCTGCGCCTTGGTCCTCCTCTCTTCCTCCATACGACGAACGTGACAGAATAACTCACCATCAATGGACCAAGCAGCGTGAAATGGAGGAACAGCGCTTTGTGGAGAAATGGACACAGGCTGGTGAATATCGCCGCCCAAAAGCTGAGCTGGAGGCAGCGAAAGCGGAGAGGCGGCGGTATGAGGAGGCTGCACGTAAGCGCGGCTGGAAGCCAGAGAGGCAGCCCTAAAAATGTATTGGGGGGGGGGGGGCACACGGGGAGTGTGGCTAAGCCAGGTAGGAGACCTGAGCCAACTCCCTGGACTTACCGTGGAGAGAGAGCGACCGGGCAGGCACCGTGTTATGCAGAGATGCGCACGGTGTCCCCGGTGCGCAGGCATAGCCCGGTGCGCTACATAACAGCACCTCGTATCGGCCGGGCTAGATTGGGCATTGAGCCAGGTGCCATGAAACCGGCTCTACGCATCTGGTCACCAGTGCGTCTCCTTGGGCCGGGGTACATGGCAACAGCCCTACGCATGGTGTCCCCGGTTCGCCAGCACAGCCCAGTGTGGGCTATTCCACCTCGCCGCACTGGCCTGGCTACGGGGAGCATTCAGCCAGGTAGGGTTGGGCAGGCTCGGTGCTCGAGACCTGTAATGCGCCTCCACGGTCCGGTTTATCCGGTGCCTTCTCCACGCACCAGTCCGCCTGTGACAGTCCCTCGCACCAGCCCAGTACCACCAGTGCCTACACCACGCACCAGGCTTCCTGTGCGTCTCCAGAGCTCTGTACGCCCTGTTTCTCCTCTCCGCACTCGCCCGGAGGTGCGTGTCCCCAGCCCAGTACCACCAGTGCCGGCACCACGCACCAGGCTTATAGTGCGCCTCGGCAGTCCAGTATGCCCTGTTCCTTCTCCCCGCACTCGCCTTGAGGTGCGTGTTCCCAGCCTGGTACCACCAGTTCCGGCACCACGCACCAGGACTACAGTGCGCCTCGGCACGCCTGAGCTGCCCGTCTGTCCAGCGCCGCCTGAGCTGCCCGTCTGTCCAGCGCCGCCTGAGCTGCCCGTCTGTCCAGCGCCGCCTGAGCTGCCCGTCTGTCCTGAGCCGTTAGAGCCATCCGTCAGTCAGGAGCCGCCAGAGCCGCCCGCCAGTCAGGAGCCGCCAGAGTCGCCCGCCAGTCAGGAGCCGCCAGAGCCGCCCGCCAGTCAGGAGCCGCCAGAGCCGCCCGCCAGTCAGGAGCCGCCAGAGCCGCCCGCCAGTCGGGAGCTACCAGAGCCGCCCGCCAGTCAGGAGCTGCCCGTCAGTCCGGAGCTGCCCCTCAGTCCTGAGCTACCCCTCAGTCCTGAGCTGCCCCTCAGTCCTGAGCTGCCCCTCAGTCCGGAGCTGCCCGTCAGTCCGGAGCTGCCCGTCAGTCCGGAGCTGCCCCTCAGTCCGGAGCTGCCCCTCAGTCCTGAGCTACCCCTCAGTCCTGAGCTACCCCTCAGTCCTGAGCTGCCCCTCAGTCCGGAGCTGCCCCTCAGTCCTGAGCTGCCCCTCAGTCCTGAGCTGCCCCTCAGTCCGGAGCTGCCCCTCAGTCCGGAGATGCCCCTCAGTCCGGAGCTGCCCCTCCATCCAGTGGCGCCCTCTAGGATGGTCTTCAGTCCGGGACCCGCTGCAAGGGTCCCCGCTCCAGAGGCGCCACCAAAGCGGGTTATGACTATGGTGGAGTGGGGTCCACGTCCCGCGCCGGAGCCGCCACCGCGGACAGATGCCCACCCAGACCCTCCCCTATAGGTTTAGGTTTGCGGCCGGAGTCCGCACCTTGGGGGGGGGGGGGGGTACTGTCACGCCCTGACCATAGTTTGCTTTGTATGTTTTATGTTTTGTTTGGTCAGGGTGTGATCTGAGTGGGCATTCTATGTTGTATGTCTGGTTTGTCTATTTCTATGTGTTTGGCCTGATATGGTTCTCAATCAGAGACAGGTGTTTTGAGATGTCTTTGATTGGGAACCATATTTAGGAAGCCTGTTTTGTATTGTGGGTTGTGGGTTATTGTCTATATGTTAGTTGCTTGTGTCTGCACTGTTTATATATAGCGTTCCGTTCGTTTGTTGTTTTGTAAGTTTGTCAAGTGTTCTTCGTTTCTTCTTTAATAAATAGAAGAATGTATTCACTTCACGCTGCGCCTTGGTCCTCCTCTCTTCCTCCATACGACGAACGTGACACAGCAACTGACCAGGAACCAGTAGCACGGTTAACCCTCCACAGCCCCTCTAATGGATCGACTGGTCTCACCACTGATCCAGGATGAATTATGACCCTCGTTGGATAACGTACTGTATGATTCACAATGCCAAACTGAGCCAAACCATGCCGAGCTGAACTGACCTGGTTACGCATTCACCATAGCTGCTGTAACAATGCTGTAGAGGACAGTGTGAAAGGGAAATATCAGAGAAACCACAGTGTATCCACAGTGAATCAGATATAATGGTCCCCCTTGGTTTCACCACTGATCCAGGGAGAGTTACGGCCACGGTGGGATGACACACTGTATCTAAAGTCTGAAGGGGACTCATCAGGTTGGGGTATGTCCAACAGATACCTGTCTCCATCTGTAACCCATCATGCATCTCTTTAGAAATCTAATCACACATTAAGGGGCAACAACCTTGAGATCCAAACAAGTCTCCCTTCATATGAACTCCCCATTACTAATCTGTTGTCAGGGAGGGACACCAATATGGTGAGTTAGGGGAGGAGGAGAAGGAGGAGGCGTGAGTTACCGGTTTGAACTCTCTTCCTGTCCGTGCTCATTTTCAGCATCAAATGACCTCGGGAGCGCATCACCGTACAATAACTGTAAATCACCAAATGAGAAGAAATGATTTTGCAATTTCTAAAGGGCAAAAGAGCTCAGCCGATGAATTACAAGGTAGGGGATCTAACTGAAGCGAAAGACTAATTAGAAGACATCAATAACCAGGCGAGGAGGAGAGCTGTCCACGGCCAGCAGACCAAAGGTTAATAGATAAAAGGATAGCGATCCCACTCCATGGGTTTTCAGTGACACCCGCTTTGACTCTGAATATTCAACGGGCTTGTATTCATCCCTTTGACATGCTGTCAAAATGGAAATCTATCATTTGAATTGCAAGCAGTCAAGCACTTGCTTTCATATTTGAGTGCGAGGGTGTTTGTGATTTTTGTCAAAGACAGGTGTTCTCTGTAGGCCGGGCGGATGCAACTTGAGAGTGTAATTTTGGAAGATATTATGTATTATTCTTTTCCTGGTGGATAGTTGTTATAGCGACTGCTTGACTAGTTGAGAGAGGAAGTGATTTGTACAGCTGAAGGAGTAAGCCACTGATTACCAGGTAGGCTAATTATAATTCTTTCTATGATTTTAGTTCTTGGCACCTGAAAAATTTAGTTAGTTAATATTATATCATTGTACTAATTTTCTCCACAGAGCAGTGAAGATCACTTCTCTTGGTTATTTTGACAGCGCAGGAAGAAGCGACTTATCAACCACATTTTTATAATGAGATTATCCTTGCTGACTTATGCATGAAATACTAGATATGGTCTATGTGGTTTGTGTATTTCACGGGGGAATATGCAAATCAATTGGATGTGCAATGTAGTAAACGTAATGTCAAACCAACAATATCCCTCTACTAACCACTACTAAACCACTCAAATAATGAATGGATATATTTTCCCAATTTGTCCTCTATTTCATTGTCAAAGTGACTTTGTATTTTCATGTTCTTTCTGTGGCTGGCTGAGTCTGTGGTCAGAAGTCAGTGTCTTAGCATCACCAGGCTCAGTAGTGTGTGTACTGCAGTGCAGAGATAGATAGGACTCTGACTGACCAACAGAGAGAGAGAGAGAGAGAGAGAGAGAGAGAGAGAGAGAGAGAGAGAGAGAGAGATAGAGAGAGAGAGAGAGAGAGAGAGAGAGAGAGAGAGAGAGAGAGAGAGAGAGAGAGAGAGAGAGAGAGAGAGAGATAGGACTCTGACTGACCAACAGAGAGAGAGGGAGAGAGAGAGAGAGGGGATGAGAGAGAGAGAGAGAGAGAGGAGGCTAAAATTAGCCTGTCTGATATCATTCCCAGAGACCATTGGACTGTAATGATGTTCTTGTCATCTGAATTTGCATCTGAAGGGCCATTCTTCACAATCAAATCAAATCATATCACAGACACACACACACATGCACACACAGATATGTACACACAGGCATGTACACAAGCACTCATACACACAGAGACAGACAGACATAGACACACACACACACACACACACATTCCCTCAGGTGAGGGGATAACATAATGCATCAGCTGAGGGATATTGAATGCATGAAACCAGAGCGTTCGTCTGGAATGTGATTACCATTTTGATGACTCTTCTCATTTCTTCCTCTGGATTATCTATGAGATTTTCATTTGTTACATGTCTATCAGCTGTGATGAAAATCATACTTTTTCTGACGAATCCAGTGCCTTTTCCTGGTCTAGCTAGTCATCTGCTTTCTCTTTTGTGTGCAATAACTGGGGAAAGCAGAGAATTCAAATGCCAGTCACATCATCTGAATATCACGGTTCAAAAAGATACATGTGGGCAGATCCTGGAGCTGAGCAGTAGTCTGTGAGTGTGCTTCAGGGAGCGACTCGAAGTCAGACCACAACATCGTTCAGCAGTACAGAGGCAGACCAGAACATCCTTCAGCAGTACAGAGGCAGACCAGAACATCCTTCAGCAATACAGAGGCAGACCAGAACATCCTTCAGCAATACAGAGGCAGACCAGAACATCCTTCAGCAGTACAGAGGCAGACCAGAACATCGTTCAGCAGTACAGAGGCAGACCAGAACATCCTTCAGCAGTACAGAGGCAGACCAGAACATCCTTCAGCAGTACAGAGGCAGACCAGAACATCCTTCAGCAGTACAGAGGCAGACCAGAACATCCTTCAGCAGTACAGAGGCAGACCAGAACATCGTTCAGCAGTACAGAGGCAGACCAGAACATCCTTCAGCAGTACAGAGGCAGACCAGAACATCCTTCAGCAGTACAGAGGCAGACCAGAACATCGTTCAGCAGTACAGAGGCAGACCAGAACATCCTTCAGCAGTACAGAGGCAGACCAGAACATCCTTCAGCAGTACAGAGGCAGACCAGAACATTGTTCATCAGTACAGAGGCAGACCAGAACATCCTTCAGCAGTACAGAGGCAGACCAGAACATCGTTCAGCAGTACAGAGGCAGACCAGAACATCCTTCAGCAGTACAGAGGCAGACCAAAACATCCTTCAGCAGTACAGAGGCAGACCAGAACATCGTTCAGCAGTACAGAGGCAGACCAGAACATCCTTCAGCAGTACAGAGGCAGACCAGAACATCCTTCAGCAGTACAGAGGCAGACCAGAACATCGTTCAGCAGTACAGAGGCAGACCAGAACATCCTTCAGCAGTACAGAGGCAGACCAGAACATCCTTCAGCAGTACAGAGGCAGACCAGAACATCGTTCAGCAGTACAGAGGCAGACCAGAACATCCTTCAGCAGTACAGAGGCAGACCAGAACATCCTTCAGCAGTACAGAGGCAGACCAGAACATCGTTCAGCAGTACAGAGGCAGACCAGAACATCCTTCAGCAGTACAGAGGCAGACCAGAACATCCTTCAGCAGTACAGAGGCAGACCAGAACATCGTTCAGCAGTACAGAGGCAGACCAGAACATCCTTCAGCAATACAGAGGCAGACCAGAACATCGTTCAGCAGTACAGAGGCAGACCAGAACATCGTTCAGCAGTACAGAGGCAGACCAGAACATCCTTCAGCAGTACAGAGGCAGACCAGAACATCCTTCAGCAGTACAGAGGCAGACCAGAACATCGTTCAGCAGTACAGAGGCAGACCAGAACATCCTTCAGCAGTACAGAGGCAGACCAGAACATCCTTCAGCAGTACAGAGGCAGACCAGAACATCCTTCAGCAGTACAGAGGCAGACCAGAACATCGTTCAGCAGTACAGAGGCAGACCAGAACATCCTTCAGCAATACAGAGACAGACCAGAACATCGTTCAGCAGTACAGAGGCAGACCAGAACATCCTTCAGCAGTACAGAGGCAGACCAGAACATCCTTCAGCAGTACAGAGGCAGACCAGAACATCGTTCATCAGTACAGAGGCAGACCAGAACATCCTTCAGCAATACAGAGACAGACCAGAACATCGTTCAGCAGTACAGAGGCAGACCAGAACATCCTTCAGCAATACAGAGGAAGACCAGAACATCCTTCAGCAGTACAGAGGCAGACCAGAACATCCTTCAGCAATACAGAGGAAGACCAGAACATCGTTCAGCAGTACAGAGGCAGACCAGAACATCCTTCAGCAATACAGAGGAAGACCAGAACATCCTTCAGCAGTACAGAGGCAGACCAGAACATCCTTCAGCAGTACAGAGGCAGACCAGAACATCCTTCAGCAGTACAGAGGCAGACCAGAACATCGTTCAGCAGTACAGAGGCAGACCAGAACATCCTTCAGCAATACAGAGACAGACCAGAACATCCTTCATCAGTACAGAGGCAGACCAGAACATCCTTCATCAGTACAGAGGCAGACCAGAACATCCTTCAGCAGTACAGAGGCAGACCAGAACATCCTTCAGCAATACAGAGGCAGACCAGAACATCCTTCAGCAGTACAGAGGCAGACCAGAACATCCTTCAGCAGTACAGAGGCAGACCAGAACATCCTTCAGCAATACAGAGGCAGACCAGAACATCCTTCAGCAGTACAGAGGCAGACCAGAACATCCTTCATCAGTACAGAGGCAGACCAGAACATCCTTCAGCAGTACAGAGGCAGACCAGAACATCCTTCAGCAATACAGAGGCAGACCAGAACATCCTTCAGCAGTACAGAGGCAGACCAGAACATCCTTCATCAGTACAGAGGCAGACCAGAACATCCTTCATCAATGCAGAGGCAGACCAGGGATAGGGTGACTATGCAGCTACTGACGGTAAATGACTGTTTCCTGTTAGAGAGGAGAACAAAATGTTACAGTAAACGGGAAAGCAGTGACAGTGCTGATGGAAAGTGAAACGGCCGCCATAAATAATGGCGATGTATTTACTGCCCTTGTAAAGAAATATGATGGAATGCATTTGAACCCTGAATGCATATTAAAATGAGTTGAAGGATATATGGCGGGTGGCGGATGGCTAACTGACGGTAATTGCGCCTTAGATAACCTTATCTATTGTAGAGGGGTGTTCAGACGGCTGACATACTGTATGGGAGTATTCCTTTAGAGGAAATCATTGTTGCCAGCCTGGCACTTGATGACCTTGTTTAATTCACTGGCACACTCTTACACTCTTGCCGAGAGACGCAAGCGCACACACACACACACATGGATATGTACACACGGACGCGCACAAACTCACAAACGCACGCGCAAATGTGCAGACCGGCCACACACACACACACACACACACACACACACACACACACACACACACACACACACACACACACACACACACACACACACACACACACACACACACACACACACACACACACACACACACACACACACACACACACACACATACACACCAGCACCAGCCCCAAGGCAAGACATCTCAGTCCTCAGTGTTATCAGCAACCAGAAGCCACGGACAAGGAAGCTCTGTGAAGTAACTGTCTACTCTACATGTCTACATAGATTTGTCTGTGTTCTACGATCCTCTCGTGTTAATACACAGTTATCTATTTTCTGCCTCACACAGCTAACCTTCATGTCCTTTTATCAAGTAAAGATCGCAGAATGTTCTAAAAAAAATCCCTCCTTTTACAGAATTCACAACGCTTCCATCCACACTGATACACTCATCATTTGTGTAATTACGATCCCGAGGATAGATCTGTCAGATGAAAACGAGTGTCCCTCACCTTGGCTACTGTACTGTAGCGCTGATATAAAAACAGCTCCTTTGAAACAAACCTAATTAAAAGAGGATGGGCTGTGTGGGCTGATGGGGAGTGTAACGAGAGAACCAGTGGTTGGTGGGGGAGATGGGAAAACAAGTTAAAAGGTTCCTGTTTTAGAGGAGAGAGAAGACCGTCTGACTGGTGGGGGATTCTCCAGTCATGGGAATGAGCCAATCGGCTTGCTCTCTCCCTCTGAGCCGCTTGGCAACAACCTCCCCGGCAAAGGCAAGCTTCTGTGTGTGTGAGGAGTGTGTGTGTGCGGGCATGTTAATCATATGACAGCCAGTACATGCCCCACTCCTCTGTATTCAGGTATTGTATGAGAGTCAGCTGTTTAATGCACTCAGGTTAGACTAAGCACACACATGTGCGCGCACACACACACACACACACTTTAATTTGTGCTATAAAATGCATGATTCAGGGGCGACCACTTCCATCCCATGATTGACAGATAAATGGATGACCTCGTGAATTAATAATGAAGATCCAGCTATAAGTAGACATGGCATTACAGTCTGTATAGTTGGGACCAGAATATACAATGAACATTTACAAGCTGCAGTTTAAACTGATAGCACAAGTCCAATACAGAAAACATAAAGAAGAATTGAGCAAGATTCTTATTTTCTACCTGCAGCAAATACATATGCAATATTTATAGAAGATTCTTGTAATAGCTGACTTACTGTTTGTGTTGCATGTGTTGTATTAAAACCATAGAAGAGACATGTAAGCTACGTCTTCTCAGGTCTCACACACCATATCTATGGAGGAAAATCATCACAGTCCTGTATTCAACTCAAATCAAATGTATTTATAAAGCCCGTTTTACATCAGCAGATGTCACAAAGCTTATACAGTATTCAATCGTGTTGCCACATAGGCATTCAAGGTAACACGTATACAAATACACCACTGACATATAATCAGACGTACGAGATTCTTATTTGACTTTGATTATTCTTTTCCATGTGGGTTTATACATCCTTTATCGTGTATCCAGGTTAGTCCTATTGAGATACTGACATCTCCATTCTATAAGGAAACCCAGGGCAAGAGGATGTATAATAATGTTTTTATTAACCAGTGTAAGAAGTCTACGAAAGGGTACAGAATATTCTCACTCACCAGCATATTAAGGGAATTAAAGGGTGTTCAGCACATGATATAGGTAAACTTCACTATTGGCCCCTGTATCTCTCCCTTCCTGTCAGGGTGGCTCTGTTTTGGGCTCCTAGGCAATGTTTCTAAAGAGGAGATGAAGTCGGGTTCCCGCTGAGGCGTTGGCTCCACTGCCAGAGCGCTAGCTGGCTCGTGCTGCTCACTCACAGGTGTCTTCCAATGCACCATGGCCTCCTGTATCTGGCAGATACACACAAACAGTTGTCAGCCTCAATGGGGGGCCTGTGTGTCACTGGCCATCATAGGAGAGAGGGGAGATGATGGAGGGAGAGGGTAGTGGGGAAAGGGGGGTGTGTGTGTGTGTGTGTGTGTGTGTGTGTGTGTGTGTGTGTGTGTGTGTGTGTGTGTGTGTGTGTGTGTGTGTGTGTGTGTGTGTGTGTGTGTGTGTGTGTGTGTGTGTGTGTGTGTGTGTGTGTGTACATGCTTTGCTGGGTGAACATCTAAGTCACACTGCCGCACAGAGTAGGAGCTACAATGCATCTGTGCCCAGCATGACAAATGCGTACCACTTGACTCAGGCCCAGAAAATATTATGTCTGGACACCCAATGACATACAATAATGTGTAGACTGATGGGTTGCTGTTTTACAAAGTGGATTAGTTCAACAAACTATTTCATTGGTCTGTTAAGTGATTATATCATCAGATTAAAACAAAAATGCATATATTTTCTTATGGCAAACAAACATTGTTTTCACAAATTCGCTGCTGTAGATCAGCGTCTGTTGAATGTTTACAGAAAGGCAAATGAGATAAATCAAATCAAATTTTATTGGTCACATACACATGTTTAGCAGATGTTATTGCGGGTGTAGCGAAATGCTTGTGTTTCTAGCTCCAACAGTGCAGTAATATCTAACAAATAATTTCTAACAATTTCACAACATTTAAACACAATACACACAAATTTAAAGTAAAGGAATGGAATTAAGAATATATAAATATTTGGATGAGCAATTTCGGAGCGGCATAGACAAAAATATGGTAGAATAAAATATAATAAGGTATATACATATGACATGAGTAATGCAACATATGTAAACATTATTAAAGTGACAAGTGTTCCAATTATTAAAGTGGCCAGTGATTTCAAGTCTATGTCTATAGGGCAGCAGCCTCTACGGTGCTAGTGATGGCTATTTAACAGTCTGATGGCCTTGAGATAGAAGCTGTTTTTCAGTCTCACGGTCCCTGCTTTGATGCACCTGTACTGACCTCGCCTTCTGGATGATAGCGGGGTGACCAGGCAGTGTCTCGGGTAGTTGTTGTCCTTGATGATCTTTTTGGCCTTCCTGTGACATCGGGTGCTGTAGGTGTCCTGGAGGGCAGCTAGTTTGCCCCAAGTGATGCGTTGGGCAGACCGCACCACCCTCTGGAGAGCCCTGCAGTTGCGGCCGGTGCAGTTGCCATACCAGGTGGTGATACAGCCCGACAGGATGCTCTCAATTGTGCATCTGTAAAAGTTTGTGAGGGTTTTAGGTGCAAATACCCATATATTCAGTCCCCTGAGGTTGAAGAGGCACTGTTGCTCCTTCTTCACCACACTATCTGTGTGGGTGGACCATTTCAGTTTGTCAGTGATGTGTACGCCGAGGAACTTTAAGTTGTCCACCTTCTCCACTGCGGTCCCATCAATGTGGATAGGGGGGTGCTCCTTATCCACAGTGGAGTAGTTTCAGAAGTGAAAGAAGCACCAATGTGATATTCCCAAGGCTCTCTGTTTGTACAGTATAGTGCATAAAGACCTGCCATTCCATTCAGTTTAGTGGTAAATAACTGCCACCTGCTGGTGGAAAATAAAAACTACAGTCTGCTTGAGATTACTCAGACATACTCTCAGAAAATGTAAATGTTTTTAAAAAATTATAAAGATGAAGACATGAATACACAATTATAAACTGTTTAAAATAATGCCAAATACAACGCATTCAAATACCACCTATTATAAATTTAGATTCTACAGCCGTACAGTATCCCTTCACCCCCTTCATAATCATTTATTTGATTAAAACAGGCTCTAAATAATCCACTGTATCATTCTCTCCTCACATAACCTATCATAACAGAACCTATATGATACGGGAGAGGAGGAGGAGAGGAGAGGGACAGTCACAGAGCCATATCATCAAGAAATAAATTGTGCCATTAACCCATACGGCCTCTTTTGAGGTAAGTGCTCCGTTCAAGTCGGCCCTGCATCAAGCGCAGCAGACCGCACCAAGACAAAAGACTTACGTCTAAATCCTTTCTAAGAACTGCTTAGGAGGCTGACGATGAGCGACCGACCCTCTCTCTTTGGCAAGCATGCTGTTTCAACATGCGTTCTGTCTGTGTAAAGTGTATTATGAGCCACACTCTCTTGTGAGCGTTGAGAGGAAGGCTGGAGAGAAGCGGTACCTCACTATGAGCAGTGGTTCTGGCTGAGGTCCAGGTACTGTTGAAGGAGAATCTTCCACTGTCTCATCTCCTCCAGGTAAGTCCTCTCCACCTCACTACCGCCTGCTAACTCGCCCATCCTAGATGTTGTCTCAACTGAGGACACAACATGGAAAGATAGAGTTGATTGAATGATTGCTTGAATGAATGAATAGGGGTATCAATATGTTGCATAGCATAATATTTGCATAGCATAAAGCAGGTGGGGTTTGGGTTTCTTGAGTGATGTAGGCCTATAGCATTTGAAATAATGTATGTAGAATATTGCTAGGTTACCCATGAGAAAGACAGCGTAGGCAGACAGCACCAGGATCAGCAGCAGAGCCAAAGTCAGGAGGATGAAGAGGATGAGGAACAGTCTGGGTCGAGGGTGAGTGTGTGATGTTTTACTGCCCTCCTCTACATCACTGGTGTGTAGAGTCTTGATGCGCTCCTCTTCGATGCCAACAGCACTGTGTACATTTACCAGCTGCATCACACCACCCAGGCAGTCTGGGAGATTAATAAATACTTGAACCTTTTCTTCGAAGGGTTATCGTTGAGCTTCATGTTTTGTTTGTAGAGGTAGATGGAGACGCTGCCTCTGGCTCTTTTAGAACATATTTTGTGTGTGTTAAGGAGCCTTATCTATGTCTTTTGATAGTACTTTGATTGATCCCTGGTAAATTAGTAGGAATAAATTCAGAGGTGTCATAGACATATTTTTTGAAACGTATAATTAGGCATAATAATTATGGCTCTAGATTGCAGGAAAATTATGTTTCAGGTGTTTGAAAAATGCTAAATTCAGCGAACCCCCCTCCATCCTCACATACTTTGTGCCTCCTCTACAATAATGGGTGCATGACGCCCCTGAATATATTTGTATGCTTTTGCTGCCCTAACCTGCTGCCCGTGTTATGATACTGATGATTTGTCGCCACAGATGGATTGTTTAAGTTCTAACGTTGTGACTAGATGGAGTTGGCCTACAGCTCCATCTAGTGGTCGCGTCGGGGAGCATTGAAGCTAAGTCTTACCCTAACCCTTTTCCTAAGCATAACCTCATTCTCCTAACCTGCTACTTTAATTTACCTAACCTGCCACGTTAATGATCCTAACCAGCAACGTTTGTTATCCTAACTTGCTTTGTAAACTAACCATACCATCAGTATCACCACACTGGTCATTGCTGTTGGCATTCTTCCCTCTTCTTTCTCCAGCAGTGGGTGTGGTCTGAGAGCTCATTGGCTGTTCTGAAATCAACCGAGGAGAGGACAGTCAGGGCCTACTACTATATCTATCCAGAACTCTTAAAGACCAATCACACTACCATAGAAAATAAGCCATGATATTATAAAGAAGATACAATTCATATACTGGACCATCATGACAGGAGCATTTATAACTCAATCTGGTACAACTGATTCCAGATAAACCATGTGAGGGACATTTTATTTCCTGGATTCTGCCAGATCTCTGTCGTTGATCAAAATAAATGCATGCCTCTCATTATGGGGGATTATTGATATGCACATATTAATAATCAGAGTACATAATATGAATATCTGAGTACATACAACAGTACATTTTGCACATACAGTACCAGTCAAAAGTTTGGACACACCTACTCATTAAAGGGTTGTTCTTTATTTTTATTATGTTCTACATTGTAGAATAATAGTAGAATATGTATGTATGTATGTATGTATGTATGTATGTATGTATGTATGTATGTATGTATGTATGTATGTATGTATGTATCTATCTATCTATCTATCTATCTATCTATCTATCTATCTATCTATCTATCTATCTATCTATCTATCTATCTATCTATCTATCTATCTATCTATCTGTCTGGTTTCTTGTTGATGAGGAAAGAAAATTATAAACTCTTCCTTCATTCCTTCACCGTATTTGTGCATGCTCAGTCTCAATACATAATTTCCTCCGTCCATCATATTTCCTTCTGTAAAAGAAGATTGACATCCACCATCTTGAAACCAGGTCCGTAAAAACACTTCACTGTGAGCCTATACGTGTACCTGCACCTCTCAGTGAACGTTTCTCTGACACAACCATAGCCCCACACTTCCTTTGTGCCTTGTCACTAAGGCAGAGAGCCTCGAGGCCAGAGCTGGCTAATTATACCCCAGCGGAGGTGACACACTAACAGGTGGCCGCTCTCCCAGGCTCCCAGTCTCCCTAGAGACATGGACAGCCGTGCCACCACTGCAGCCAGCCAGCACTCAGTTCAGCTGTTTTTTTCTTGCTCTTACAGTACCTCTGAAGACTAGTTTGCTGCATCTGATTTATAGGCACCCAACACTCGCCACCATGGAGAGGTTCAGATTAGATATACTGTATATGCTAGGAGTCACCTGGACACTGTGAAAACAATGCATGCATCTCCCAGTGTGTTTACATCCATCAGCGGGAGCTGCCATTTTGTCAACACAGCAGCACACACAACAGTGAGCCCCTGAGAAGAAAACATGAGGAGTGAGGCGTTCTGTGACAATTTTTTTATTGTGATAGGCAGCAGAGCTGGCTGACTCCAGGGCCAGCTGTATACAGGGGTGGAGGGCTGGTTGGGTGGACAGTGTGAGTGTGTGTGTGGGGGGGATAAATGCTATGGAGATGAAAGTGGTTAGCATGAAAGTGGTTAGCATCCATCTGGAAGTGTGTGTGTGTGTGTGCGTGTGTGCGTGCGTGCGTGCGTGCGTGCGTGCGTGCGTGCGCGGACATGGTCACACCTGTTCTTAGGCTTCGATAGGCTGGATGCCTCTATTACCCTGGGGGGACTAACTCTAACATGACCGGAGCCTGGAGCATAACTACTCATCACTAAGAGCTATTCTATGCTGTTCAGACCTTCAAGCTCTCAAAAGGTCTAGACAATATTGTTGTTCACCATGGAAAGCACATATTGGTAATCCTAGAGAGGTTTAGTGAAGAGAAAGTGCTAAGTCATTCAGTGAAACAAGCACAGCTATTGAGTCTAGACAAAAGTGAGGTGAGGTCAGAGAATGCATTCAATAGCCTGATGGAATTCGTACCCTCCGAGGAACACTCCTTCTTCTTTGTATCTCGGACTGAATAACCCACAGATAGATAAAGAGCGTATATATTGTAAGATTCCACACAGCCTCAAGAGAATAGTGTCTGTGGACTGACTGACCTACAGTCTGCATGCATATGACGTGGGAATGAATATGACAATTCATTCATTAATAAACACCAACCTGTGAGTTTCAGCAGGTCCTTGGGGTCGGAGCACACGTTCATCTTGTGGAGGTCGTTCAGTGATTCTGCCGAGTACAGTTTCCTCTCCTCGTCGAAGCAGTCCAGGTCTAGACATATCTCTGTCATCGTCTCTGATGTTAGGGCCATCTTGAAGACAGGAAAGTCTCTCTCAATGGAGTGTTATCACAAACTTAACCAGAGAGCGCCAATTCCATGCCTTAAACCTGAACCCCTTCCATAAACCAGATACTTTCAAAACAAATGGACTTCAAAATGAGTTGAATCCAAAAATAGTCCAAATTAAGAGGCTAACAGTCTGTTTTTTAAGTGAGTCTAAAAGCCTAGCTTTGGTAATGGGTGACCCAGTGGCCCCTGAGAAATGGGGCCAGGGTATGGACCCCTGGGGAGGTATGTGGGGCATGACCCTCAGCAGGTCCACCCAGTCAGGGCAATGGAGGGAGGAATGACACTGTCTGGCACTGCCATCCCCTATATCCCTCCGTCACTCCCGATTCGTCTGACTGACAGACAGACAGCTGTGCCCTTGTCTTTTCCCCTGGGTCCCTGATAAATGACAGCTCGGAGGGTTTTAGAGAATGCTATTTGCCATACCAGAAGGGTCTCACATATCGGAATTCACACATTAAAGGGTCAGTCCATGTCCATTAGCACGCAGCCTTCACCCCCATTAACACTGATACTGTAGGTCTATCGGTCTCTGGTTCCAAGTGCCTTATAAAGTGACACGTACAGTAGTCTGGTCCAAGATCTGTATGTGATTTATTCAATTCCTCTGAGTATCATTGTTATACATACATTATATATCATGATAACAATAGACTGCGGAGTGAGTTCTCCAGAGCACACAGTAGTGATTTGGGGCCAGGCTAGTGTAGCAGTGTGATGCTGTTCCTCTAGATTATGCACCAAGTTGCACACAAGGACCAGTTCGCATAGGCCAGGTCAAGAAGGGATGTTAATCATTTGATAATAATAATATTTCAGTGTGTTTTTTTTATTTAATTACAGCTGCATAGCTAATGTTATTTTTTGGTGTACAAACACTTTTTCATATCTATATTGTACATACACATGATTGTAAAGGTTTTGTATATTTTGGTTTGGTCCATCGCGGGTTACCATCGTACCCCCTTATTTTTCCCTTTTGCCCGACCTTCGGCTAGCGAGTTATGTATTCCTTGGCTCCGCAATTGTTCAATATAAAACCGTGGTAATGTTACACAATGTGCTGTTATGCAACCATTAGTTTTGTTACAATGTGGACAATATAAAGATTTATGTTAACAAGTTTCACCGAACTTGCTAACTAGGGTACCTATTGTAACTTGTGAGTACTTGGGACAGTGTTTGAGTGAGTTTCCATGTGCTCGCGCACATGCCTGAGATCTGTGACTGCGCCAAGGGTTAACATAATGTGTGTTGTCTCTTCGTGTGCAGGTATGTCTTTTATTTTGTCCGAATTATGTTGTATGTCATTTTACTTGTATTGTGTGGTGTGCTGTTGTGCACTGAATGTGTGCACGAAGCACCTGTTATTTATTTTTGGCGCTCTCTTTTGCCTGACCTTCGGCTAGCGAGGTGCCTGAGAGCTGTGACTGCACCAAGGGCTAACATATTGTGTGTTGTCTCTTCGTGTGCAGGGCAAATAAAAAAATCCAACCAGCAGACCAGTTGTGGCAGTGTCCTACTTAAATCACACAACGCAGAACGAACCACGCTACACTAGCAAGTACTGTCGTCTAAACAAAATCAACAGAAAGTGTTGATCATTAGCTAAGCTGGTTTGACAACAAAGATACTTTGTTCCCCCACCTTTAAGAATCACTGGCTGAGATTGCTAATTTACATACTGTTAGTCCTAATTGTAAAACTATCAGTTATCTATTGCCTGGCCTTACTCTACAGTTTTCTGTCAGCAAGTTATTGTTTTTCTATCACTGTACTTACCAGTTTGCAGGAGAAAAACAAAGCCCGAAAGATACAGGATTTCCAAGCTGGATCACAATAAACTTGTGTGGTTGTTAACCCAGGCGGATACAGTGTTATTATCACAGCATTGTGTGTGTGTGTCGGTGTGTCCTCCTTTGCATGAGGATCCATTTATCCCGACTAAATTTGTCTCGAGAGACAGAGCAGAGGATCAAGTTTCCGAATAGGCCTACTACCCGCCAGAACTTTAGATGGAGACCATTCCGTTGCCAATGTAAGTGGAAACCCTAGGCATGAAAGATGCATCTGAATATTTGTTCCTAACTTGGTGTACCGTTTTCATAGCCTAAAGTTCAAGGCTTTGGTAGACTAAAGGGATATAGTTTACCAAGTCTATGGACAAGGTATGACAGTCAATGGTACACTATATATACAAGGTATGTGGACACCCCTTCAAATGAGTGGATTCAGCTATTTCAGCCACACATCTTCATAGACAAACACTGGAAAATGGAATGAATGGCCTTACTGAAGAGCTCAGTGACTTTCAACGCGGCACCGTCATACGATGTCACCTTTCCAACAAGTCAGGTCGTCAAATGTCTGCCTTGCTAGAGCTGCCCCGGTCAACAGAGCTGTTATTGTGAAGTGGAAAAGTCTAGGAGCAACAACGGCTCAGCCGCGAAGTAGTAGGCCACACAAGCTCACAGAACGGGATTGCCGAGTACTGAAGCGCCTACCGCTTAAAAATCACTCACTACCGAGTTCCAAACTGTCTCTGGAAGCATCGTCAGCACAAGAACTGTTCGTCGGGAGCTTCATGAAATGGGTTTCCATTGCCGAGCAGCCGCACACAAGCCTAAGATCACCACGCGCAATGACAATCGTCGGCTGGAGTGGTGTAAAGCTCACTGCCATTGGACTCTGGAGAAGTGGAAAATGTTCTCTGGAGTGATGAATCATGCTTCACCATCTGGCAGTGCGATGGATTAATCTGGGTTTGGCGGATGCCAGGAGAACGCTACCTGCCCAAATGCAAAATAGTACCAACTGTAAAGTTTGGTGGAGGAGGATTAATAGTCTGGGGCTGTTTTTCATGGTTCAGGCTAGGCCCATTAGTTCCAGTGAAGGGAAATCTTAACGCTACAGCACACAATGACATTCTAGACGATTTTGCGCTTCCAACTTTGTGGCAACAGTTTGGGGAAGGCAATTTCCTGTTTCAGCATGACAATGCCCCCATACACAAAGCGAGGTCCATACAGAAATGGTTTGTCGAGATCGGTGTGGAAGAACTTGATTGGCCTGCACAAAGCTCTGACTTCAACCCCATCGAACATTGGAATGAATTGGAACGCCGACTGCGAGCCAGGCCTAATCGCCCAGCATCAGTGCCTGACCTCACTAATGCTCGAGGCTGAAAGGAAGCAAGTCCCCACAGCAATGTTCCAACATCTAGCGGAAAGCCTTCCCAGAAGAGTTGAGGCTTTTATAGCAGCAAAGGGAGACCAACTCCATATTAAATCCCATGATTTTGGAATGAGATGTTCAACGAGCAGGTGTTCACATAATTTTGGTCATGTAGTGTAACAACTGTATCCTATCTATGTTAGCATGTTCACATTTCACATCCAAATCATCTATAAATAACTTGACTCACACAGATTTTTATTCTTAAGGTTGATTTGGACATGAAGCACAAAAATGCTTATATAGAAATGCTTATATAGGTACCGTTCACTTGCATTGGTGCAATATGTCATTTTGCGATTTGGTTGAACTATCCATTAAAGCTAGAATCCTTTGTTGCTACATTCAGTTTATAGCCACTGATTCCTGAAAAATAAAAAACTTAAAACACCCGATGAGCTTAGTTCAAATGTCATACTGCATCAGAACCCAAAATATAAGCTTGTTTTACTCCATTTGTAAACAATGTTAAACACTGTATATCCTCAAAACATGGTTAAAACTATACGTTTGCTATCATTGATGGTCAGTCACTGCATCCACACCGCTGTCTGAATTTGAGAGTGGTTACATTCCCGGTAACACTTTATTTGGATAGTCTTGTCTCTTGATGCTCTACAGACGAGCAGTAACAGTTCAACTATCTAACCCAAATGATGGGCTATCCAAATAAAGCGTGGCCCATTTCTCCAGGCCCATCCTCAGCTTTGTACCAACAGGCAGGTGATCACTTATAGCTTTATTAAGGTGTCTAGAAATATTTTATATATATATATATAAAATCGACAGGTGTTGGCAGTGTTTGGGGTCCAAACTCCAGAGAAGCAGGAGCTCGTGGATATTTGACTAGTTACTTAATCATGCATCTCTGCTGTGCTGCGTTAGTGTTCTATTAAAAGTCATACTTGTGGGGAGAACATCAAGTACTGTAATGCTGCATATCTTCTTCCCCAGTCTTTTCCCCACTCAGTTTACACAAGGACTAAAGCGCGTATCTCTGGAGAACCCATTTTACAGCCGTCTGTACAAACAGCAACGTTCTCTGAAAAACATGTTCAGCTGTGTCGTTATGTCAACGTGACCGTTTCATAGGCAACTAACTGTAAAGCAGTTCCTCAAATGTGAACTCGGCTTCCAGGAACAGCTGAGAGAATCGATTAAATTAGCCAGAAGTCCATTTGGTTGTCTGCTAATTGGTCTCGGCGCTTCTACTCATTTTGTGTCAGAGAAACCCATTACGACACACCTCAGCTTAACATGTGTCTTATCCTCTAACTGGTGTGCTTTAAGACTAGTCATAACAATGATTGACTGGGTGATATGTACTGAAGATCAAGAAACACACATTGAGACTTGTTCAGTTAGTATTTATTTTGGGTTTCTCACATCCAATAGACATACTAAACTACACTGAGTGTACAAAACATTAACACCCCCCTCTTGTTAATGACTGACCAGGTGAAAGCTATGAGCCCTTATTCATGTCACTTCTTAGAGCCTCTTCCATCAGTGTAGATGAAGGGGACGAGGTGGGTTAAAGAATCACTTTTAAGCCTTGAGACGTGGATTGTGTTATGTGTGCTATTCAGAAGATGAACTGGCAAGAGATTTAAATGCCTTTGAACAGGGTATTGCAGTACGTGCCAGGCGCACCGGTTTGTGTCAACACCACAGGGTTTACACACCATTTCCCCATGTGTATCAGGAATGGTCCACCACCCAAAGGACATCCAGCCAACGTGACAGTGGTAAACATTGGAGTCAACATGAGCCAGCATCCATGTGGAACACTTGTAGTCCATGCCCCGACGAATTGAGGCTGTTCTGAGGGTGACTAAATACTAAGGTATCCTAATGTTTGGTGTAATCTGTGTATAACAAAATACCAGACAATAAACCAGGGTTCAAGGGGAAGTCCATAGGAAACGTTAACCAATTAGTGCATTTTCAAATATTAGAACTCAATGGTAAATGGTACACAAACATTAAAACAGAGCAACAAAGTCTACATCTCACATAACACTTTATTCCCTACATAGACACCGGCAAGCCTATGGGGAATAGAGCATCACTTGAGACAGACATGATTATTCATATTTACAAATTCCAAACACTTGACAACTGGATAAATTAAGGATAGTAAGTGATATTCAAGAAGGGTAAATAGATGGTAAATAAAGGAGCAGGTTGGACCCATCAAATCACATCAAAACTCCCCGACGTCAACCCTCTTGTCTCTGAACTTGTTCCTGGCCTTTGTCCGAGCCTTGAATGCAGCCGCGTTGTAGAGATGCTGGAAAAGAAAACCGCAATGTTAAAACACAATAAGAGACGGGCTCTTTTATTGCGTTGGTATATCCATTTGAAATTTTAAAAAAAAGGGCAAATAATTAACCATATTAGTCCAACCAACATGATTTGCACTTTTAGCCCCTTTTAATTAAACAGTGTACGTGTCAGCTACTGACTGCCGGGTTGTACCATTGGATTCATCCATTTCTTCTGCATCCGTTGGTCTGTGTGATTAACGGAGAGGTGGGGTGAGCTAGAGCGGTGTTTGTGAGACATGGGCAGATCCCGAAAGGGCTGGGTCTTTTTACAAAAACCTCTGTAGAGGCCAAATGGTTTGATCTACAAAATTGGCATTTGTGAAAAACTCATGAACGCAACACTATGTCAACTTGTTTTGTGATGCACTTGTAGACCTGGTTGTCCTGAAAATAAAGTGGTAAAACACTTCATTGTGAGGCTAAATATAAGGGTTGAACATTAAAGTCAGATAAGACGATTTGTGCTGGTGTCTCGAGACTGATCGGGTTAATTGAAAGAAAATACACTTGACCTTTTCAAAACATTAGTAGAGTTAAATTAGCCATCAAAGGAAGAAAAGAACGCAGTCTAGTAAGGATACTTACCCGTTCGAAGCGGGAGATTTTCATGGACTTCAGTGTGGCCGCGTCAACCAGCATGGGTGGTCCCAGCTCAAACACGTCACGAATAAACTCATTGGCCTGTAGGTGGTAGTTCATGCCAGAGCCCACAAACTCCCTGAACGCGTCATAAGTCCTTTTCCTCACCCAGCTGTCGATGGTCATACGCTCGGTGCTGAAGCGGATCGTCTCAGTCTGAAAGTCTCTCTCCTAACACACACACACACACACACACACGTCAGCCGAGGCAAGGCTACACTGTTCTGGATTCTCACAAGACAACAAAATGGATAAACGTTATTGATAACGAGAAGGGTAGATTAGGTTTGCAATGGCAACCAGCTGCCGACACAGGCACACAGAATTCCCACAATGAATCAGCAGTGAGTCAACACATGAATTTCAAATTCTATTCCCCAGACAGTGCTCATCTACTATTGTATAATCTGCCCACTCACCTCCACAGCCTTGAGCACGTCCCTGAACACAGACCTCTGCTTCCTCTTGTCAGTCTTGGCACGGTGCTTGTTGCAGTCGGTGGCCAGAGAGTTGAGCTTGTCACACAGGGGCTCCCAGTCGTCATACTCAAACTCCTGACAACGTCACAACAGAGCGTGGGTCAGTCATCAAGTGTTTACAGATTAACATGCTATGCTGGCACTGCATTTCAGTAAAATTCCATTTTAATTCAGTACAGGATGGGGATGTGCACAGCTATACAAATATCCAAAACAGACGTTAGTATTCAAAAACTTGAGTATTCATTTGAGCAAAAACTACTTGTAGGTATATTTTAACTGAAAAGGCGTTACCTACATTAAAATATCCATGTGACATTGTTACATACAAGGATACCATGACAACAAATTATACAACACATTTAAACAGTTTACGAAGTGCCCCCATTAAAAAAAATGTAGCCTTCACATGTAGCTTGTTGGCCAATGAAAGCAGCTCAATGTTTAGCATATGTAGTGAGTTCACTAATGCAAGATGGAATAAAGTTAGATTCATAAAAGTGACCAAAATGAGAAGGAGTAGGCTACAACGAGCAACTAACAGGTAGGTCATTTCATCCGAATGGGTGTTGGGGAGAAATTGCAAAATGTTGTCTCAATTAACCTAGCTAGCTATTCAAGGCTACTCCAGCCAAAACAGGCTGAGGGAAGTCTATATGGGGATAAATAACATTGTGGCTGCTACAAGTTAGGGACACTACAGCCAAGAATAGCTATCTCTGCCGCCGTCTGCTCGCTCCTATCTAACCAGCACTGCCACAGCAGTGCTCAGGACAAAAATACCCACACAATTTTATATACAGGCCACCAGTCAATAGTTTGGACACCTACTCATTCAAGGACTTTTCTTTATTTGTACTATTTTTTACATTGTAGAATAATAGTGAAGACAAACTATGAAATGACATATGGAATCATGTAGTAAAACAGAAAAAGTGTTAAATCTAAATATATTTCTTCAAAGTAACCACCCTGACTTGATGACAGCTTTGCGCACACTTGGCATTCTCTCAACCAGCTTCATGGAAGTAGTCACCTGGAATGCATTTCAATTAACAGGTGTGCCTTGTTAAAAGTTAATTTGTGGAATTTCTTTCCTTAATGCATTTGAGCCAATCAGTTGTGTTGTGACAAGGTAGGGTTGGTATACAGAAGATGGCCCTATTTGGTAAAAGACCAAGGCCATACTATGGCAAGAACAGCTCAAATAAGCAAAGAGAAACGACAGACATGGTCAATAATGTGGAAAATGTGAAACTTTCTTCAAGTGCAGTCGTATAAACCAGCAAGCGCTATGAAACTGGCTCTCATGAGGACCGCCACAGGAAAGAAAGAGTTACCTCTGCTGCAAAGGATAAGTTCATTAGTTACCAGCCTCAGATTTCAGCCCAAATAAATGCATCAGAGTTCAAATACCAGACACATCAACTGTTCAGAGGAGGCTGCATGAATGAGGCCTTCATGGTCGAATTTCTGCAGAGAAACCACTACTAAAGGACACCAATAAGCGAACAATTGCTTGGGTCAAGAAACACGAGCAATGGACATTAGACTGGTGGAAATCGGTCCTTTGGTCTGATGAGTCCAAATTTGATATTTTTGGTTCCAACTGCCGTGTCTTTGAGACAGAGTAGGTTAACGGATAATCTCCACTTGTGTGGTTCCCAAGAGAAGAATGGAGGTGTGATGTTGCTTTTCTGGTGACACTGTCTGCTTTATTTAAAATTCAAGGCACACATAACCAGCATGGCTACCACATTCTGCAGCGATACACCATCCCATCTGCTTTGCACTTAGTGGGACAATCATTTGTTTTTCAACAGGACAATGACCCAACACCAGGCTGTAGTAAAAAATAAAAAGCCTTAAATGAGCAGGTGGGTCCAAACTTTTGACTGGTACTGTACATTATTTAGAATGTCCGGATATCCAACATATTCATGATCCTCGTCGAATAGTGAAACCCCCCCCATTTCCTAGTACAATGGGATTGAATATCCAATGACAGATTTGAACAGAACTTTCTAAACGAATTCAAGAACCTCCTGAATTTAAATGGAACTGAGCCACACAGACCAAAGAACAGACGAGCACTTACTGGATCCATGTCCCTAGCCAGCTCAAACAGCAGAGCGATGGTCTCTCCCGCTGCTATCCTCATGTTGACGTCGTCATTCTCCAACAACCGGGGTAGTTTGGGCAGGTGCCTGAAAGAAACATTTCAGTCAAAAACAAGTTGACTTTCAATTTAAGGCTTCCCATCGCCATGACATTTCCTTCATCTACACTGGTAAGACAACTGGACATCAGGCACACACATTCACTACATTAGGTCTTTGGATGCTTCTGATCCAAAGACCTGTAGGCTGAAAGTTGTGTCCCAGAGAGACTTAGAGGTTCGAGTTAAGTACATACTTGTGTGTGACTGCTTTGACCTGGCTGCATGTGCAGATTGTGAGCAGCAGGGCCCAGGAGAGGAGGGCATTGGTGTGGAGCAGGGTGGTCTGGGGGTTGAGAGGGGGGCGACTCCCATCCTCCTTCACATAGGAACGCATGAACAAACTCTCAAAGCTCTCCATGGTGGCATACACATCCTGTAGACGCAGAGAGAAAGGGGTTCATCATTTTTGTTTAACCAGGGTGTGAGATTGGACTACGCAGTCATTTTGAGAGACGTCTTGGTTTCTGTACCTTGTTTAAAATGCTGAACAGAATAAATGAGACAGAATGTATTTTGTGCTGCTGAAGAATTTGGCAAAGTAGTTCCACATACAATCAAGCATAGAGAGTCACATTGGAACATCAAACATAGCCACATACCAGGATGTCATCTTCCGCCACCAGCGTGCACAGGCCCAAACTTGTTGCGCACTATAAAAGAAACAAAGGCTTTCAGTACAACAATAAAGGCCACTTATAAACTCAGCAAAAAAAGAAACGTCCCTTCAGGACACTGTCTTTGAAAGAATTTGTAAAATAACTTCACAGATCTTCATTGTCAAGGGTTTAAACACCGTTTCCCATGCTTGTTCAATGAACCATAAACATGCACCCGTGGAACTGTCGTTAAGACACTAACAGCTTACAGACTGTGGGCAATTAAGGTCACAGTTATGAAAATTTAGGACACTAAAGAGGCCTTTCTACTGACTCTGAAAAACACGAAAAGAAAGATGCCCAGGGTCCCTGCTTATCTGCGTGAATGTGCCCTAGGCATGCTGCAAGGAGGCATGAGGACTACAGCTGTGGCCAGGGCAATAAATTGCAAAGTCCATACTGTGAGACAGGACGGACAGCTGATCGTCCTTGCAGTGGCAGACCACATGTAACACCTACACAGGATCGGTACATCCAAACATCACACCTGCGGGACAGGTACAGGATGGCAACAACTGCCTGAGTTAGACCAGGAACACACAATCCCTCCATCTGTGCTCAGACTGTCCGCAATAGGCTTAGAGAGGCTGGACTGAGGGCTTGTAGGCCTGTTGTAAGGCAAGTCCTCACCAGACATCACCGGCAACAATGTCGCCTATGGGCACAAACCCACCGTCGCTGGACCAGACAGGACCGGCACAAAGTGCTCTTCACTGACGAGTCGTGGTTTTGTCTCACCAGGTGTGATGGTCGGATTCATCTCACAGCAAGAACTGGCAAATCTGGTGCAGTCCATGAGGAGGAGATGCACTGCAGTACTTAAGGCACACCAGATACTGACTTACTTTTGATTTTGACCCCCCCCCCCCATTCAGGGACAGATTATTCAATTTCCGTGAGTCACATGTCTGTGGAACTTGTTCAGTTTGTGTCTCAGTTGTTGAATCTTATGTTCATACAAATATTTACACATGTTAAGTTTGCTGAAAATAAACGCTGTTGACAGTGAGAGGATGTTTCTTTTCTGGCTGAGTTTAGCAAACCAAACCTATTTTAATGACAGGGTCCAGGCAGATACTCACAGCTTGTCTGGCTTGGATGTTGGCTGCTCCATCCAGCAGAATGTTCTTGAAGATGGGTTTGAGGGTCTTGAACACCTCTTCGCTCTCAATGCCTGAGCCCAGCTGAATACACAGCAGACAGGCCAGGGAGGCTGCTGCACGCTGCTCCTGTCCTTTACCTGAGAGAGGGATGTGATTTATTAGGATCCCCATTAGCAACAGCTAGTCTTACAGAAGTCTGACAAATAAATTACAGACAAGACTTTACATGCATTTAAAGACAATGTTTTTAACAACATCTATCAGTTAAACATGCATGTCAGTATATACACAACAATTAGGTCACATGGGGAGAGGCATTGTATTTGCTTTTTGAAACCAGGTTTGCTGTTCACTTGCACTATATAAGATGGAAGAATGTTCCATGCACCCATGGGTCTGGATAATACTGTACGTTTCCTTGAATTTGTTCTGTACCTGGGAACTGTGAAAAGACCCTGGGTGGCGTATCTGGTGGGGTAAGTGTGTGTTTAAGTTGACTCTGCAAATAATTGGGAATTTCCAACACATGAATGTTTCTTATAGAAACAAGTGACGCAGTCAGTCTTTCCTCAACTCATAGCCAAGAGAGACTGGCATGCGGTGTCCCTAAACCGGGACAGTTGTTGCTCAATATGCGATAATGTGACTAGAATGACATTGTAAACAGCCAACTTTCCAGGACGTAGACATGTCTTATGGGCAGAAAGGTTAAATAATTGTTAATCGAACTGCTGTGTCCAATTTACAGTAGCTATTACAGCAAAAATAATACCATGCTATTGTTTGAGGATAGTGCGCAACAACAAAACACGCATCACGGCAACTGGTTTGATACATTCAGTATTCTTGCTCTGGTTTGTCATCCTGAGGGTCCCAGAGAAAAATGTAGCATAGTTTTGTTTGATAAAAATAAATTGGTTTCTACAGTTTGACCCCACAATAAAACTAGAGCCTCCAGGAATTGCTTTGGAGTGTGGTGTCAAAAAATAAGTTTTGACCATGACAGTTTACAATCTAAGGTAACACCAAGTAATTTTGTCGTCTCAACTTGTTCAACAGCCACACCATTCATAACCAGATTCCCCTGAGGTCTAGAACTTAGGGAATGATTTGTACCAAATACAATGCTCAGTTTTAGAGATCGTCAGGACCAGATTATTAACCTGTTTGGGCTGCAAGCCCGACGTCGGTACACTTATGACAACAGCCAGCTCAAAGTGCAGGGCGCGAAATTCAAAAGATTTATTTTTATTTTTTATATTTAACTTTCACACATTAACAAGTCCAATACAGCATATGAAAGGTACACATCTTGTGAATCCAGCCAACATGTCCGATTTTTAAAATGTTTTACAGGGAAGACAAAATATGTAAATCTATTAGCTAACCACGTTAGCAAAAGACACCACTTTTCTTACTCCATCAGTTTCTTACTCCATCAGTAGCTATCACAAATTCGACCAAATAAAGAAATAAATAGCCACTAACCAAGAAAAAACTTCAGATGACAGTCTGATAACATATTTATTGTATAGCATATGTTTTGTTCGAAAAATTTGCATATTTCAGGTATAAATCATAGTTTACATTTCAGCTACAATCAGAAATTGCACCGAAAGCAGCCATAATATTTACAGACACCAACGTCAAATACCTAATTACTCATCATAAAACATTTCTGAAAAATACATAGTGTACAGCAATTGAAAGACAGGCATCTTGTGATTCCAGACAATATTTCCGATTTATTAAATGTTTTACAGCGAAAACAAAATGTAGCGCTATATTAGCGTAGCCACAATAGCCAGAAACACTTGGGCGCCCACGACCAGTTCACATGCACGACAGATATTAGAAATAGCATCATAAAATGTTTCTTACTTTTGGTGATCTTCCGTCAGAATGTTGGACAAGGTGTCCTTTGTCCAGAACAGTCGTTGTTTTGATCTGGAACGGCAAATATCCCTCTTCATTTAGCATGGGCACTTGCCAAGTGGCACGGATCACTCCAACGTCAACAAAGTCAGAGAATGGAACACGGCAAAACTCCGGAAAAAATTTCAATAATCTGATTAAACTATATTGAAAAAACATACGTTACGATGATATGGTCACATGTATCAAATAAAATCCGAGCCGGAGATAGTTGTCGTCCATAACGGCAGCAAAACAGAAGGCAATCCCACTGTCCAAGTCGCGCGCTTCAGAGTACCGGAAATGACGGTCACGTCATACAAAGAGCTTGTATTCCAATTCAGATGAAGATAAACACAAAATTTCTTCTCTCACAGCCTCTTGACACCCAGAGGAAGGCGTATGAAGTGTACGTAGACTCTTACGTATCATGACCATGTATAGGCAGGAAGTTGAACAGAGCATATATTTCTGACATTCCACTTCCTGGTCAGGAAAAGTGCTGCAGAATGAGTTCGGTTTCACTCAGAGAAATAATTCAAACGGTTTTAGAAACTAGAGAGTGTTTTCTATCCAATAGTAATAATAATATGCATATTGTACGAGCAAGAATTGAGTACGAGGCCGTTTGAAATGGGCACTATTTAACTGGCTACTCAATACTGCCCCTTGCAGCCATAAGAAGTTAATGGCCACGTATTCCAAAACAGACTGCAACACTTTAAGGTTTCAGTGACTTCATTAGCTGTGGTTGTTGATGTGGTTGAGTCAGCACACATGGACACGTGCTTTGTTTAATGCCAGGTCATTGGTAAAACGAGAAAAGAGTAGCGGGCCTAGAGAGCTGCCCTGCGGTTCACCACACTTTACATGTTTGACATTAGAGAAGCTTCCATTAAAGAAAACCCGTTGAGTTCAATGAGATAGATCTGAATCCACAATACAGCAGAGGATGAAAAGCCATAACAAAATTCTCAACAGGTTATGGTCAATAATAAAGTGCTGCACTGAAATCTAGCAGTACAGCTCCCACAATCTTCTTAATATGAATTTCTTTCAACCAATAAGTCAATTGTGTCAGTGCAGTACATGTTGAGTTCCCTTCTCTATATGTCTGTTAATTTGATTACAGAGAAGTAGCATTGTATTTGATTTTTAAAAACATTTGCTAAGCGCTGGCAGCCAGCCAATAGGTCTACTTTACCACTCTTGGGTAGCGGAATGACTAGCTTCCATCCAGACCTGAGGACAAAGACTTTACTCTAGGCTCAAATTAAAGATATGACATATAGGAGTACCTATAGTCAGCTACCAACCTCAGTAACTTTGAGGGGTTATAATAACTACTGGACCAGAACTAAAGACTCAAACACTTAATACAACAATACAATGTGGGTCTGTATCGGTATTCTGTGAATATGAAGCATGAATTGGTGAAAGAGTGAAAGCCTGTAGTAGTGGTAGTAGCTAACCTTTCTTGAGACAGCGCTCAATGCTGTCAGTGATGGTCATCCTCCTGTCTGAAATGAACTCGTACAGGATCCTAGTTGCCATGGCAGCCTTCAGCCCATCCAGGGCTCCCTGTCTGGTCTTGGCACTGTCAACGAGGTAGGAGAACAGTGAAGATTTAGGCCTAGTGTCTGCAGTAGCTTATGTAACAGCTACACATTCAATTATCAGCAGCAATCTGTGAATGGAAAGGGTGACGTCTTGTTGCATTGTGTTCATTATATAGCATCTCAGGTTTCGTCGACCCAGTTCTAGGCCTCTGGTTCCATGTCATCTGAAAGTGATACAGCTAACAGAAATAGCAGGTAGATCAGTTTCCCAGTGGTTTAGACTTGCCTCTTATCCACAATGCTGTCAATGAAAACCTTCAGCTTGTACTGTAAATCCTCCTGGGCTGTCTCCTCACCTGCCTCCCCTCCTACACATATGAAGATGAATACAATACACCCTGAGAAATACAGACTTGTACTAGGCTATTCCCTTTGTAGATTGTATTCTTTGAACCATTTAAGTTAAAAGCACAACATAAAAAGGGCTGTATGGCATTTATAACTTGACAGGTCAAAAGTTGATCCTTTTAAATATTTTTTTTTACTTGCCCTTTGTTACTTTATGACTGGGACACGGGCAAGCATGTGTACATACAATCACATACCTTCCTCTGCCACACTCATGGCATCACTGAAGCTGCTGCAGTGGCTGAGGGTCTCGATGGAGGCATCCTCATCACTGAAAGGCTGCACAGCTCCATGCTGCCCCCCTGAAACGATTACATGCCCAACCCCCCCCCAAAAAAAATCATACATTAAGTCATGGTACAATGTGTGCATTTTGCTCCGGGGGTTTAACAAGTACACTTCCATGCAATCACAACGCAAAACTTTATATGCAATATCTTGACAGAACAAAAGCCAGATCACTACTCTTATGGGATATGCACTTGTTATTCTCTCCCCCCAAAGTCAAAGACCCCCCTAGTCTTCTGCTGAATGTGCAAACAGCACAGCTCCTTGGGTGGGTAGCTGGCCAGGCAGTGACATAAGTTGCACCAGCTGGTGCAACTTATTATGATAAGACTGTTCCCATCTGAGAGGGAGGGCAGTGTGTAAACGTGACCATGTTCACGTGGCAATCCATTGCTTCCTTTTCAGACCACAGCACCGAACAAACAATTCTGAAAGAGGCAGACACCACCCAAATAGCTAGTCGACTAACACGATCCCGCTTTATAGCATAGCTGGCGTAGCTAGCTTGCTGTAATGTGAATAACTAGTTATCTAGCTAGCTAGTCCAGGGACGGTTATATAACCATGGGGGGATTCGATTAATCTGTCCCGGTCAAGCATGTTGTACACCGGGTGAAAGTTGATAGCATTAATTTCAGAACCGGGCTGCCTCCCGTGGGTGAGCCAGTTGCCCCGTTAAGTCCAGGGCGAAGTTCAGTAATTAACGTTAAGCACGTGCAGTAATTGAGTAGGATTCGGTGTTCCCACATCCAAAAGTGATTGCTTTTGATAACGTAATATCTGCCTTCCCAGGGAAAACTTGTTCAATGTAAACGTATTTTATGGAAAAACATGTTGTACGTTTCCGGACGATGCACCATGCTGCCTTGTTCAAAGCATGAGATGGGCGCTTCCCATCATCGTTTTTGCCCGTTGACGTCACGGCAGTCAAGTCCGTTAAAAACAAATTCTTATTTTCAATGACGGCCAGGAACAGTGGGTTAATAACGGCCTTGTTCAGGGACAGAACGACATATTTTTACCTTGTCAGCTCGGGGATTCGATCTTGCAACCTTTCGGTTACTTGTCCAACGCTCACTATGCTACCTGCCGCTCAGCATAATCGAATCATCCCATTATTTGACCTGATCGACTGTCGATCTCACTCAAATGTTGTGGCGTCCTTCCAACTAAACTTCGTGTCCTCAAACAACCTATCCTTTTACAGGAAGGGAGCCAAAGAGAACTCGCTAAAAATTAACAAATATGAGCAACACTGGTCAACTGACCTTAGTTGCTAGGTAACAAATTCGTTTCAAAAGTCAGTCTAAAAAATTATAATATTTTAATCGCGGTATCGGGGGTCGTTTATATAATCACACTACTCATACAATAATGTCCGCAAACAATATATGATGTTGAAGTTAATTAAAATTGTTTTAAGAGAAAGCGAGAGTTCTTTGTCTGGAAGCTCTGATTTCAACGACAAACATGGGCAATGATGCCACACTGTTTTGTAGTTCTGTTAGACATTACCCGTCGTTGAGCTCAACACGCTGTAAGAATGCACAGAACTACAACTCCTACAACGCATAAAACTCAAACCACCAGAGTAGGCCAAAACAACCCGGTCTGTAGCGACTTACTCACCCCTGGAACTCCTCTTCTTGGACCTTGGCATTTTCGTGCAGATAAGTATGAAAATATGAGCAAAAATCAGCCGATACACGACCAGTTTTTATTAAACTGTCTCATAAATTGACAATCTTCCCGTGGCACGGTAGAGAAAAAGGAATTAAAAGCGATCCTGGAGAAAGACTGTTGGCGAAGACGATACATTTTCCCTCAAAAAAAAACTAGGGTTGAGTTAATGTGGCGAGGTTTTAAGTATTTATACGACCAACGTCACATGATCAAATATGGGTTTACCCCTGCACCACCGACCAATCATGTTGTATAAGTGTATGACGCGATGTGATTGGCATCTCTTTGCTGACTGGGGTCATGTTTTCTGTAGTCATGTTCTTTGATAGCCACATGAGGGTGCTGCTACCCTGTCCACAAAATCCCTGCTGTATCGGTCGTTGCGCTTTAGATTTCTTTGGATGTCCAACTCTGATGTCACCCTATAGAAGTTGAAAATTGTTTAAGGTTAGGGTTACTAAGGTTAGGTTAGGTAAGGGTTATGGTTAAGTTTAGGATAGGAATGTCCCAAGGATTCTGGATAGCACGAACCCTGATGTAAAAAGCACTATCCCTGGCCTAAAATCCTCAGTGGTGAGGTCTTCTCACTGGGTGGACAATGATGTACATAAAGCAGTGGAGGTTGCTGAGGGGAGGATGGCTCATAATAACATCTGGAACGGAGCCAATGGAATGGTATTTGATACCATTCCACTTATTAACACTCCAGGCAATAGCACGCGCCCATCCTCCAAAATTAAGGTGCCACCAACCTCCTGTGGTCATCTGCTCATAGATCTCAGGTTTCTTCACCAGCATGTCTTTGCCCATGCAGCTGGGGTCTCAATCCCCAGTTGGGTCTCTGGAGTGATCATCTTCCTGTGGACTTTGGAGGGGCGCCAGTGCCTGATTTGCCAGTGGCCACGCGGGAGTCCAGCATGCTCTTCATCATCACATCAATTTCTGTAGTCAGGTCCTTTGTGCGGGTCTCTGGAGACGCCCTGGGTCCAATGCAGGTGGCTGTGACCTCGGAGCTCAAACCTGGAGGTCCAGCACACTTCTTCTTCCCGTTCACGACAGTCCCCAAGAAGCCCAAACACCATCTTGTTGATGTTATCGGCAGGGCTCTCTAGGGGCAGGGCAGGGGAAGCCCAGACCAGCCTCTCTCTCCTCAATGGCCTTGTCAGCCTTCTGTAGCATTGAGTCAAGGTTGATGCTATAGCTATCCATGTCTAATGGATTTATGAAAGACAATCGGTTATGGCACGCTTTTATACATTTTGGAGCGTGCGTCATAATGGATCCCCAAATTACATCATATTACTTTTTGACCACATTGTCTGCTGTTTGCGTGTTTAATATATATATATATATATATATATATATATATATATTTTTTTTTGCAATCTGGTGTGCAGGATGTTTAAACTAAATATTTGCTATCAAAGAATCAGTGCTGAAACACTCTATAGCGGGTCACTGCCAAGCATAATGAAATAAAATAATCTGACTTTCAGAATGTGGGGGTCCCCCACGTCCCCTGTGAAAGTTGTGCCCCTGTGCTAAACTGTGCAGAAACCATATGAAAAGGGTTGGTGACCATAAAATACCTATATTCATATTCTATCGACCATTAGGCCTATGTAAAACAGGTTGATTGCACTTACCAGCCAGTTTTCATCTTCACCGTGGATCTCTGACTGTATCACTGGTTGAATATAAGTAGTACTTAAATCGCCCACAACCCAAGCTACATACACTAGAGTAGGGGCGCTACTTTGGTTTTAGAAGTGGGGGGGCATAACCTGTCAGGGGGACCTCCCCCAGAATGTTTTTGGGCATCTAAAGCAAATTTCCTGCATTTTTACACAATCCAATATGCCTTCTCCATTTGGAACAAAAAGTAACCAACAATGCCCACAGTCATCAAGCTAGGTAAGAGATCGTTATTAAATATGTTTAAGTGATTAATAAGACTGAACTAGATCTAAGGTAATTCAATAATAGATATTGTGTTGCACCTTCAACCAAATGCCTAACAAATGATCAACTCTTGAAAAAATACAAAGACTTTTGATTGGCTTTATTAAGACATCCTCTTAATAGGGTAGCCTAGTGGTTAGAGTGTTGGACTTGTAACCAAAAGGTTGCAAGTTCAAATCCCCGAGCTGACAAGGGGCAGATCTGTCGTTCTGCCCCCTGAACAGGCAGTTAACCCACTGTTCCTAGGCCGTCATTGAAAATAAGAATTTGTTCTTAACTGACTTGCCTAGTTAAATAAAGGTAAAAATAAAATTACATTTTTGCCAGAACAACAGCCAGCCCGGGCCGCCTGCACGCCCGACGCCCACCAGTCTAGTCAATGACTAAACTCTCTCCCAAGACAATTTCCTTCCCAGAGTACACCTTAAATTGTTTTAATTCCCAAGGGAAGGTTTGGAAACAAAAAATAAACAAAAAACCAACATACACCTCAAATATACATTAATAAACAGAAACAGCAAATCCTCCATGTATTTAAACTCATAGGACTAATAGTACTGTAGAACTCTTTTACTTCCACACAATATAGCTGGGTCGCCCTGTACCTAGGGGTCCACCACCCTGCAGCACCCCAACCCAACACACCCCACTCAACTGTAGGATCTTAGTGAAACATTCAATATTGGTTTCGGGTGTGTTAGGCCAAGGCCAGAGTGACAAGCCACAGGACGGCAGACCATCAGGGCCAGGACTGAGTACCTCAGCAGCTAGGGATTGCCTAAATAGGAATCTCCCCTGAGGTAAGCATGTTTTCAATGCAGACTCCTTTAGTCGTAGGCCGTCATTGTAAATAAGAATTTGTTCTTAACTGACTTGCCTAGTTAAATAAAGGTTAAATAAAGAAATAAAGTTGTACTGTATTCCATATACGGCATCCAGGCCTTATGAAAGTTGCCCAGTATACCCTTAATCTGGTAATAAATCAAATCTAGTGATACATAACTTGACATTGTGGGAGGATAACCAACCAACCAATATTTCCAAGCAAACACAAACAGGGAGAAGGGGGAATCAAATCAAATTTTATTGGTCACACTGTCACGTTCTGACCCTAGTTAGTGTGTTATTTCTTTGTTTTAGTTGGTCAGGACGTGAGTTGGGTGGGTATTCTATGTTTTGTGTTTCTAGGTTGGGTTTCTCGTTTGGCCTGATATGGTTCTCAATCAGAGGCAGGTGTTAGTCATTGTCTCTGATTGGGAACCATATTTAGGTAGCCTGTTTTCTGTTGTGTTTTGTGGGTGGTTGTCTTCCGTGTCTGTATGTTCCACACAGAACTGTTTCGGTTTTCGTTCGTTACTTTATTGTTGTTTTGTATTTCAGTGTTCAGTTTTTGTTCTATTAAACTCATCATGAACACTTACCACGCTGCGCATTGGTTCTCCGATCCTTGTTACTCTTCATCCTCAGAGGAAGAGGAAAGCCGTTACACACACACACCTGATTAGCAGATGTTATTGCAGGTGTAGTGAAATGCTTGTGCCTCTAGCTCTCTTCCAATCTCTTCCAATACACGTTGCCTGTGAGCATCAGAGGTGAACCAGTTGCATACACAGCTCGAGCAAGACATTCATCAGCATTTCTCTGACTACGTTCCTCCATTGAGTCAAAAAACTTCTGATTCCAGGAGGACCATGAGCTGTTGCTATGGATAAGGTGTCTGATTCATCATTTTCACCTCGAATAGAAGTAGAGGGACTTTTGTCAGAGGTTGCTTGTTGTGAGCGCTGAGCGAACTTTATGCACTTGGCCAGATGATTCTGCATCTTTGTTGCATTCACATATGATTTGCCACAGTATTTGCAGATGTACACAGCTTTTCCTTCTACATTAGCTGCAGTGAAATGTCTCCACACATCAGATAGTGCCTGTGGCATTTCCCTGTAAAGATGAGAAAAAATTAGTAAAAAAACCCAAATACAATTCCATGTACAGATAAATAGTTAAGCAGTTAGAATAAACAACTCCTTTGTAAGATAAATGTTTTTAAATGAAACATGTATGGAAACAGGTGAATTAACACTCCTCAGTTAGCAGGCTCAAGCAAGCTAAAACCCACATGGTAACAAAAACTAACTAGCAGAAATTGTTAACAAGTTAGAAATGATTTATAAACACTTTGCTGTAGGCTACTATTTACTAGTTAACAAAAAATAATGTATGTCCTATAAAATATATTCACCCCACCCAGTATTGTAATCAAAACTTACCAGAAAGCATGTAGTCCTTGGCTCAGACAGTGTAGTGGTGTGGGCTATAGCGTCTCATTAGTGTGCAAGATCTTGGGAATCAGCTGTACATGTGATGGAAGAGTGCACTGCACATGTGATGGAAGAATGCACTGTGCATGCAGTGTTGCAATTCCATTGAATTGGGGACAGTTTAACCAAAATATGCCACAAGACCTATAATTGCCTTATGTGTATCCCACAAAAAAGGTTCACTGTTATAAGCTAACTTTTTTGATGATTTAAGCAAAATTCCCTAAATTCTAGGGCTTAACTTCCCATGGAAAATTTCCCGGAAAGTTTCTGACCCTTTGCAACCCTAGCGCCTAGTATATGTAGTCTCATTTAAATAGAGTAGGCTGCCTACATGGGCGGAGAATCAAGTGGCAGTTAACTTGAATATGAAATAACTTAAATATGATTAGACTGTAGTTTACTACAGTGTCTGTAAATAAATATTGTTAGATCAGGTACGAATGTGATCTCAAAATAGAGTAGGATATAGCCTATGCACGGGTGGAGAAGCACTGGTAGTTATCTTTCCAAGGAAATGTACTTCCATAATAGGCCTATGATTAGGCTATAGTTTATTACAACAGAATGAGTCACAACAAAACATGTTATAACCGTGTATGTGTGTGGTAGGCTAACTGACGCTATTTGTCACAGGGGAAGACTCCAGATGATGAGGAATATTTCCAGGAGAACATACTATTGCTTGCCTCTGACATCATTTCCTGTGTTTTGATTGATTGTGTGTTGTTGAGTTGGAGCTAGAAGACAAATAGTAGTGTGATTGAATACCATGGGTGCCTGCTAAAACTAACACAGGGTATTTCCTTAGGGAATAGAATATAATATTATCGGTGCCCATTTTGAAGGTGGCTAACTGAATTGCTCTATCCAGTCTCAGAGAGACGTTTATCAGTCATAGACTATACCTGCAATATAGTCACAACCTTTACCCACTACACCAAGCAGGTTGATATGGCCTGTACAGACAGTGAACAGACTGGCGAGCAGTTATATTATGTATTCTTTTTGGAAAGGGATACATTTGATAGACATTAGGAATATTCCAACCCCACTAGATTGTACAATTGTGCCCTAATATCTGAATAACTATCAATTTAGAAGAAAAGATCAAATAGAAGTATCGTTGCTTTGTTTTTCTAAATAAACTTAATAACTGCTATCACTGGGTTGATGTGTCACTATTTGGAGTTTCTCACATGTAGTTAAAAAAAACTCTGTTATTCCAACAAACCAATTTGGTTTCAATTTCGACCACATTAAAACACTGCTCTGATGTTTACGGAAGACAGGTTATAGATAACCACTGGGAGTCAGTCCGACATAAAGCAGGGAGAACGAGAGTTTTAATAATCAGAAGAACACTCGCTCACTCACCGCGAATTTTACCGCGAATTTATAACTTAAAACTTCGCCAACTGGCGCAGGCGTAGTACACGTAAGTAGGCCTTGCTTTTTATTTGATAAATAAGTAAGTGCCGATTTAATAACTTAAACTTTGTTCAAACTTTGTCATCGTGAAAGTTTTACTGTCCAGTTTCCCAGTACGCGCCTGGTAGTGGACATTGATAATATTTCAGAGATATGCTTGTTTTTGTGAGAAATCTTCCTAACGGGAATTTCGCATTAATATGAAAAACGTATACTAAAAAATGAAAATACTACATGTAATGTCTCAAAGTCGATATATATCTTAGCTCGATATTGTTTTAAATCCTCCGGATTCGAGAAGAAAGGTGATGAGTTCAACAGTGAGCCTGTCAGTTTGCCTTAATAATTCTCGCACAGCATCCAGCGTAATTGACGCGATGCTATTTGCCTGATATTTTACCTGTTTTTTTTCTTCTGGCCTCCATTGAATTATCCACTCCAATAATTTTTGAACGGATTATGTTAGAGACATGAGGTTTGGGCCATTGGTTTTCTTAGAGGAGTATCTACCCAATTAACAATACATTTTAGCCGTTGATCAAAATATGCGTTTTTGTTTAGACACTCTACAATTTATGACATTTGGGACGAAACATTTTGTATCTAAAATAATTATAATTTGGTGGGTGCTTATATTTGTCCAATTTCACACGTGTAGGCTACAAGTGTGTATTATAAGCGTATTGGAAATATGTTTTGGGGGATTCAAACTAGCAACCTTTCAGTTACTGGCCCAAAGCTCTAACCGCTATGCTACCTGCCACCTTTGATGTAATTTGTCAAACTGAGAAACACATTTGTCAAACTGAGAAAACTCAGTCACAGGACAAAAGGGCATGCCTTGGCATGTTGTCTTCCCATTTTTAGGCATCAAAGTTATGCCCTTTACCACTACACGAGTGTTGCTGCTCTCGAGAGGCTGGTTTTAATGTTTTTGCAATGAAAATTCTCATTCTCCATTCCTGTTAGGGCTGACTGTGCATTGCACTCTTCCAGGAAAGTATATGTTCATAAACTGTTTTTAAATTGCATAGGAGAACTTAATCATCAATATTGTCACATTTGTGTAACGGAGGACGTTGCAGCTATACACTCACTTCCTGTTGTGGTTTGTTTGTTTATTTTTGTTTAGGGAGATGGCGAACAGCAATGCCAAGCTGTGTGTGTCTGTTTTGGGTTCATTGGGGAGATGAGCTGGAGGAGGAGGGAGCTTCAATCCTGGGGACCTGGAGACTGACGGAGAGGAAGGTATAAGGCCGACTCAGCCGCCATACTTGGGTTGTATTCATTAGGCACCAAATGGAAGAAAAGGGACTGAAAATGGGAGGGACTACCTGAACTTATCTAATAAGAATCGCTCGTTTTTATTTTACGTCTTGAAACGTTTTCATATGATGTGCCTTAAATGAATATGACCCTGAACTCCTCTTTGTTTGTTTTTTTAACCCTAATCCCTTACCCTCTTCTATCAGATGCTATATAGAGACTGGTGGGGCTGCTGCTGAGAAGAGTGGGAGACAAACTCAATGAGGAGGTAAAGTATGGCAGGAAATATCAGTTTCTGTAGGTAGATCCAGTGTGATTGTGTAGTTCTGTCTCTGCCCACTTGGTGTCACTCTACACACAGATAATGGTAATCTATCTGCAAGACTGGAGTTGTGTTTAATATTATTTTATTTTACCAGGCAAGTCAGTTAAGAACAAATTCTTATTTTCAATGACGGCCTAGGGACAGTGGGTTGACTGCCTTGTTCAGGGGCAGAATGTCAGCTTGGGGATTCGATCTTGCAACCTTTCAGTTCCTAGTCCAACTACTAGTCCTTCTCTAACCACTAGGCTATACTAACCGCACTAACTGTACTATTTGTGGCGTCAATTGAGAAAATAGTATGCTTATTGGTCATAGTATGGATATAGTTCCCGGATGTTGTACTAAATGTGCCAAAATATGAAGTATACGCATGAGGACACTATTTACGTACTTTAGGGCCCAAAATGCAGTTCTTCCGGAAATGGGCGTGGCTCAGTGTTTTCAGATTTGAAGAACATGGCGCAAAATATGCAGCCGAAGTACAAATAATTATGACAAATGTTAAGAAATTGTTGAGCAATGTAATAAAGTAATTACTTTTCAAATAAGTTACCTTACATGTTATGTTGGCTGACAATTTGTTAGCTACGCTGTCCTTACGAACCACATAGCATATCATTACAGCATGTACCGGTGTTATTTGGCTACTTATACATCAAACTTGTCAGTATATTAACTATAGGCTATCTAACTACCCGTGTCATAGGTTTATTGACTTGATTATTCCCGTCATTCTTTGTTTAGCTAAATGTTATAGTCGTTGTGCGTTCTCAATGGATATTCGGGTGCTTTCGTAAATTCGCTCTGGCTATCTACTCCGATTTCGCCTGAGTGTACGCGCGCTCAACACTGGTTGAATATGGCCGGTGTCAGTAAACGTCGGGGAAAAAGCGTTATTAAATTGTTGCAAGCAGCACATTCAGTCACCAACGCTCTGGATAACATGAAAACTGTAACATGAAAACTGCCTAAACAGCTGTGCTTCGGTGAGTAAAATGGTCAGAGTGGTCTCATTTGTTTATGGAAGTAGCTAGCAAGCTAGCCAACGTTAGCTTGGGTGCTTGACTGCTGTTGTAAGGTCAGAACGCTCAAATCAACCCTACTCCTCGGCCCGTGTGTCCAGTGTGCGCTCCGAGAGCGAAACGCTCTGAATTTACGAGCCTACGCTGGCACTCCAGATTGAATTTAAGAACCCACCCGAAATCGTAAAATGTCTAACTAGTAATTTGTTACGCTAACTAGCTAGCAAGAGGTTGCATAGCAACAGCATCAACTTCCAATAGACAGGCGAATAGCTAATATGCTCAACTGAAAGGGTACTGTTAATTTACAGTATACTAAAACGAACTATAGTATATACTCATTAAGTATGTAGTATACAGTATGTTAGTATGGGTATTCTAACACAGCTTGGGTTTTAGTGATGGCATGTTTATAGTGGTTGTTGCCCTGTCCTTCCCTCACAAAGAGAAACATGGAAGAGATGGTGGTGCATTCATTTTTCATCACACAGGCATTCACCCAGAAAATACTTGTTGGGATGGGGTGTAAACTTTACTGTCCTTTATCCTGTCCCTGACAGGTCCTGAAGGACGCCTCACTGTCCTCAGAGCTGTTTGGCTTCTATGAGAGGACCATCTCTACCAGCACTCATGGGTCACCCAAGGCCCTGACTTGATAGGTAATCATGACAGTTACATAAGAACGTTTTTTCCCCAACCCATTTTCAAACACTAAATGGGCAGTTTCCCAGACATATATTTAAACCTAGTCCTCGACTAAAAAGCATGCTCAAGAATCCCAATTGAAAGTGTTTTTACTCCAGGAATACGCTTAATCTGAGTCTTGGAAACTGTCCCTGTAAGTGCTTTACATTGTACGCGGCTAAATCACCCATTGGAGTACCACAAGCATGTATACCCATTGGCACAAAGCAGCCATTTTGTGTCAAAAGTCTCAGCCCTCTCTGCTCCACCAGGTGACCAGTCGCCTGTACGTGGTGGACAGCCTCCCTATGAGCCTGGTGCTGGGCTTCGGAGCCAAATACCTGCAGGATCACTTCTCTTCCTGGGCCAGACAGCAGAGTGGATATGTACGTACAAACAGAGATATATATTGCCTATAGTACTGGAGGTCCACCTTCTTGCTCCTATCAATGATCTACAGCTGACAAAAATGTCAATGCTATTTTGTGAGATGTTGAGCAATGATCAATACAGTTTTAATTTCTCTCTCAACAGGAGGAAGCTTTTGTGAATGATGATGAGGAGGTAGTAGACTGAGCCAGAGGGATTTTCCCCATTCTATACCCCCATTGTCTTCTTCCCGATTATCCACTCTTTTCCCAAAGTATGCACTTGCGCATTTTCTGTCATGGATCAGAATTTGATTGGTGTAATTATTGGCTAAAGGAAGTTCCCACCATTGTTAAATCTACGACGGGAGGGAAAGGGTGGATAATTGGGATCTAGCTCTCTAACCCCTAGAGAAGTTTCAACTCAGGGTAATGTATTGCTATTATTGCATGCCCAATTAAACATTGATTTTGCACAAAGAAACATGTACATAGACATATAGATGACTGTCTTCCAGAGCCATAGGATATGAGGGAAACTGTTCATCTCAAGCCCCATTCCATCTTTTGAATTATAAACGTATATGATATAAGAATGTATATGAAAGTACAGTATTCAGGTGTTTTTGTTACAACATTTTAATTGGGACTATAGGAATGTAAAACATAGACATCTGTTGAATGAAACATATTTACTTGTATTATTTTACATTATATTTAGTTATTTACTTTTTTATTGTAAAAATGATGAGACTGCATACCATTGATCTAGCCTTGTCACACCGTGATCTGTTTCACCTGTCCTTGTGCTTGTCTCCTCCCCCCTCCAGGTGTCGCCCATCTTCCATATTATCACCTGTGTATTTATACCTGTGTTCTCTGTCTTGTTTGTTGCCAGTTTGTCTTGTTTGTTCAAGCTTACCAGCGGTTTTCCTGTCAGCGCCTATTGTTTCCAAGCCTTGCTTTGCTAGTCCTCCTGGTTTTGACCGATGCCTGACCCTGCACCGTTGCTCCACCTCTGGATTGCTGAACCCTGCCTGACCCTGAGTCTGCCTGCTGTCCTGTACCGTCGCCTAACCCTTGATTTTCGACCCCTTCCTGCCTGGACCTGTCTTTGCATGCCTCTGTTTGCTACAGTAAACAGGGTTACTTCGACAGTCTGCATCTGGGTCTTACCTTGATTCTTGATAAGCCTATACTGTCAGATCCAAATAATGTTTACATAAAGCAACATTACCAAAGATGTCAACATTCCAGACCTCCAGGACATGTCCTCAGTTGATCCAGAGATGGAACCACTATATGGTTAAATCATGACTGGACCAAAGACTGGGGCAGCTACTGTAGCCTACATATACTGTGTGGAAGTGCTTCTATTCTGAGTGGTATATGGTCAAACGGTAATTCTGTGTGCTGAGTCTATGCATTGGAATGTCTGCCTTATTTGTTTAATAAGAACAATTAAACAAATTCCATGTTATGATTATAGTGTTCAATGTTAAAACTGATTTAAACAGCTTTGTGACTGTTTGATTTGTTATTAATTTATTGAATAAAAATAGATATACTGTGCTCCTGAGTGGCGCAGAGGTCTAAGGCACTGCATCTCAGCGCTAGAGGCGTCACTAAAGACCCTGATTTCGAATCCAGGCTGTTTCACAACTGGCCGTGATTGGGAGTCCGCACAATTGGCCCAGCGTCATCCGGGTTTGGCCGGTGTAGGCCGTCATTGTAAATAAGATTTTGTTGTAAGAATGATGATGATCTAGCCTTGTCATGCCGTGATCAGTTTCACCTGTCCTTGTGCTTGTCTCCTGACTTGCCTAGTTAAATAAAAAATACTGAGAAGACTCCTAACATAGTGTGAAATTATTTATGACCAAAATGGTAATTATATTGAAATGCAATCTCAAGATCATCATGCACAGCATACCTGTACAGGTATGTCACTCATGGAGGGAGGGGGGATTTCTTGGGGTCTGTACTGGTATTAACCCAACCCCATGTCCTGCACCTGCTCAACCTGCTTACAAGACAACATGAAGACACACAAACAGGCCAGAGAGAGGACGCCGTGTCATCTATTCACATAATGTGGATTTCAACATGCAGGTAAACACCTTGTTCTGTATCTCACCTGTGAAACGCCCAAGACTCACCATTGCTGTCGCTTGTGTGCTCGAGAGAGAGTGCGTGGTAATGTAACACGATGCACCAAAGTAGGAAGTACTCACCGATAGCTCTGGATTTCGTTAATAAATCAGCACTGGCACAGAGGACGAAGACGGTGGACTATGGTCGAGGGGAATTGTTCAACCCGCCCAGGATGCACCATTCGAAAGTCAATGGAGTCAGAGCTGTCCGGAGGCATATCTCTCCTCCAAGCCGCAGTCTGGAGAGCATCGAGGCAGTCTGGAGCGAGAGAAAAGCAGACTCGTTACCAAACCTCGCAGAGAGAAGACCGGAGCCGGTGAGCAGACCGGGCCCGGTGAAGGTGATGAACCCCGCTGAGAACGGCTGCCCTGGCCGCGGAAGTAGGAAAAGGGGGTTCAAGCCCCCGGATGTGAGGACCATATTCTCCCCCGGTGAGAGAAACACCCGGGCGAGGGAGGAGAGCGGGGAGGGACACACCTTCTACCTAGGTCTTTCGGGCGCATGGTGCGATGTTTGCTGCGAGTACATCCTCCGCTTCTCCCTGATGTGTTCAGGTGAGTTCTACTACAGTGTGATGTTTCAGGTGAGATAGTTTGACTGTCTTAACTCCAAATATCATCTACTACAGCAGACAACATATTGGTTAACAGATAGCCTCAAGGTATACAGCTTATCAATATAATGACTTAACTGGATAAACTGCCTTATAAATCTAGACTTTCTTATACAATCGGTATATAAACACATACAGTGCGTTCAGAAAGCATTCTTACCTCTTGGCTTATTCCACATTTTGTTGTGTTAAGCCAGAATTCTAAATGCATTTTTTTAATCACCCATCTACACACAATACCCCATAATGACAAAGTAGAAACTTGTTTAGACATTTTTGCAAATGTATTCGAAATGAAATACAGAAATATCTCAAATACATAAGTATTCACACCCCTGAGTCAATACTTTGTAAAAGCGCCTTTGGCAGCGATTAAAGCTGTGAGTGTTTTCTGGTTTAAGTCTAAGAGCTTTCCACACATGGATTGTGCGACATTTGCCCATTATTCTTTAAAAAAATATTCAAGCTTTGTCAAATTGATTGATGATCATTGCTAGACAACCACGGGAAAAGTCAAAGGGTGGGAATACTTTCTGTAGGCTGTACACGTTCAGAAAGGCATGGGTACATACAGACTACTCATACACAGGGCCAGGCTCCACTCACTCTCACACTCACACACACACACCATGCTGATAAACTGGTTTGAAGGGAAAACGCAACCATTCCTGTACGTTCATCCACATGCTTTCCTCTCGGCTCAGCTCTCTCTGCATTCTTCCACAGATAGTCACTCACTCACTCCCTCAAGCTAATGTCATAGGAACCTGTTTACTGTTGATTGATACAATATATTCTTGTTGTTACTCCTATCATTGCTGCATTACTCCCCACTGGGAAAAACAGGTTGAATCAACGTTGCTTCCACGTCACTTCAACCACTAAAATCTATGCGATGACGTTGAATCAATGTGGAAAACAAATTGGATTTGCAAAAAGTCATCAACTTAAGGGCATTTCTTTGAACCTAAATCCAATGGCATGGTGACCTTTGTTGTTGATTGCGCGCCGAATTCACATTAGTTGACAACTCAACCAAATGTACATCAAAACTAGACCTTGAACTGACGTCTGTGCCCAGTGGACCATCAGTCATCACACGTGTAAAAGCATTGCTTGTACGTTGATGGTTTTAAAGCACCTCTCCACATTGTCTTGTCATTCTGCCGTGGTCTGATACAGTTGCTTACAGGCCTCTGCTGTTGGTCTGTGTTACATGAAGTTGTGGACTTACGCAATATGATGGTCAAATGTCCAGTTCGTGTCTTAACTAGACAGAGAGGGGGTAAATGCATATGCTGTAAAATATTTCCGCCTCCACACACCTGACATAGAATGGGTAATAACCCAATCATGATTAGAACCATACCTTGGCCATTAGAACCCTAACCTGGCCATTAGAACCCTAACCTGGCCAATATAACCTAACCTGGCCATTAGAACCCTAACCTGGTCAATACAACCATTTTCAAGTTTTAATGTCACATGCACAAGTACAGTGAAATGCCTTTCTTGCAAGCTCTAATCAATAACACTGTAATACAAAAAAATAACAAGGTTGAACAAAAACACACAATGTATAGAAATAAGAACAAGTAAGCATACAGGGTCAGTTCCAGTACCATATTTACAATGTGCAGGGATACTGGATCGATAGAGGTAGATATGTATGGGGGTAAGGGGATTAGGCATCAGAATATATGATGAACAGAGTAGCAGCAACGTATATGATGATTGTATCTGAGTGAGTGTGTGTAGAGTCAGTATAAATGTATGTGCTTATTATGTGTGTGTGTGAGCAAATGATGGAGTGAGTGTTTGTGTGTGTGTGTGTTGGAGTATCAGTGTGCGTAGTGTGTAGAGCTTGTGAGTAACCATTCTGTTAGTTATTCAATAGTATAGAGATCCTATTAAATGACTATTAATATTCCTAATTCTATAGACAATAGAACCCTAACCTGGATTTTAGAACCCTTACTTGGCCATTAGAACTCTAACCCTCACAGGTTCTGCGTTGCTGTCCCCTGCCCTATGTAGCAGCCCTCGCAGTATTTTATCCTAGGCTAACTAGCTGAATTCCTTCTGTTAACCCAAATGTGACATTGGGCTGTAAGGACAAAGGTGACTTTCACAGCTGTCTACTGTGTCCACCTCAGCCCCACAGTGAGACTGGACTCAGGTTGCAGCAGGTGACCCGGTGTGGGAGGGAAAAATAACCAGCAGTATGTTCTGACCACTTAGTGAATGTTTAATGGTGTTGTGAAGTTTTCTGCTCTCGCACTTAGTTGACTCCCTCCCTGTGGGGTTCTGTGTCGGGGGGGAGGAGCTATTCAATTATCACATAAGATCAAATGCAATTTTATTGGTCACGTTACACATATTTGGCAGATGTTATTGCGGGTGTAGCGAAATGCTTGAGTTCCTAGCTCCAACAGTGCAGTAATATCTAACAATACACACATCTAAAAGTAAAAGAATGGAATGAAGAAATAAACATTTTAGGACGAGCAATGTCCTACGTATATATATACAGTGCATTCGGAAAGTATTCAGACGCCTTTTTCCACATTTTGTAATGCCTTATTCTAAAATGTATTAAACCGTTTTTTCCTCATCAATCTACACACAATAACCCATAATGACAAAGTAAAAACAGGTTTTAGATTTTTTTCAACATTGGAAATATTACATTTACATAAGTATTCAGACCCTTTACTCAGTACTTTGTTGAAGCAACTTTGGCAGCGATTACAGCCTCAAGTCTTCTTGGGTATGACGCTACAAGCTTCACACCTGTATTTGGGGAGTTTCTCCATTCTTCTCTGCAGATCCTCTCAAACTCTGTCAGGTTGGATGGGGAGCGTCGCTGCACAGGTATTTTCAGGTCTCTTCAGAGATGTTAGATTAGGTTCAAGTCCGGGCTCTGGCTGGGCCACTCAAGGACTTTCAGAGACTTGTCCCGAAGCCACTCCTGCATTGCCTTGGCTGTGTGCATAGGGTCTTTGTCCTGTTGGAAGGTGAACCTTCGCCCCAGTCTGAGGTCCTGAGCACTCTAGAGTAGATCTCTCTGTACTTTGCTCCGTACATTTTTCCCTCAATCCTGACTAGACTCCCAGTCCCTGCCGCTGGAAAATATCCCCACAGCATGATGAAACATCCCCACAGTAAGGGAAGAGCACTGTGTATATATATATATGTATGTGTGTGTGTGTGTGTGTGTGTGTGCCGTACCAGTTTGGACACACCTACTCATTCAAGGGTTTTTATTTATTATGTTCTACATTGTAGAATAATAGTGAAGACATAACAACTATGAAATAACACATATGGAGTCGTGTAGTAACCCACAAAAGTTTTAAACAAATCTAAATATATTTGAGATCCTTCAAAGTATCCACGCTTTGCGTTGATGACAGCTTTGCATACTTTTGGCATTCTCTCAACCAGCTTCGTTAGGTAGTCACATGGAATGCATTTCAATTAACAGGTGTGCCTTGTTAAAAGTTAATTTGTGGAATTTCTTTCCTTCTTAATCCGTTTGAGCCAACCAGTTGTGTTGTGACAAGGTAGGGGTGGTATACAGAAGATAGCCCTTTTTGGTAAAAGACCAAGTCCATATTATGGCAAGAACAGCTCAAATAAGCAAAGAGAAACGACAGTCCATCTTTACTTTAAGACATGAAGGTCGGTCAATGCGAAAATTTTAAGAACTTGGAAAGTTTCTTCAAGTGCAGCCGCATAAACCATCAAGCACTATGATGAAACTGGCTCTCATGAGGACCGCCACAGGAAAGGAAGACCCAGAGTTACCTCTGCTGCAGAGAATAAGTTCATTAGAATTACCAGCCTCAGATATTGCAGGCCAAATAAATGCTTCACAGAGTTCAAGTAACAGACACATCTCAACATCAATTGTTCAGAGGAGACTGCATGAATCAGGCCTTCATGGTTGAATTACTGCAAAGAAACCACTACTAAAGGACACCAATAAGAAGAGCCTTGCATGGGCCAAGAAACACGAGCAATGGACTTTAAATTGGTGGAAATCTGTCCTTTGGTCTGATGAGTCCAAATTTGAGATTTTTGGTTCCAACTGCTGTGTCTTTGTGACGGTGAATGGATGATCTCCACTTGTGTGGTTCCCACGTGAAGCATGGAGGTGTGATGGTGTGGGGGTGCTTTGCTGGCGACACTGTCTGTGATTTATTTAGAATTCAAGGCACACATAACCAGCATGGCTACAACATCATTCTGCAGCAATACACCATCCCATCTGGTTTGCGCTTAGGCCCACTATCATTTGTTTTTCTACAGGACAATGACCCAACACACCACCAGGCTGTGGGACAATGGGAGAAACTCCCCAAATACAGGTGTGCCAAGCTTGTAGCGTCATACCCAAGAAGACTTGATGCTGTAATAGCTGCCAAAAGTGCTTCAACAAAGTACTGAGTAAAGGGTCTGAATACTTATGTAAATGTGATATTGGACAGAACGCGGATAAAATATGTATATCTGAATAATACGTAGGATACAATAGTATATGTTCAGCAATAGTTGAGTAGGATGGACCGGACGAGAATACAGTATATACATATGAAATGGGTAAAACAGTATGTAAACATTATCAAAGTGACCAGTGTTCCATGTCTATGTAAAAGTTAGTAGTTAGTAGTTTGGAGAGCCCACAACCGTAAGGCTCTCCAGAGGGTAGTGAGGTCTGCACAACGCATCACCGGGGGCAAACTACCTGCCCTCCAGGACACCTACACCACCCGATGTCACAGGAAGGCCATAAAGATCATCAAGGACAACAACCACCCAAGCCACTGCCTGTTCACCCCGCTATCATCCAGAAGGCGAGGTCAGTACAGGTGCATCAAAGCAGGGACCGAGAGACTGAAAAACAGCTTCTATCTCAAGGCCATCAGACTGTTAAACAGCCACCACTAACATTTAGTGGCCGCTGCCAACATACTGACTCAATTCCAGACACTTTAATAATGGGAATTGATGGAAATTATGTAAAAATTTACCACTAGCCACTTTAAACAATGCCACTTAATATAATGTTTACATACCCTACATTACTCATCTCATATGTATATGTATATACTGTACTCTATATCATCTACTGCATCTTGCCATCTTTATGTAATACATGTATCACTAGCCACTTTAAACTATGCCACTTTATGTTTACATACCCTACATTACTCATCTCATATGTATATACTGTACTCTATACCATATGCTGCATCTTGCCTATGCCGTTCTGTACCATCACTCATTCATATATCTTTATGTACATATTCTTTATCCCTTTACACTTGTGTGTATAAGGTAGTAGTTGTGGAATTGTTAGATTACTTGTTGGTTATTACTGCATTGTCGGAACTAGAAGCACAAGCATTTCGCTACACTCGCATTAACATCTGCTAACCATGTGTATGTGACAAATAAAATTTGATTTGATGTACATAGGGAAACAGCCTATAAGGTGCAGGATTGAGTAACTGGGTGGTAGCCGGCTAGTGACAGTGACTAAGTTCAGGGCAGGGTACTGGTTGGAGGCCGTCTAGTGATGGCTATTTAACGGTCTGATAGCCTTGAGATGGAAGCTGTTTTTTAGTCTCTCGGTCCCAGCTTTGATGCACCTGTACTGACCTCGCCTTCTGGATGATAGTGGGGCTCGGGTGTCCTTGATGATCTTCTTGGCCTTCCTGTGACACCGGGTGCTGTAGATGTCCTAGAGAGCAGGCATTGTGCCCCTGCTGATGCGTCTGGAGAGCCCTGCGGTTGCGGACGCTGCAGTTGATACAGACGTTGATACAGACTGACAGGGTGCTCTCAATGGTCCACCTGTAAATGTCTGTGAGGGTCTTAGGAGCCAAGCCGAAATACTTCAGCATCCTGAGGTTGAAGAAGCGCTATTGCGCCTTCTTCACCAAACTGTCTGTGTGGGTGGACCATTTCAGGTTGTCAGTGATGTGTACGCCGAGGAACTTGAAGCTTTCCAACTTCTCCACTGTGGCTCCATAGATGTGGATGGGAGCGTGCTCCCTCTGCTGTTTCCTGAAGTCCACGATCAGCTCCTTCATTTTGTTGACGTTGAGGGAGAGTTTATTTTCCTGGCGCCATTCCGCCAGGGCCCTCACCTCCTCCCTGTAGGCTGTCGCATCATTGTTGGTAATCAGGCCTACCACTTTTGTGTCGTCTGCAAACCTGATGATCGAGTTGGAGGCGTGCGTGGCCACGCAGTCATGGGTGAACAGGGAGTAAAGGAGGGGGCTGAGGATCAGCAAAGTGGAGGTGTTGTCAGGAAGTCCAGGACCCAGTTGCACAGGGCGGGGTTCAGACTCAGGGCCCCGGGCTTGGAGGGTACTATGGTGTTGAAGGCTGAGCTGTAGTCAATGAACAGCATGGTTCTATTGGGGCGGTGTTTATCCCTGTCATTCACACTTAGCTGGCCAGAACCGTTAGGCCCAAATGGTCAGCTCGGCCTGTGGGCCTGGGCCAAATTCATTTACACGGAGAGGTGAGAAGTTGGTGGAATCAGATTAGACACGGAGGAGATGGTGGATTAACATGACCATTCATTCACCACAGGGAAATGTTCGAGACCTGTTGAGCTCCTGGATGAAGAAATAACTTGTTGTAATTCCCCATGAAAAGATCAGCTTTCATTCTCCACTGACGGCTGTGTGTGTGTACTTGCGCCTGCCTGCCTGCCCGTATATTTGCTCTAGCGCCCAGCTGCTGTTTGTGCAGGCGCAGTGACAGTGTGGCTCCAGAAGACACTACCCTCTGTGACAGGTTAATGACCCATCACAATGACCACACACACTTTATGTTTTACTGTCCTTGTGAGGATTTCAGGTACCCACGAGGATAGTAATACACACGCACACTCACGTGGGGGGTGAATGGGGGGCTACAGTAAGGGGAGGGACTAGCCCAGGCCAGACAGGACACAGAAAAGCCAGACGGGGCAGGATAGAGAGAGAGGGGTAGAGAGGGGCCAGAGTGAAAGACAGTCCAGAGCTGGGATTTGCAGGACTGGGGCGACCTTATGTTGGATATGCGCAGCGCTCTCTGCAAAATGGAGCTCAGTGTGTATGAGTTGGAACCTGGGTGTGTGAGTGAATGAGCAATGGGGCTGGCTAAAGGATTTGGGAGGACTCTGAGGAGGTTATCTGGTTTCTTCTTCCGTGTTCCCAAACTGATCCGCTGCTCTGGACGCCTGGAACTAAGCCTGCTTTGGAGGAACTCTGGTGAGTGTGTGTGTGTGTGTACATTTGTATATGTGAGTGTGTGTATGTGGGCCTGTGTTTAGCCAACCCCAGAGCATGGTGGTAAGGCAGACAGAGGGTTTGGTGTCACTAAGAGGCCATGACCTGAGAGATAATACAAGTGTATCCACTGTACATACTGTTCCTGCACTGTACATACTGTTCCTGCACTGTACATACTGTTCCTTATAAGCACATACTGTTTAGGGACCTACAGTTCAGGTCCTTCAGTGTTCATGTTCTGTAGAGACCAGCCACAGATGCAGTGTTGTGTCCACAGACAGATCACTCAATGTCATCCCTGACCTGCCATGAAACATGCGAGACTCCGCACAAACACTTGGTGTGGAAGGCAGGCAAACAGACAGACAGACAGACTCTGCAGAGAGACGGAAAGAGAGGGAGAGTGGAAGAGAGATGGAAAGATATGCCCGTTCGGTAATTAAGTGTGTGTGCATTTCAGTATGGTGTTTAGCAGCCATGTGTGAAAAGGCTCATAAGTGCTGAGTGAATGGGTTTAGTCCTGTAGCTGGTTCTATGGGAAACTGATTACTGTTTACTGAGGAAAACAACACTACCACAGTGGAATGACAACCCTTCCGTCTCTTCCACTGACAGTCAGCGCGGTCTGAGACCACCTGCTGTCCCGGCAGTGTGTTTTAGGGCAGTGTGTTGTTAGTGGGGGCCTGAGTGGAGCCGGTTAGGAATGAGAGACATGGATTTTAGAATTGAAGTCCCCTGAATGTAGAATGTGGAATGTAGAATGAAGTTAAGAAGACGCAATGCTGCTTCAAAAAGGAGATATATTTTCTATTGTCTAAAGACAGCGCAGGAAGAAATACAACACACCACCTGTCTGGACTAGCCACACAAATACACAGCTCTCCAGCCCCAGACCATTCTACTCCTATTACAGTCCAATACTAAACAGTGTAGTTCTATGACAGGTATTGTGTTGCTGCATCCAGAGCCTTGGTGTCATACCAACTGCTTTAGTAAATTGATCACGTCGGCCCATAGCCCAGATAAAGCTATTGTACCTACTGAAACATAAGGCTTCACTCAGCTTTGATTACAGGATTAGAAAACTATCTCTCTCTCTCTCTCTCTCTCTCTCTCAATTCAAGGGGCTTTATTGGCATGGGAAACATATGTTTACATGGCCAAAGCAAGTGAAATGGATAAACAAAAGTGAAATAAAAAGTGAACAGTAAATATTACACTCGCACAAGTTCCTAAATAATAGAGACATATTAAATGTCATATTATGTCTATGTACAGTGTTGTAACGATGTGCAAATAATTAAAGTACAAAATTAAAAATAAATAAACATAAATATGGGTTGTATTTACAATGGTGTTTGTTCTTCACTGGTTGCCTTTTCTTGTGGCAACAGGTCACACATCTTGGTGCTAGTGGCCGGGGACTTTAATGCAGGGAAACTTAAATCCGTTTTTACCAAATTTCTATCATCATGTTAAATGTGCAACCAGAGGGAAAAAACTCTGGACCACCTTTACTCCACACACAGAGACGGATACAAAGCTCTCCCTCGCCCTCCATTTGGCAAATCTGACCATAATTCTATCCTCCTGATTCCTGCTTACAAGCAAAAATTAAAGCAGGAAGTACTAGTGACTAGATCAATAAAAAAGTGGTCAGATGAAGCAGATGCTAAACTACAGGACGGTTTTGCTAGCACAGACTGGAATATGTTCCGCGATTCCGCCGATGACATTGACACCACATCAGTCACTGGCTTCATCAATAAGTGCATCGATGATGTCATCCCCACAGTGACCGAATATACATACCCCAACCAGAAGCCATGGATTAGAGGCAACATCTGCACTGAGCTAAAGGCTAGAGCTGCCGCTTTCAAGGAGCGGGACTCTAACCCGAAAGCTTGTAAGAAATACCGCTATGCCCTCCGATGAACCATCAAACAGGCAAAGCATCAATACAGGACTAAGATCGAATCATACTACACCAGCTCTGAAGCTCGTCGGATGTGGCAGAGCTAGATGGAACATTCACAAGGCCGCAGGGTTAGACAGATTACCAGGACGTGTACTGCGAGCATGCACTGACCAACTGGCAAGTGTCTTCACTGACATTTTTAACCTCTACCTGTTCGAGTCTGTAATACAAACATGTTTTAAGCAGACCCCCATAGTCCCTGTGCCCAAGAACACTAAGGTAACCTGCCTAAATGACTACTGACCCATAGCACTCACGTCTGTAGCCATGAAGTGCTTTGAAAGGCTGGCCATGGCTCACATCAACACCATTATCCCAGAAACCCTAGACCCACTCCAATTTGCATACCGCCCCAATAGATCCACAGATGATGCCATCTCTATTACACTCCACACTGCCCTTTCACACCTGGACAAAAGGAACACCTATGTGAGAATGCTATTCATTGACTACAGCTCAGCGTTCAACACCATAGTGCACTCAAAGCTCATCACTAAGCTAAGGACCCTGGGACTAAACACCTCCCTCTGCTGGATCCTGGACTTCCTGATGGGCCGCCCTCAGGTGGTAAGGGTAGGTAACAGCACATCCACCACGATGATCCTCAACACGGGGGCCCCTCAGGGGTGCGTGCTCTGTCCTCTCCTGTACTCCCTGTTCACTCATGACTGCACGGCCAAGCATGACTCCAACACCATCATTAAGTTTGCCGATGACACTACAGTGGTAGGCTTGATCAACGACAACGATAAGACAGCCTATAGGGAGGAGGTCAGACACCTGGCCGTGTGGTGCCAGAACAACAACCTCTCCCTCAACATGATCAAGACAAAGGAGATGATTGTGGACAACAGGAAAAAGAGGACCGAGCACGCCCCCATTCTCATCGACGGGCTGTAGTGGAGCAGGTTAAGAGCTTCAAGTTCATTGGTGTCCACATCACCAACAAACTACCATGGTCCAAACACACTAAGAAAGCCGTGAAGAGGGCACGACAAAGCCTATTCCCCCTCAGGAGACTGAAAAGATTTGGCATGGGCCCTCAGATTTTCAAAAGGTTCAACAGCTGCACCATCGAGAGCATCCTGACTGGTTGCATCACTGCCTGGTATGGCAACTGCTCGGCCTCCGACCGCAAGACACTACAGAGAGTAGTGCGAACGGCCCAGTACATCACTGGGGTCAAGCTTCCTGCCATCCAGGACCTCTATACCAGGCAGTGTCAGAGGAAGGCCCTAAAAATTGTCAAAGACTCCAGCCACCCTAGTCATAGACTGTTCTCTCTGCTACCGCACGGCAAGCGGTACTGGAGCTCCAAGCCTAGGTCCAAGAGGCTTCTAAACAGCTTCTACCCCCAAGCCATAAGACTCATGAACGTCTAATCAAATGGCTACCCAGACTATTTGCATTGCTCCCCCCCTCCTCTTTTACACCGCTGCTACTCTCTGTTGTTATCATCTATACATAGTCACTTTAATAACTCTACCTACATGTACATATTACCTCAACTAACCGGTCCCCCCTCACATTGACTCTGTACCGGTACCCCCCTGTATATAGTCTCGCTATTGTTATTTTACTGCTGCTCTTTAATTACTTGTTACTTTTATTTCTTATTCTTATCCATATTTTTTTTAACTGCATTGTTGGTTAGGGGCTCGTTTCATTGCACACTGTGGTATTTCACCCAATAGATATGGGAGTTTATCAAAATGTGACTTATTTTCTAATTCTTTGTGGGTCTGTGTAATCTGAGGTAAATATGTGTCTCTAATATGGTCATACATTTGGAAGGAGGTTAGGAAGTGCAGCTCAGTTTCCATCTCATTTTATGGGCAGTGTCCACATAGCCTGTCTTCTCTTGAGAGCCATTTCTGCCTACGATGACCTTTCTCAAAAGCAAGGCTATGCTCACTGAGTCTGTACATAGTCAAAGCATTCTTTTATTTGTGGTCACAGTGGTCAGGCATTCTGCCACTTTGTACTTTCTGTTTAGGGCCAAATAGCATTCTAGTTTGCTCTGTTTTTTTGTTAATTCTTTCCTATGTGTCAAGTAATTATCTTTTTGTTTTCTCATGATTTGGTTGTGTCTAATTGTATTGCTGTCCTGGGGTTCTGTGGGGTCTTTATTGGCATGGGAAACATGTGTTTACATTGCCAAAGCAAGTGAAATAGATAATAATCAAACAGTAAACATTACACAATCTCTCTCGCTCTTTTTCTCTCTCTCTATCGCTCTTCTCGCTCTCTTTCTTTCTTTCTTTCTTTCTCACTCACACACACACACACACACACACACACACACAAACACACAAACACTCCATTCCCGAAAACACGCACCTGGTCACAGCGGGACTCCAAGAAGTGTAGTCTTGAGTACTGTTATGTCTTCTGCAACCACACAGTGTCCTCTGGGTGAAGGTCTGTCTCTGCCCTGTTTATACACACTCTGCAAACCCTTTGTTAAGGCTATGGTCTGTACATGTTGGGAGTGGTACTGCAAGATACAAGTATTTTACTCCGATAAACAGCCTTTGCATCAGGGGCTGGGTCAGCTGCTGTCATCCCTGACTGAGGACAAATGGTGGTCGGGGGGGGGGGGGGGGGGGTAGAGTTTGACTGAATTGGCTCTTAGCACGTCAGTGAGAAGGTCGCCACAGGTTCCTCATCTCTCCTCCCAGCACACAGAGACATAGTTAGACAGCCATCTCTAAATACTACACACAGAGACATGGTTAGACAGCCAGCTCTAAATACTACACAGAGAGACATGGTTAGACAGCCATCTCTAAATACTACACACTGAGACATGGTTAGACAGCCATCTCTAAATACTACACACTGAGACATGGTTAGACAGCCAGCTCTAAATACTACACACAGAGACATGGTTAGACAGCCAGCTCTAAATACTACACACAGAGACCTGGTTAGACAGCCAGCTCTAAATACTACACACAGAGACATGGTTAGACAGCCAGCTCTAAATACTACACACAGAGACATGGTTAGACAGCCAGTTCTAAATACTACACACAGAGACATGGATAGACAGCCAGCTCTAAATACTACACACAGAGACATGGATAGACAGCCATCTCTAAATACTACACACAGCTGACACTGGCTAGGCTCAGGGGCGAGTGGTGTTGGTATGCATCTGTTTGTGGAGTGTGTTGTTGTTCTGTGAGTGAGTGTGGGAGAGTTGCGCTCTTCTCCTCTTAGCTCCACTGATTAAGTCTGATCAGTTGGGTTTGTATGGCTGATTACAGCTATTATCAAAGCATCAGCACAGCTATACTCCGCACACACACACACACACACACGCGCGCGTGCGCACAGCACTCCCCACAGGCCCAGGAGACTCCCAGGGGGGAAAAAGTACTTGACTCATCAGACAGACAGTAAAAATAATCATCATCAGATGTCTGTATTTTGCAGTGAGACTAATCTTTGGGGTGAGACAAATCTCCTCTAAGTTACAAAGGGTTAGGCAGCGTTAGGGCAGGAAGCCTAGCAGACGAGACCACCCTCTTTGTGTGCTGGTGAGTGAGCTCAGAGAGGGGCATCCGTGGCCCACACACTCTCTCACACGCGCACGCTCAGGCTCACACACTCTCTCCCTCCATCTCTCCCGCTCTCTTCTCTCCAACTGTCTGTGTGTCCATCACTGTGACCCACTGAGCCTCCATTTGACAGGCAAATCACCCACTCAGCACTACCATACAGAGAGAGTGGGAGACAGAGAATGAGTGAGTGAGTGAGTGTGTGAGAGAGAGAGAGAGTGTGGTAGCTGCTAGGCAAATGAGTCTCTGTGTAGGTCTGGGCTGACTGGGATTCCCCTAATCCCAGTCAACCAAGGATATTGTTCCTGATGCTTGTTGTGCCTGTGTGTAAGAGAGTGAGTGCGTCGAAGCTGGGCCTGTTGCTACTGGCCAGTGGTGGTAGAGTGTAGGCAGTGGTCAAGGAGTATTGGTTATCAGACAGAGCAGTGAGGGAGAGCTTCAGAGAGAGGAGTGTGCGAGGCAGGAGGGAGATGGTGCGCTGGTCGGGGATGGGAGCAGCCATCTGTAAACTGTCGGTGAAGCTCAGCCAGCAGGTGAAGAGGAGGTCCTCAGGTAAGAGAGGTGACACACACACACACACACACACACACACACCACACTGTTCCTGTACACCAGTGCTAACAGTGAGGACTTGCTGGATGTTCTGTACTCTGCAGAGGGACTGTCACAGTGGTGTGTAATGTATTCTGTGTTATTGGCAGTCTCTCCCTGTCTCTCCTCCACACTGAGTTATTTCTACGTGGGCTGCAGGATGCTGGCCAAGCCAGCGCAGAGAACAAGAGGAGAAAGAGAAAGAAAAAGAGTACATATTAGAGATTCCTTAAACCTTTTTGTTCTGCCGTGGCGGAGTTACAGTATGCACGGGAGGAGGTTTCTGTGTCACTCGACATTTCCCAGCCTGTCAGACAGATCTGACTGGCTGTCAGCTGAACAGTTCCTCTTGTTCTTTGTCATTCCAATGTGTTGTATGATGTTTACATTTTGTTGCACTTGGAATAGTTAGAATAGTAACATTGCTTCACTTGACTGAGCTGAACGTTGAGAGCTCAGATGAAAGATTTTTGAATGGCGACTGTGAATGGGGTCAGTATGAGTCTTTGCATACTGTGTGGACAACCTCATTTCCTTCCTGTCCTCTCTCTCCAGACACAACACAGCCTCACCTGGTTATTGCTGTTGCTGGAGTCCCAGGGAATATTTGCGTAGCCGTTTGTGGTTGCGTTCTAGACTAAAGATGTTAGCGGCTGGGTTATACGTTGGTTATTTGGTTGTGGATGAGACTTGTTAGGGGTCGGCTGCGTATTTAACATAGTACTTGTGACCTGGGTGAATCCACAGGTCTCTGTTAATGATCACGCCGCTATTGAGTCAACACAGATAAAAGACTTTAAATCCTCCTGGCAAGGAGGTGGCAAGAGTCTTCGAAAGGTGTAAGAATAACTAGGAGTATGAAATGAGGGTATTTGGTGCAGGGTTAAACACTCTCGGCAGCAGCACTGGACCGCTCTGTTGACCCACGTCGAGAGAGAATACAGGCTCTGTGAGTCTGCAAGGTCAGGTCTTCGCAATTGTTTAACAAGCTCCTCTCTTCCTACTCCAGGGTGTAAGTATACTTGTCACCCAGAGTGTCGAGAACGAGTGTCGTTGGACTGTCACCCCGGCGGTCCTGGTACCGTTGACACCCCCCTCAACCAGGACCACCTCAACGACAAGACACAGCCCACTGTGAGTACCCGCCTTCTCTCTCTCTCTGTGTGTGTGTGTGTGTGTGTGTGTGTGTGTGTGTGTGTGTGTGTGTGTGTGTGTGTGTGTGTGTGTGTGTGTGTGTGTGTGTGTGTGTGTGTGTGTGTGTGTGTGTGTGTGTGGTCTAATTAAAGGGTCAACACTTTGTTCCTTGAGATGTGCTGATATTATATTCTGTGATGGTCACATTAGCACTGTATTTAGTGTATTTCACCACAAGGGGGCGTTGGAGTGCATAGAATGAGTATTCACCCTGCCCGTGATTTGTGAGGGACTGAGACGTAGTTCACTAATGTACCACCAGATGGCGCTCTCTCTGTCTCTATACTGCATCTCTTGTCATAGATCTCTTGGCGGGAGTGAGTGAGTGTTTGGGGGATGTGTTGCTTTTAGGGTCTTTTTGGGGGGGGGATAAATGGCTTGGCTCTGAATACTCTGATGGTATCACACAGAAGGGCGTGTGTTTGAGATTAACTAGGTGGTGCCAATGCTTTGAAACCAGCAGTCCATGCCATTCTCCATATAATAGCCCTGGAGTCATTGTTTGTGTGTGTGTATTCAAAAGGACCTGGCCCTGTAGCCCGCCCAACAGCAACAGGAGCCGGCTGCCACATATAGCGGGGGGTCGTGTTGGGTGGCCTCACACACATTTCTGTCCTCTGTGGTCCCAGGGGAATCGAAAGGTGTGTGTGTGTGTGTGTGGAGGCACTGTCCCTATGTCTCTGAGTCTTGGTCAACTTGTGATGGATGGAAGGATGGGATGAGTGAGGACATTACACACCTCTGTGGATCGTATTTAGCATGTAAAATAAAAGAATAATAATAAAATTGTCAAAACAGTCCGACTTCAATACTGCAGTGAAACAGTTTAGTGTTGAGATGTTAGCTCAGCAGAAACCTGAGACCAGGGCTAAATAGTGCGGAACAGTGCTGCTGAGACATGCTGATATCTGTCATGTTGTTGTTTCACAGTGTCGTGTTTCTGTGTTAATCTGTGGCTGGGTGTGTCTCTGTCTGTGTGTGTGTGTGTGTGTCTCTGTGCGTGTGTCTCTGTGTGTGTGTGCGGACAGGTCAGACAGCGGGAGATATTGTTGGGTTTTGACCAAACTCTCCCATGTGACTGCCCAGAACCAGAACCAGACTCATATGTTCAGATGATCCTTTACTATCCTTATTTAAAGTACTCTGAACCTCCCAGTAGACTGTAGCTCTGTCTCTGTCCAACTCTCTGTCTCTGCTCTGTGGTCTGTGGTTGAAACTCTCCTGAAATGGACTCTGGCAGATAATGATATGAAGCCAGGAGATTTACTGTCTGTCTCAGTGAAGGAAATGGAATCAGAGAGACGCTAGATGGATAGATGGATCTTCTCAGCCTCTGTTATACCCAGAGGACACAGACACAGGAAGACAATGAGCTCCTTATCCCAGTTTAGAAGAGTCTGCAATAAACTAGGGATAGAGAGGGCCTCTACAATATGTCTGTCTGTCTGTCTGTCTGTCTGTCTGTCTGTCTGTCTGTCTGTCTGTCTGTCTGTCTGTCTGTCTGTCTGTCTGTCTGTCTGTCTGTCTGTCTGTCTGTCTGTCTGTCTGTCTGTCTGTCTGTCTGTCTGTCTGTCTGTCTGTCTGTCTGTCTGTCTGTCTGTCTGTCTGTCTGTCTGTCTGTCCGTCCGAGCAGATGAATCACAGACAGCTGGTTAGCTGATGAAGTTCACAGGAGTGAAGGAATGACACTGACTCAATATGGCTGCCAGCCAACACATGTTGACACTTATAACTAGGAGTCAATTCAACGTGGTGGAATCCTACACACTCTGTAATGCACCCTCTGAGTGAGACAAGATCTCGGGCAGCGCTCAGTCATGACGTGCAGGAGCGCAAAGTGATTTAGCTGATTGAAAAGATCAGACCGGTTGTTCCGGTCTGGAGTTTGTCACTGAGTTGACTATAACAGAGTAATACAGAGATTGACATCAGTCTGACCCAGAGCTCTTGCCCTGTCATGGGCCTGAAACACAGTTCTTGGAAATGACAGTGTCACTGTACATTTTTCACCATGGAGACATGATTCACATGCAAAATACATCTCTGTCAGAGCTAACTGAAGTTCGATACACAGCAAGATCTCGCGAACTCAAAAATGAACTCGCAAAAAAATGATGCACGGAGACAGCTGGGTACATAATTTGTACTGAGTTAGTTCATGTGTAACTAGTTAATGTGTGATGTAGTTAGTAGTAAGTAAGTTGAGCTGTAGAGAAAGTTGTTCTGACTGAGGGGATGTGTTTTCTGAGGGAGTGACCACGCACAGTGCTGAGAGTGACCTCTGAACTCTATACGCCCATGTCCCCTCCTGCACTCTTATAGGCTGAGCCATGCCCTCTGATAGGCTGAGCCATGCCCTCTGATAGGCTATCTAGCCAGACAGGCAGTAAATAATAGGGCCACTTCCTGTTCTTGAACGATGGGAAAGTCAAACACAGAGACCTGGGGGAAAACAGTCGTTAGGAGGAGAAGAATGTTGATGTATTCCCTCTGGGTTTCATTGCTGCTCGTTAACCCCAAATGTTAGGTTAGGAACACCTGCGTAAGCTGTTGATCTTTAACGTTTGACCTTTGTGATGTCACCTCGGTTAATATGTGCATTCTTCACAAACCTTCACAGACCTCTTTATCTGTGGGGGAATGATCAGGGACTCTACACCTCTCTGAGATCTCAGACTAAAGGGAGTCTCCCTCATTCCCTTCCCTCTTCTCCTCCTCGTGCGTGGGGTAATTTAGTACGTCTTATAGGGTTGCTTGCGTCATGCCATAGATGTGCTGTCTTACCTGCTTTTGTCAGTTTTTTCTTCCTTTTCTTAGCAGGGTTACCTTCTCTTATCACTCCTCTTAAAAACATCAACTCTGATCTGAAGACCGACTGATTACTAAGCTATGGGCCAAAGTGATAGGATACTGTAAGTATATACAAGAGGTCAGGAAAAGCTCTACATAGATCGAACAAAGCTTTAGACCTCATGCTGAATGAAGATTCCTCAACAGCACACTGTGCAGTCAACAGAAATTGCCAACCGTTTCCTTAGTGACCCCAAATGTTATATAATATGATGTTGAGTGGAAATACCCCTGAACTCTGTTACGACTCTGTTTTTCACTTTCGCTATGTTAATCACTAACAGGCTGCTCTGCCACACTCACACGGCTCTAGTTCTAAGATAGAACGGCCCACACTCCTCTGGCAACAGAACCCAACCTCTCAGCAGAGTGCCTGGTAGAGTGCCTGGTTCTCCAAAACCGTTCTCCAACCCAGAACACGGAACAAAATCCACAAAATCGTATTTTGCGTAACAGCTCTGTTCTATATCCTTTGTAACCTAACCTCAACTGCAGGGATGTTGTGAAACACAATGAACCAGTTGGTTATCCAGGTCACACCCGGTCTTGATTTACTCTAGATGTTGATGTCGGAAAGTCCGTTTTTTTTTTTATTGTTACATGGTTGTTGTGAGAGAGCGGGGTCAGAGTTCAGCCCAGATTGGTTCAGCGTGTTACTGTTTTACAGACAACGTGTTCCGGCTGTCTTAATGTTCCCTCTCTGTGTCAAACTGGGCAGATAAAGATGTACGATAACACCTTAAACCCACTAGAAATCCCCAGGCTTTCCCCATACCCCAGCTACCTCTGACAGACAGCGTTTCCTATCAGCAGACATAGAGGACATGACTGTCTGGATGGAGGGAATCTTCTGGGACTCGACAGTGAACTCTACTGAGCTAGAATGGCTATCACCACTAGTCAATATTCAGTGGTCTTCCCAGTCCCTTACGGTTCCAGCGTAGTTCCCCTATCATTCACAGCCCTGGGAATCATGTCAATAAAATAAAACCTTATGTCGAACCACAAGACAGAGTGGCCTCTGTGCCACAATCACAGTCCCATCAAAATCCCGTCAACATCACAGCCCGATGACTTCCAGGTCAGCCTGTAAATACATGATGTATTATCGTTTCTTATCTGCACCTCCTTTCCCCCGTTTCCCATCGTCTCCTCTCTTTCCTGCCGGTCTGTAGTGAAATCAGTGAGTCATTGTGTTGTTACCTGAGGAGGAGAGACGGCCATGTTGTTGACAGAGCCAACATCTAATCAGAGCCTGCGTCTAATCCAAGTGAGATGAGGGATAATCTAACCAGATGTTTACGTTGCCTGTCGTGACTGTGTGTTTTAACTGTAGCGTCTCTGCGCTTCCCCCTCATTGTCTGTAGGTAGTGTGTGCGCTTCCCACTTAATGTACGGACAGAGTGGGGCCCTGATGATTCTAAGCCCTGTGTCCATCTAAGGGCCAGACAAAGGAGCCACAGTTAGTTAATGTATATGGGACATAAGGTGGGGAGAGAGCAGGTCTATTGTAACTCTTTAAGCGAGTCCTGACCTGCCTATACTATTATACCTGTGAGCAGCAGCTGTTCCTGTGTTGTCTGCAGTTATGAGTAGGATAAAGTTGCCCCTATACATTTATCCAGGCTAAGTTTTGTGTTTCCTCATTTAGGGTGAGGGAGCTGAACTTAGATCTGTGCCTATGGGCTGATCGTAGGGTAGCCTATGGTGTGGTATGAATTGGGTGTGTGTGTGTTTACGTTCACGATGCTGTCTTGAACTCTGCCCACTGTATCTACCCATATCATCTCGGCCTCCGCCTCTGCTCCACTCCGATAAGCTTCCACTGTAAATGGCACACATTCATCACTGATAAAGGTTCAGGAGAAAATGGTATAAAAACGTTCAAAATAAATGTTGAAAGACTTGATTTGAGAACCAGAGCGTGTGTGAAGTGAATAGTGTTGATCTGGCTCTGGTTTGGCAACAAAGGGTGCAGAATTATGGGCGGCAGCTCAACTCCCCAAAGAGTAAATGTGTTACCCAGTAGAATAGTCCCTTTGATCTCTCCAGGGTCAATGTTGCGTGCCAGGTTCTTTACCGTTTGAAGCGCAAAATGGAGGGTGGTTTGTATAGCTCCGAAACCAGTTAAATGAGATACTGTAGCCTGCACATAACTCAGAACTTTTTTGTTGATGTTGTTAATAAAGTTGGGAAGATGTGAAAATTAGGTAACTACCGTAGCAAAGGTGGAATATATTACAGAAGCATAGTATCCGTATCCAAGCATTCCTATGGTGTTTGCTCATGAGTGAGTGGAGCGTCTTGGCTGTCAGAGTTTTGTGACTTACTGTGCCTCAGAGGAAGAGAGGCAGCAGATATATTACAACATGCATACTCACACACACTCACTCCAGTACACTCAGTGCCTCAGGAGAAACACAGGAGAAGTCAAAGCTGAGTCACTCAGGCTTTACTTGGCTCAGTCAAGTGGGTAGGGACAGGTATCCACTACTATTGTGTTGTAATCTAACCTCATATATGGTCACAGGGGTTTAAAGTTGATCCACAGAGAAGGGGCCAGGGTGTAATCCATATACAGTGCATTCAGAAAGAATTCAGACCCCTTGACTTTCTCCACATTTTGTTACATTACAGCCTTATTCTAAAATCGATTAAATTGTTTTTTTCCCCTCAACAATCTACACACAATACCCCACAACGACAGAGCAAAAACAGGCTTTTAGAAATGTTTGCACATTTATTAAAAATAAACAACTGAAATATCACATTTACATTAGTGTTCAGACCCTTTACTCAGTACTTTGTTGAAGCACCTTTGGCAACGATTACATTCTCCAGTCTTCTTGGGTATGACGCTACAAGCTTGGCACACCTGTATTTGGGGAGTTTCTCCCGTTCTTCTCTGCATATCCTCTCAAGCTCTGTCAGGTTGGATGGGGAGCATTGCTGCACAGCTATTTTCAGGTCTTTACAGAGATGTTCGATCGGGTTTAAGTCCGGGCTCTGACTGGGCCACTGAAGGACATTCAGAGACTTGTCCCGAAGCCATTCCTGCGTTGTCTTGGCTGTGTGCTTAGTTTCGTTGTCCTGTTGGAATGTGAACCAGGTTTTCATCAATGATCTCTCTGTACTTTGCTTTGTTCATCTTTCCCTCGATCCCGACAGTCTCCCAGCCCCTGCCACTGAAAAACATCCCCAAAGCATGATGCTGCCACCACCATGCATCACCGTAGGGATGGTGCCAGGTTTCTTCCAGGCGTGATGCTTGGCATTAAGGCCAAAGAGTTCAATCTTGTTTTCATCAGACCAGAGAATCTTGTTTCTCATGGTCTGAGGCCTTTAGGTGCGTTTTGGCAAACTCCAAGTGGGCTGTCATGTGCCTTTTACTAAGGAGTGGCTTCCATGTAGCCACTCTACCATAAGGGCCTGATTGGTGGAATGCTGCAGAGATGGTTGTCCTTCCGGAAGGTTATCCCATCTCCACAGAGGAACTCTGGAGCTCTGTCTGTGACCATCGGGTTCTTGGTCACCTCCCTGACCAAAGGCCCTTCTCCCCCGATTGCTCAGTTTGGCCGGGCGGCCAGCTCTAGGAGGAGTCTTGGTGGTTCCATACTTCTTACATTTAAGAATGATGGAGGCCACTGTGTTCTTGGGGACCTTCAATGCTGCAGAATTGTTTTGCTACCCTTCCCCTTATCTGAGCCTCGACACAATCCTGTCTCGGAGCTCTACAGACAATTCCTTCGACCTCATGGCTTGGTTTTTGCTCTGGAAAAAGAAAAGGAGACCCGGCACACTCTAGGAGCTCCGATGCAATAATTGAATAACCTTATAGCCAACGTTTCCACAGACAAGCTGTCTTCGTCAGGGTATAATGACAAACACTGTGAGTCACTAGTTTATATAGTGTCAAAGGACACACACAGGTGTCTGTAATCATGGTCGGGTGTGGCCTGATATCATTGGTTATAAGATATAAAAATAACATACAAAAAACATGAATGGATAGCATACGATTATAGATACAATTTGGCAACATAGGCCTACAAATATTTACAATGAATAGCAAAATCAAAATAATCACAAGAATTACTTCAGATCAAAGTCTACGTTGAGACCGAAGGGAGCAAGGGTCTTTAAATTAATGATCCAGGCAGCCTCTCGTTTTAACAATAAATTGTCGAGGTCACCCCCTCTCCTGGTTTTTGCTCTGACATGCACTGTCAACTGTGGGACCTTATATAGACAGGTGTGTGCCTTTTCAAAATCATGTCCAATCAATAGAATTTACCACAGGTGGACTCCAATCAAGTTGTAGAAACATCTCAAGGATGATCAGTGGAAACAGGATGCACCTGAGCACAATTTCGGGTCTCATAACAAAGGGTCTGAATATTTATGTAAATAAGATATTTCAGTTTATTTTATTTTATACATTTGCAAAAATAAAAAATAAACTATTTTCACTTTGTCATTATGGGGTATTGTTTGTAGATTGATGAGGATTTTTTTTATTTAATCCATTTTAGATTAAGGTTGTAATGTGACAAAATGTGAAAAAGGGAAGGGGTCTGAATGATTTCTGAATGCACTGTATACAGTATACTGAAAGTAGCTATCCATCACTCTTATGAGTGAGCATTCCTCATCTGTGTTTTATCTCAAGCACATTTGAAGTCATTATCAGTACTTCCTGATAATAAAATAGGGTGAGTTATTACAACAATGACGTCATTCTAGATGATAAAGGTAGAGGGAACTCAGACTCCCACACTCACTTAAACAACCTCCTTAGAAATACACCTTTGTAGAGAGTAGGCATGTAAACCTGAAGTAGAGAGTGTCTGTTATCTCACAACTCTCTCTCCACAGAACAGTCTTTGTGGTGCAATTCTCATTTATGGAGTCATTTATGGGACATTCCTTACGCCTCCCGACCTCACCCATTCACATCATTACGCCCTTACCCCTTTCATCTCACCACCTCACCCCCTCTTCACCCACACCTCTTCTTACCCCTTCACCTATAACTAACTAAACCTGCAGCATGTAAACAAGCAGTGCTGAGAACCTTAAGGCCTTACCTGCAGAGGAATGTGGGTAATGTCTGCCAAGGGCTGTGGCTCTCAGCCAGAGAGACTACAGGCCCAGTGACCGTTCACCTCCCTCTAGCCTGGCCTGCCTGACCTATCTTTCTCTCTGTGGAGACCGGGTAGGGGGGTGGGGTCCATGCCGAGTGTCCATTGTTTTACACCAGGGAAGGGAGGGGGAGGGGGTTGGGACTGAGAATGAGTTTCCATGTGTCTGAGACGTTCTCTGTGCTGTTTTCACACACTTCCAGTCACCTACAGGAGCCGATCTGTTCCTTCCAAAGTCAGTAAAGAAATATAGGCCAAGGATGCCGCAACTAGTGCCCATCACTCCACCTGACCAGAAGCTGTTGGTTAGACAGGGTTCTAGTGGACAGTATAGTTTCTCCTTAACAGACATGTGGGCAGTTGGCTCTGAGACTGCAAGAGAACTGGACAGTAGAGAGGCCAGCTGTATGAATCTTCTCTGGCCAGGCTGTGGTGTGGTTTGGAGGGTTTGGCTGTTCCTGTGCTCTTAGGTTACTTTAAGGTCGCCTCTGCACTCTGGGTTTTAAATTAGGCCTGTCTCTCCATAAACCCCCAAGAAGCTACAGTATGTGTTGGGTGTGGTCAGGATAAGGGTTGTACGCCTTATTCACTACATGTGTAACATAGATTTGACCCAGTAGCTGAAGTTGTAACAGCCTTTCTAGTGACTGGGTGGGCTAGTTAGTTGTATGATATTAGTGTGTAAAAGAACAAGCCACACGGGAGGAGTCATGTAGAAATGTACTAAGAAAAAAGCCTCAGGCAACTAAAATCCTAATAGAAATTAACTGCATGCACTTTTCATTGTGGTTGTTAAATTAAAGCATTATAGTTCTGCTCTCTGAGAACCCAGTAATGGGTTCCATTTGTTGGCTGATGCAAGACAACTCTATCAGATGCTAAAAACACCACCACAGAGTTAAAACATTAATTAAACCATATTACACATTTATAACCAAATAAACCCAGGAGACAGCTAGCCTCCCCACAGTCAAACACCAAATGTGTTTTCAGAATGTTTATTGATACTTTTACAACAGATTATCTGACACTGCATGGGTGGCTGTCGTAACAGCAGCATGGGAAGCTGCTGCTGAAATGATTCAATTCCATTCAAATAACTTTATTGACTCGCTGTGATCAGCGCCAGTAGGAGAGAAAGCCAACCCACACCAGTGAATGAGAGTCAGTACCAGAGAGTGATTTATCCCTAGCTAGAACCCAACCCAGCCTCATGGCTAACAGAGGGCCTCCAGATGGAACAAGGCTTTAATTTGTGTGTTTTTGATTCAGCTTTTTCTCGTCCAGGCCAAACGTTTACATAACCCAATCTGTCCTCAGATGGAACAGATATGGACCCCAGGTCACTATAACCAATTGCTTGACCAGTTTGGATTGAAAGGTGGGAATGCAGTTGAACCAGAGTTTTCGCGTAGGGTTCTCACATCCCATTTCCTGGTTACTGATGATGTCATGTCACCTCTGGCTACGAGCACCTTGAACTGTGAGAGGGTGGCTCACACAGGCCTATGCAGAGCTTTGAAAGCTTAGAAGTTGCTGTGACATTCTGATTTTATATATAGGTTATATGTAGTTGTGACAGATAGGCACGTGTTATTTGCATATACACGACACATGCTTAGACACACACACACACACCACCACCACCACCACCACCACCACCACCAAGGGCCACAGGAAATGTTAAAAGGTTGGTCCGAGCGAACGCCTGCTGTTCCACCCATTCATCTGGGCGTATGTCAGTCTAAAGTATTAGATGCCTTCGGTCTGTATTTTTAGATTAGTTGGTCCTGGAGCTCGGGTAAAGCAGCATGTTGCAGCGAAGGAAAATAAGAAAGCTAGCTTCGCTGTGCTGCATGTTCATTGAGGTAAGTGGGAAGCAGATGTTATGTTGTCTGTTTTAGGATGTGTGCTTTTATGGATTCATATGGCTTATTTGATGATGAGCGGAAGTGCTGAGCGTGTAGATCTACAGTATGACATTCAGTGCCACACTGACAAAGGAAAGAAAAGTATGAGGAGGCAGGAGGAGAGAAGCAAGAAAGAAAGAAAGAACTATGGCTTTCACTTCATTGGAGTGAATGTAATGGTTTATCTCTACTTATTCTATTGTATTCAACAAATCAAAGGGGGACCACGGAGAAGCCGGTGGAAAGTGTAGGTTGGGAAGAGGCGAAGGAGGTGCGACGCCGCGAAAGCGCAAGAGAAAGCGCTGCTAAGATCAGAGGTTTGTCTCCTGTGTATACACCTTCGTTTGAGGAGGACATACTGTACATACTTACGTCTCCTGATTACAAACCAAGTCATCTTACTTATAGGTCGTCATGCTCTCTTGAGAACCTTGAGGATCTTGAAATGGAGTCAGTCGGCAGTGGCGAGCACTCAGAAGTTGAGCCGGTCCAGGATGTAGTGGGCCTGCCTGCGGCAGCAGGTGTGGTAGAGTCTTTCAACGTTTGCCCTGAGAATCCTACCAGAGATGATTTTGGACCGTTAGGAGTGAGATATTTTAGAAAGGGTTGATTCCTGCTTTTTGGCCGACCCATATGTTGTGTCAAGCTGGGTAAAGGACGAACTGGGAATGGTTACATCTGTGAAGTTTCGAGAAGTGGAATTGTTTGGATTTTTTAATGTATCCGCCTCCCAGAGGAAGCGGGCGCTTTGAGTCACGCGACTCGGGGTTAAACCCGTGGTGTGCTTTGCTCTCCGGAGCAGGGCGCCGCTGAAAGGGGTGATCTGTGGGGTAGCGTTGAATGTAGAGGTGGATCAAATGAAGATTCCTAGTGTTTGTGACTCCCGCCATTTGGTGAGACATAGACCCGGTGGCAACGGCAAGACTGAAAATACCCTGTCTGTCTTGTTGAGCTTTGATCCAGAGTTTCTATCTGTTAAGGTTAGGTTATTTTTGCTTTTCTGTGAGGGCCTATGTTTAGAACCCGCTGCGGTGCTTTAGGTGCCAAGGATTCGGACATGTTGCAGCAGTGTGTAGAAGGGAGATCCCACAATGTGAGAAATGTGCATGAGGGCATAGTCCGAGGGAGTGTACAGTTGGGATAGAGAAAGCACTGTGTGTCAACTGTGGGGATGCCCATGCAGCTGGGGATACGAAGTACCCTGTGAAAGAGAGAGGTTGAGATTGCCAGAGTTCGAGTGGGGCAGAAAGTTTCCTATGCTGAGGCAGTGAAGAGAGTAGAGGATACCCCAAGGGAGAGTGATTCGACTGGGAGCCTCCAAGTGAGCAGGCCTGAAGAGAGAGAATCAGAGAGGATGAGTTTTAGTAAGGTTGGAATTCTTGCGGTTATAGCCGTGGTGATCAGCTGCACTGTACTGATGGAGCAGACACCACCTAATATAGATGTGGTAGTTGCAGTAGTAGAGCAATATTTGGGTGTGAGAGATTTTAGTGCAGAAGATCTACAGGAAGTTTTGAGAGAAGGGGTTCTATCCATTGTGCCAATGGGGTGGTTGGTTTTTGGGGATAGTGTATAGTTGCATGGTTAGATGGTGGTGCAATTGAAGTTTGTCCCATTCCTCTTTTCCATTTTTTGGAGGTGACCAAAATGTGCAATCCGCACTCCGACCTGCGAAAGGCAGCACCACAGCGTCTAGTCTGCCGGAAAACCACACGAAACAGAAGAAGAAGAAAAAAGTCGAATGTGATTGGATAAGGGACTTTCGACGAGATCTAGTAGGCGTGTCTTCAGAGCGGTTGACAGACAGTGCAGCCAGCGGCTCGATAGTTGCTAGAGTGTGAGGATTGCTCAGTAGTTGGTTGAAGCGTGAACGTTGGAAAGTTTTCGGCTTTTTGCGGTTCAAAAAACAAGTTTGAGGAGGTGTAACCAACTTTATTTTCTAGTTGTTGCTTTGCTGCTGTGGTCTGCTATCAGTTTTTCATTCGTTTTTTGATGCTGACAAATTTGAAGATATTCGTTTTCTCCTTAAATGACGTGGACTAGCACCATGAGTAGTGGTTACAGTAGTTTAGAGGAGGACTCCGAAGAGTATTTTTTCACTGCCAGGACATCGTTCTTTAAGAAGCCTTCAGGGAAACCAACCCAGTGCAAGGTAAATTATCTTTAATTTATGCCACCGTCTCACCTGGTAGCTACTGTGTTTTGTCGTATGGAGTTAGCGACCTGGTGCTAAACAGCTAACGTTAAGGAGCTACCAGTTTCGCATGCAGTCTGCTCGACAGTATTTTCAACGTTACAAATGACAGGCAGGCTGGCTAACCATTCCATTAACGTTAGCTACCGTTAGCTATCAATTATTTGGTTAGGCTAAATCCATATTGGTTTGCCAGGCTTTTTTGGTTTAGATTTGAATGGAACTAATCTGATGGTGTGCAATTATACCCATAATCTGAGTGGCACGTGCAGCTAATATATTTCAGAACCACGTGGAATCATACTTTGATAGGATAGCCACTTAAGAGCCCCTAACACTTGTTATTTTAAACTATAGGCAACAATTAAAGTGTATAGTTGCATTTTAAACAGTGGAAGAGTTGGTTAATTGGAAACGTGCATGCCACATGAGACCTTTAGTCCCTGATTGGGTTAAACCCATGACTTCCTGACGGGTATGGATCTCATAAGGTCAGTTTGTGCTCATCAATACTGGTCTGTCTCTCAGACTCAAGACTCTACATATAATGTAACAGTTATTGTCCTGTCACACACACACACACACACACAACTGCATTAACTATGTGTGTGAGCTTGCAAACTCTTCTCAGCCTGATTTCTCATATTTCCATATGATCTTGACAGTCATATTCCATGCCAGGCTGCGGACAATGTGGCCCATGCAACACACTATGCCATGAAGGGACTTGCCCAGTAAGCATAATGCTGTCTGCCCCCACAATGGCGTTATTGTGGGTGAAATGTCAAGCAGTCTCTCATAGTAGCTCCTCTAGTTAATCCTCCAGCAGCTCAAATCCTGCTGTATGGGGTTCTATTCATCAAGCACATGTGAATGACTTAATGCATTCTTTTAAATGTACTGTACTTCATGGTGTCATCAGTTATGCCACTGCTGCTTGTTTCAAATATGATTCATGGGCTTAGATAATTCAATCCTTTCCCTTCTGACAGCACCACCACCAACATACAACAGTTAGGCTACCAGTTAATGATAAACCTCAGAGGGTCTAGTTAGGCTAGTTCGTTTCTTCTCCTGAGTCATTCCATAGCAATGTCTCCCCTTGAGCAATGTTTTTTTGTGGTGATTTAGATTCTGTTGGCCTTGGCCCATGTTTAACCAAGAGTGCCTGTTCATTGTGGTGTGTCTTTACAAGTCGAAGCTTCAGCTTCAACATGCCTCTAGTCTTTCTGTTTACCCCTTAGCACCATGGACACTAAGGGGAAATTGAGTCTCAAAAGGCTCTGACCCTGCCTGGGCTGCTGGGAAACAGTTGCAATAGACAGACAGCTTCTGAGTGACGGGGCCTCATAACCCTCCTCAGCTAGTCTCTGTGTCTCCAGAGTAGCTAGCTAATACTGTGGACTACTCAGTAATTCACAGCCTTCTGTCTGTGTATACGGGAGGAGAGGACCCTAATGGGTCTGTAGTGGGGCCATGTCATAGTTATATTAATGTATAGTACATTAATCATAATAGTAGGTGTTTAGTATAAGAGTTAATAATAATGGTAATATTAGTTATGGGAGGGTTTTAGTTAGAGGTCGACCGATTATGATTTTTCAACGCCGATACCGATTTATTGGAGGACAAAAAAAGTCGATACCGACTAATCGGCCGATTTTATAAAAAAAGTTTTATATATATCATACACACACACATTTTTGTAATAATGACAACTGCAACAATACTGAATGAACAATTAACACTTATTTTAACTTAATATAATACATAAATACACACACACACACACACAGCTCTGAAGTGACAATGATACTGAAGAGTCTGCTTAGGAGACAAATACTCTCAACTGTTTGAATAAAAATAGAGTTTAAGTTACCTGTGATGAATGTTGAAAACAAAAACTGTCATTTCTATATGCAGGAAATCCTATTTTAATAATGGGTATGGTAAGAATTGATGACCAAAGTGCGAGTCATAATTCCCATGACACCTTCTAGCAAAATCTGAAAAGCGGTTCCTTCATTTATTACATAGGATATTTTTTAGATTCACTTAAAATAAGGTCTGTGTTTCGTGTAGGCTTACACCACCTTGCCAATTTTATAACTGTGTAGATATCCATAGGACAAGGTAACTCTGATCAATATTGGCTAAATATAAGCGAAGATCATTTTTTTTGTAGAGTGGATTTATGAAAATATGTTACCTTATCCTAGTGAGATTTACACGGATATCAAAACGTTGAGGCGGTTTAAGCCTGCACGAAACACAGACCTTATTTGAAGTAGATCAAGACATTCTCTATGGAAGACATGAACGGTAAAATAACGAAGGAACCCCTGTCAAGTTCAGGCTTAAGTTATTACAGGAATTATAACGCGTCGACTATTTCTCTCTAAACCATATATCTTTGACTAATCCGGAAACTATCACCTCGAAAACGAAACGTTTATTCCGTTCCGTATTTTATCTAACGGGTGGCATCCATGAGTCTAAATATTCCTGTTCCATTGCACAACCTTCAATGTTGTCATAATTACGTAAAATTCTGGCAAATTAGTTCGCAAAGAGCCAGGCGGCCCAAACTGTTGCATATACCCTGACTCTGCGTGCAATGAACGCAAGAGAAATGACACAATTTCACCTGGTTAATATTGCCTGCTAACCTGGATTTCTTTTAGCTAAATATGCAGGTTTACAAATATATACTTGTGTATTGATTTTAAGAAAGGCATTGATGTTTATGGTTAAGTACATATTGGAGCAATGACAGTCATTGATTGATTGTTTTTTATAAGATAAGTTTAATGCTAGCTAGCAATTTACCTTAGCTTACTGCATTCGCGGCACAGGCAGGCTCCTCAGAGTGCAATGTAATCAGTGTTAGAGCATTGGACTAGTTAACTGTAAGGTTGCAAGATTGGATCCCCCGAGCTGACAAGGTTAAAAATCTGTCGTTCTGCCACTGAACGAGGCAGAACGTTCCTAGGCCGTCATTGAAAATGAGAATGGGTTCTTAACTGACTTGCCTAGTTAAATAAAAATTAAATAAAGGTGTAAAAAAAAAAAAAAATAGGCAAATCGGCGCCCAAAAACACCGATTTCCGATTGTTATGAAAACTTGAAATCGGCCCCGATTTAATCGGCCATTCCGATTAATCGGTCGACCTCTAGTTTTAGTACAGCTGGGATGGAGCCAGTGAATCAGTCGGCTCCAATCTAACATGGCGGCTGTGTAGGAGGAGAGGGCTGCTGTTTGTTTCTCTGCTCCAAAGTCAACAACGGCAGACGCTTACATAAAATGATCACCACGCATTATCTCCTCTGACAGTCTTCCTGTATAAAACTCAAACTATGGGCTGCCTTGGTCACAGAGAGGGCTGTTGGGTTGAGTGGAGGATAAGCAGTCACTATCTGAGGTTTGTGTGATTTTGAGTGCTGTACAACAGTAATGCATTTCAGTCTCTCTCCTTGAGTGCTCTCTGTTTCCAGATGGAGAGGAAGGGAGAGAAACAGCTTAGTATCGGTCTTCCTCAGACATCAGAAACACATGCTTTGTCCGGACCAGTGGATTCCCCAGAATACTAGAAGGGGATGGAATCTCACCCATGGTTTCCAACAGTTTCTGTGGTAGATACAGAAGCTGCTTTAGCCTCCCAGTCTCTGTTGGTTGGAAAAGGCCCCTTTTTAGTTGAATCTAAGTCCTGTAGGCTATATTCCTGTGAGAGTACAGGAGAGGGGCTTTGATGGCAGAGGCAGAGCCCCCACACCAATTCAGGGAGGCTGGGTTTAACTTGTCTATGACATCACCTCACTGCATGGTGTGCAAACTCCATGTCAGGACCTTAATCAACCACGCAATCCATTAACACACCCTCCCTCACGCGTCTCCCCCTCTTCCAACGCCACCCCAGGTTCCTCAGCTATTGTGTTGCAGTTCCTGAATGTTCTCAGTTTTGTATCCGGTTCTCTTTCTGCTGCCACTTTCAGTCCAAGTTGTGCATCATTACTAGAGCTGGGACTAACTTCCTTGCATTTTTCGTATTGTGGCAAGGAAACACAACATGAAAGGGATTTGACTTTAGGAAATCAGCCCTAATGTTGGAAACAAGCATCATTATGTTTTCATTCAGTCACATATATTTCTTTTCCAAGCTATAGCACACACTATTTTACGTACAGCAGGTTTTTAAAGGACCAAAGAGTTTGGTCTGCTTTGTGTTTTCATTTTTGCCATGGAAATAATATTGCGATATTTGTATCGTCCTGGCCCTAATTATTACAGTATCACATTTACCACAGTTCCTCCATTTTGTCATGTTTGTCATCTTGCTGTAGGAAATGAGGAAATGTAAACAAACATGCAAGTCCAAAGTACGTACAACAGCCCTGTTCCCCTGACCTGCTCTTCCTCCTGGGCTGTACTGTGCTAGCGTTCGCTTAGCACTGGCCTTTGGGGAGTGGAAAGGGTCTGAGTGAAAGAGAAGACCTCCAGGAGCCCCAGCCAATCTCTCACTCACAGTAGAACCTTCAGTCTGCTGTGAGTTTACATAACGGCAGCCAAACCTCTCCAGACGCCTGTTCCAGAAGGAGAGCTCTGTCTCTGCTATTCAGAGACGGGGTGTACATTTTTACTGCATACTGACATCTCTTTTAGCGTGTGTCTGAGCTATAACCCTTCTGACTTGAGACTTCAGATCTGGAGATGAAGACAGTTTGGCAGTGGTACACCCAGTCTAGACAAAATGTATGATCTACTCCAGGGAGATCTCCAATAGATATGTGTAATTAACAAGTTTTTATATATATATATATATTTTTTTTAAATATTTTTTGAGTACTTCATGTCCGAGTGCGGAGTGCCTGTGTTTAAACTGACTGGTGCCACTACATTTGTCCTGTCATCAGCCTTACACAAAGCCTTTCGTGTCTGTTTCGATATGGCGTGTTTGATGATAGGAGACTGAATAGCATGACTAAGCCTAAGCGGTGGCAGAGGGCTCGGGGCATCACTTGAGGTACAGACTGTTTGAAGAAGAGTCCCTGAAGCTTTATATTCACAACATAGCCCACCCTCAACACTGTTCAGCTCAACTCAGCTGTGTGTGTGTCCGTGGGCTCTGTGTGTGTGTGTGTGTGTGTCAATGGGTGCAATGCAGGCCTGTTTCCTTCCTGCTGTTGTGAGTTTTGTTCTGCTGCAGAAAGGAGATAATGTCAACAGTTTCTCTGTTTTCATACTTCAGCTAAACTGAGCAAGACCCACACAGCATACTCTACCAATCCAGCCCTCGCAGCTACTGATAAAAAAATACAATTTTAAGACTGATATGGAAACATCCTTTTTAGTTTAGAAATGCAAAACGGGTCCTAAGTCATCTAGCCTACATATCAAACATGTTGAAAAAACACTGTGCTCTGAATGTGGGTTTTACTGCAGGGAGTTAGTATGGGTGTAGGCTACTTTATGATCAGTCTTGCTCTGTTATGTTGCTGTAGCATGACCTGCCTGCACGTTACATAAAGCCCTTTTATAACTGTCTGCTGCTCTAAGTATTCTGTTCCAGAGGAAACAGCTCTCGCAGTCTCAACATACACGCAGAGCAGGCTCCTTGATAATATGATTACCTTTTGAAGACTGCCTGCGTCATGAAGCAGATGAGGTGTTTGTTAAACACTGGACCCGTGTGAGTGTGCTCGACTACTCGTGCATGTACAGCCACATCAGTCATGGAACGGAAGCACTCGATGCTAGATCAAGCTTCCAGACCTACTGAACTGTATCACGTGGTCATGTCCCACCCTAGCAAGACCACAGAACAGGTGGTATATGAGACACACACCCCTTCACTGTCTGTGAGAGAATCCCTTTTCTCTGGACAACAAACTGACATTATCCTGAATAATGCCCTGTAATGGAACTACTGAGGCCCAATAGAAGCTGGTTCTTACTCATAGGTCCCAGAAGACACCTGGTCTACAGGTGTATAGTACACACGAGGAAGGGAAACCCAGGTGGTCATTTAACTGATGAGTCGGACACCACCCTCTCATTTCCCCTGGCAAGGGTCAGAGGTCAACTGGCATAGATCAGAGGGTTGTGGGTCACTATCCTCGAGGGTCCCTGGCTGCCATATGCTGTTTCTGGGAACAGTTAGAGAAACTGGCTGTGTCTGTAATTACTGTACCACCATCACACACACTACACATGTTGTCTGCACACATTACACACTACGCACAAGCGCCACACACACACCACTGCACACTATGTGAGGAGAAGGGGAGGACATACCAACAGTATAGAATGTATTGGGTCTAGTAGCTGCTAGCTACATTTTAAATGTATGCAGTGTATCAGCTGACCAATCATGCCACTTGTAGGTCAATGTAAGAGGGAGTGTAACATGACGTCTTGAAGAGATGAGATTTGAAGCTGCTCAGGCCAGTGTGTTGTGGAGACCCATTTTTTACTGTAGGCTTCAAGTGTTTATTGCATTGTTGATGGGTGTCCCAGCACTCTCAATACACACTCGAATGGATGTTCCAGCCCGAGTCCTATATCGACATAACCTGAAAGGCCGCTCAGCAAGGTAGAAGCCACTGCTCCAAAACCGCCATAAAAAGCCAGACTACAGTTTGCAACTGCACATGGGGACAAAGATCGTACTTTTTGGAGAAATGTACTCTGGTCTGATGAAACAAAAAATATAACTTTTTGGCCATAATGCCCATCGTTATGTTTGGAGGAAAAAGAGGGAGGCTTGCAAGCTGAAGAACACCATCCCAACCGTGAAGCACGAGGGTGGCAACATCATGTTGTGGGGGTGCTTTGCTACAGGAGGGACTGGTGCACTTCACAAAATAGATGGCATCATGAGGATGGAAAATGATGTGGATATATTGAAGCAACATCTCAAGACATCAGTCAGGAAGTTAAAGCTTGGTCTTCCAAATGGACAATGATCCCAAGCATACTTCCAAAGTTGTGGCAAAATGGCTTAAGGACAACTAAGTCAAGGTATTGGAGTGGCCATCACAAAGCCCTGACCTCAATCCTATAGAAAATTTGTAGGTAGAACTGAAAAAGCATGTGCGAGCAAGGAGGCCTACAAACCTGACTCTGTTACACCAGCTCTGACAGGAGGAATGGGTCAATTCACCCAACTTATTGTGGGAAGCTTGTGGAAGGCTACCCGAAATGTTAGACCGAAGTTAAACAATATAAAGGCAATGCTACCAAATACTAATTGAGTGTATGTAAACTTCTGACTTACTTGGAATGTGATGAAAGAAATATAAGCTGAAATAAGTCATTCTCTCTACTATTATTCTGACATTTAATTCTTAAAATAACGTGGTGATCCTAACTGACCTAAGACAGGGAATTTTTACTAGGATTAAATTACAGGACTTGTGAAACTGAGTTTAAATGTATTTGGCTAAGGTGTATGTTAACTTCTGACTTCAACTGTACATGTAGGTAGGGGTAAAGTGACATAGATAATAAACAGCGAGTAGCATCAGTAAAAAAATATATAATAAAGTGGGTGGGTAAATGCAAATAGTTCAGGTAGCCATTTGATTAATTGTTCAGCAGTCTTATGGATTTGGGGTAGAAGCTGTTAAGGAGTCTTGGGTCTAGACTTGGTGCTCCGCTACCGATTGCCGTCCGTGGGCTATACCCACTACCCTCTGTAGCGCCTTATGGTCAGTTGCCGAGCAATTGCCATACCAAGTTGTGATGCAACCGTTCAGGATGCTCTCGATAGCGCAGCTGTTGAACTTTGAGGATCAGGGGACCCATGCCAAATCTTTTCAGTCTCCTGAGGGGGAATAGGCATTGTTGTGCCCTCTTCACGACTGTCGTGGTGTGTTTGGACCGTGATAGTTTGTTGTTGATGTGGACGCCAAATAACTTAAGCTCTACACCCGCTTCCCTACAATCCCGCCAATGTGAACAGGGGCATGTTCAGCCCTCTTCCTGTAGTCCACAATCAGCTCCTTTGTCTTGCTCACATTTGAGGGAGAGGTTGTTGTCCTGGCACCACACAGCCAGGTCTCTGACCTCCTCCCTATAGGCTGTCTCATCGTTGTCGGTGATCAGGCTGTTGTGTCGTCAGTAAGCTTTAATGATGGTGTTGGAGTCATGCATGGCCACAGTGGCGGGTGAACCGGGAGTACAGGTGGGGACTAAGTACACACCCCTGAGGGGCCCTCGTGTTGAGGATCAGCACTGCGGATGTATTGTTACCTACCCTTACCACCTGGGGGCGGCCCGTCAGGATCCAGCTGCAGAGGGAGGTGTAGTCCCAGGGTCCTTAGCTTAGTGATAATCTTTGTGGGCACTATGGTGTTGAGCACTGAGCTGTAGTCAATTAACATCATTCTCATGTAGGTGTTCCTTTGTCCAGGTGTGGAGTGCAATTACGATTGCGTCATCTGTTGATCTTTTGGGGTGGTATGCGAATTGGAGTTGGTCTAGGGTTTCAGGGATGATGGTGTTGATGTGAGGCATGATCAGCCTTTCAAAGCACTTCATGGCTACAGATGTAAGTGCTACGGGTCGGTAGAGAATTAGGCAGGTTACCTTGGTGTTCTTGGGCACAGGGATTAATTATGCCTTTGGATTGCGATTGTGACATTGAAAAACAGATAAAGGTACAATAACTGGTGTCTTCACTGAGCCTTATTATCCCTCCGAGTCTTAGTCACAGCCCCTCTATGGCTGGCTGCTACGGTCACTGCACTGTATGGCTATAGCTGCTGGTCTCCGCCCTGGCTAGTACTGCAGCTGTGTCTGTGTGATTAGTGAGAATGCTTTGTCTACGACTCCTGACGGAACAGTCCTCCATCAGCCACACCATTCATCTCACACTCCATTATGCATTGTACCACACATGCCGGAGATAGGCCTGTTCAGGTTTCTATTGGAGCTGAGAAGGGAACGAGCCTCGGTCTGTCGACCTCTGTCATGTCCATGTGGTATGGGTTTATTCATGGTAGGAAAAGCAACCACACACCCACGTCCCATTCCCACAGAGTGTGGACAGTTTGTATGTGACTTGTAACCCTATAGGGCCTCTGTGCGCTGTGTTTCTGCACCTGGTTAGTGCCTGACTGAGTGGTCTAAGCGTGTGCGTATACTGAGATAGCATGGTTGTGTATCACATGTTCTTTCTTCTATTTTGAATGTATTTAATTGAGCACTTATTCAGTTTGACATGCTCAGGGTTAAGAGATTACTGTCTGGTTCTCAGAACAGGACCTCTATAGTTGTAGTACGTTACTGGCGGTTATCTATCTAATCACACACACACACACACACACACACACACACACATATATATATATATATCAGACAGACCGGTTGAGGTAATGATTGTCACAGGAGAGTAGCCTATAGTTAGTTAATGATGAACGACTGCTGGTTAGCTAGCCACCTTTTAGGCAAGTATTATTAACAGACCTTCAGTTTCACTATGAGAGGCTTGTCAATGTCTCAACTCTCCATACTCCAGGTTGAAAGCCTTTCATCAACGTTGATTTTAAAGTAGTGCAGTTTTGATTGTCAGAGTTTAGTCTACAGCTGTAGGGTATTAGCCTGTTTTGACTGCCTTGGAACAGTTAGTACAGTAGTTTCCCCACAGGTTCAGGGTTTGATGTGACAGTCTGTATCATGCAGCCAAGGACCTTAAATTAATTTTCTGCTGCAGTTTCCCTGCAACCATACTGACTGAGTGGGCTAGCCTTGTGCTGTGAGTTGTGCTTGTTACGCTCTCTGCAGTGTGGTTCCTGTCTGTCTTTGCTAAGTGAGGGTTACAGACATGATAGTGAGTCAATGCTACTCCCCATAGACTAGCTCTACAGGCTAGCTCCCTACCGATTCATACTTCCGTGGCAGTTTTCATGATGCGTACTTTAGGAGTGTTAGTCAGACAAGTCTAACTCCCAGAGTGAACCACGTATCACATTTACTCAGTCATCCCCATATTCCTCATACTGTGTGTGTTCTATTGTGTTCCTGTCTCTTGCCACAGACACACCTGGTTTTCATCCCTCTTTATTATCCTCAATGTGTTGGTCTATAGGAATGTTTTCCATGTTACTGTAATCCGATCTGTCTGAAGCCAGGCCTGTTTTATGTCTCTGAGATGGAGATCCACTCTAGAGAGAGAAGTGAATCAGAAAGACAGAGGAACAGTGCTGGGCCTAGTGCTATTTGTTCCACTGCATTCCCTATGTGTCTCCTTTCGCTCAATGCCATGTCGTGACAAATAAAGTTTGATTTGTCTTACCGTGAAATGCTTACTTACGAGCCCTTAACCAACAGTGCAGTTCAAGAAGAGTTAAGAAAATGTTTACCAAATAAACTCAAGTAAAAAGTAACACAAAACAATAACAATAACGAGGCTAAATACAGGGGGTACCGGTACTGAGACAGTGTGGGGGTACAGGTTAGTTGTTAATTTGTACATGTTAGGTAGGGGCGAAGTAATTATGCATAGATAATAAACAGCGAGTAGCAGCAGTGTACCAAACAAATTGGCGGGATGAGTGTGTCAATGTAAATAGTCCGGTGGCCACTTGATTAATTGTTCAGTAGTTTTATGGCTTGGGGGTAGAAGCTGTTAAGGAGCCTTTTTGTCCTAGACTTGGCGCTCCGGTACTGCTTGCCGTGCAGTAGCAGAGAACAGTCTGACTTGGGTGACTGGAGTCTCTGACAATTTTATCGTCTTTCCTCTGACACGCCTATTATATAGGTTCTAGGGAGAAAAGATGTTGTGCCCTCTTCACGACTGTCTTGGTGTGTTTGGACTAGAGGTAGACCGATTAATCGGAATGGACGATTTTAATTAGGGCCAATTTCAAGTTTTCATAACAATCGGTAATTTTGGACGCCGATTTTGCTGATATTTATTTATTATTATTATATATTTTTTTTTTTACACCTTTTATTTTACTAGGCAAGTCAGTTAAGAACACATTCTTATTTTCAATGACGGCCTAGGAACGGTGGGTTAACTGCCTTGTTCAGGGGCAGAACGACAGAATTTTACCTTGTCAGCTCAGGGATTCAATCTTGCAACCTTACGGTTAACTCGTCCAACGCTCTAACCACCTGCCTCACGAGGAGCCCGCCTGTTACGCGAATGCAGTAAGAAGCAAAGGTAAGTTGCTAGCTACCATTAAACTTACCTTTATAAAAAACAATCAATCATAATCACTAGTTATAACTACACATGGTTGATGATATTACTAGTTTAGTGTGTCCTGCGTTGCATATAATCGATGTGGTGCGCATTCGCGAAAAAGGACTGTCGTTGCTCCAAGGTGTACCCGTGTGGCTCAGTTGGTAGAGCATGGCGCTTGCAACGCCAGGGTTGTGGGTTCAATTCCCACGGGGGGACCAGGATGAATATGTATGAACTTTCCAATTTGTAAGTCGCTCTGGATAAGAGCGTCTGCTAAATGACTTAAATGTAAATGTAAATGTACCTAACCATAAACATCAATGCCTTTCTTAAAATCAATACACAGAAGTATATATTTTTAAACCTGCATATTTAGCTAAAAGAAATCCAGGTTAGCAGGCAATATTAACCAGGTGAAATTGTCACTTCTCTTGCGTTCATTGCACGCAGAGTCAGGGTATATGCAACCGTTTGGGCCGCCTGGCTTGTTGCGAACTAATTTGCCAGAATTTTACGTAATTATGACATAAGATTGAAGGTTGTGCAATGTAAGAGGAATATTTTGACTGATGGATGCCACCCGTTAGATAAAATACGGAACGGTTCCGTATTTCACTGAAAGAATAAATGTTTTGTTTTCGAGATGATAGTTTCCGGATTCAACCATATTAATGACCTACGGCTCGTATTTCTGTGTGTTATGTTATAATTAAGTCTATGATTTGATAGAGCAGTCTGACTGAGCGATGGTGGGCACCAGCAGGCTCGTAAGCATTCATTCAAACAGCAGTTTTGTGCGTTTTGCCAGCAGCTCTGCTGTTTATGAATTCAAGCCTATCACCTCCCGAGATTAGGCTGGTGTAACCGATGTGAAATGGCTAGCTAGTTAGCGGGGTGCGCGCTAATAGCGTTTCAAACGTCACTCGCTCTGAGACTTGGAGTTGTTCCCCTTGCTCTGCATGGGTAACGCTGATTCGAGGGTGGCTGTTGTCGATGTGTTCCTGGTTCGAGCCCAGGTAGCGGCGAGAAGAGGGATGGAAGCTATACTGTTACACTGGCAATACTAAAGTGCCTATAAGAACATCCAATAGTCAAAGGTATATGAAATACAAATCGTATAGAGAGTCCTATAATAACTACAACCTAAAACTTCTTACCTGGGAATATTGAAGACTCATGTTAACAAGAACCACCAGCTTTCATATGTTCTCATGTTCTGAGCAAGGAACTTAACGTCTTTGGGATATATGGGACGGTAGCGTCCCACTTGGCCAAAAGCCAGAGAAAATGTAGCGCGCCAAATTCAAATATATTACTATAAAAATCAATCTTTCATGAAATCACACATGAAAGACAATTAAAGCTACACATGTTGTGAATCCAGACAACGTGTCTGATTTCAAAAAGGATTTACGGGGAAAGCACACCAAACAATTATGTTAGCTCAGTACATAGCCACAGAAAAACACAGCCATTTTCCCAGCAAAAGATAGTAGTCACAAAAAGCAGAAAGAGATAAAATGATTCACTAACCTTTGATCTTCATCAGATGACACTCATAGGACATCATGTTACACAATACTTTTATGTTCAATAATGTGCATATTTATATCCACATCTCGGTTTACATTGGTGCCATGTTCAGAAATGCCTCAAATATCCGGAGAAATTGCAGAGCCACGTTAAATAACAGAAATACTCATCATAAACTTTGATGAAAGATACATGTTTTACATAGAATTAAAGATACACTTGTTCTTAATGCAACCGCTGTGTCAGATTTAAAAAAAACTTGACGTAAAAAGCACACCATGCAATAATCTGAGACGGCGCTCAGATTTAACATTTCTCCGCCATGTTGGAGTCAACAGAAATATACGAAATTACAAAATAAATATTCCCTTTGATCATCTTCATCAGAATGCACTCCAAGGAATCCTAGTTCCACAATAAATCGTTATTTTGTTCGATAATGTCCATTACTTATCTCCAAGTAGCTACTTTTGCTAGCATGTATAGTACACGTGTCCAAACGCTCGGGCAGATGCAGGCAAACGTGGGACGAAAACTTCAAAAAGTTATATTACAAGTCGAATAAACTGGTTATAGTAAGTAGAGAATCAATCTTCAGGATGTTGTTATCATATATATCCAATAACGTTCCAACCGGAGCATTCCTTCATGTCTGTAGAAGTTATGGAACCCAAGGCGATATCATGAGGAAAGCGCGTGACCAGGAACTGGCAATCTGCCAGACCACTGACTCATTGCCCTCTCATCCGGCCCCACAACACAGTATAAACTTCATTCAACGTTCTACTGTCTGTTGACATCTAGTGGAAGGCATAGGAAGTGCAAACAGATCCATATATTACAGGGAATTGAATAGGCGATGAGTTTAACATCGACCAGCCTCAGAATTCTCACTTCCTGTTTGGATTTTTCTCAGGTTTTTCCCTGCCATGTGAGTTATGTTATACTCACAGACATCATTCAAACAGTTTTAGAAACTTCAGAGTGTTTTATATCCAATAGAAATAATAATATGCATATATTAGCATCTGGGACAGAGTAGGAGGCAGTTCACTATGGGCACGCAATTCATCCAAAAGTGAAAATGCTGCCCCCTATCATAAAGAAGGTAAACGTTAGCTTTCTTACATGGCACATATTGCACTTTTACCTTCTTCTCCAACACTTTGTTTTTGCATTATTTAAACCAAATCGAACATGTTTCATTATTTATTTGAGGCTAAATTGATTTTATTGATGTATTATATTAACTTCTTCTGGCTGCAAGCCCGAGGCCGGCCACAATATGACAACAGCCACTTCAAGTGCAGGGCGCGAAATTCTAAATATATTTTTTAGAAATATTTAACTTTCACACATTAACAAGTCCAATACAGCAAATGAAAGGTACACATCTTGTGAATCCAGCCAACATGTCCGATTTTTAAAATGTTTTACAGCGAAAACAGCACGTATATTTATGTTAGCTCACCACCAAATACAAAAAAGGACAGACATTTTTCACAGCACAGGTAGCATGCACAAAGCCAACCTAACTAACCAAGAACCAACCAAACTAACCAACAAACAACTTCATCAGATGACAGTCTTATAACATGTTATTCAATAAATCTATGTTTTGTTTGAAAAATGTGCATATTTGAGGTATAAATCAGTTTTACATTGCAGCTACCATCACAGCTACCGTCACAAATAGGACCGAAGCAGCCAGAGTAATTACAGACACCAACGTCAAATACCTAAATACTCATCATAAAACATTTCTGAAAAATACATGGTGTACAGCAAATGAAAGACAGGCATCTTGTGATTCCAGCCAATATTTCCGATTTCTTAAGTGTTTTACCGTGAAAACACAATATAGCATTATATTAGCTTACCACAATAGCCAGAAACACAAGCCATTCCCCAGTAGCAAAAGTTAGCGATCGTAACAAACCAGCAAAATATATAATTTGACTAACCTTGATAAGCTTCATCAGATGACAGTCCTATAACATCAGGTTATACATACACTTATGTTTTGTTCGAAAATGTGCATATTTAGAGCTGAAATCAGTGGTTATACATTGTGCTAACGTAGCATCTTTTTCCCACAACGTCTGGATATTTTTCTGACACTTTTTCTGACACACACATATTCTGACCAAATAACTATTCATAAACATAACTAAAAAATACATGTTGTATAGGAAATGATAGATACACTAGTTCTTAATGCAATCGCCGTGTTAGAATTCTAAAAATAACTTCATTACGACATCCAGCTTAGGTATAGCGAGAGAGTACCCAAAAGCTGGGCGCAAACGACTAGCACAACATGTTCGACAGATATATGAAATGGCATCATAAAATGGGTCCTACTTTTGCTGATCTTTCATCAGAATATTGTACAAGGGGTCCTTTGTCGGGAACAATCGTTGTTTGGATTTAGAACGGCCTTTTTCCCTCTCGATTTAGCAAGCACACTTGCCAAGTGGCGCGAAGCTCTCCATCGTCGACAAACAAAGAGAACGGAACACGGCAAAACTCCCGAAAAAATTTCAATAATCTGATTAAACTATATTGAAAAAACATACTTTACGATGATATTGTCACATGTATCAAATAAAATCAAAGCCGGAGATATTAGTCGTCCATAACGACAGCTTATCAGAAGGCAAATCCAGGTCCCTTGATGCGCTCTCCAGAAAACAGGAAACTGGTGACACGTCATACAAAGAGCATTTATACGAGCCCAGATCAAGTTACACACTCCATTTCTTCTCTCACTCCTTGTCGACATCTAGTGGAAGACGTATGAAGTGCATCTAAACGAATAAATATCAAGGACTTTAATAGGCAGGCCCTAGAAGAGAGCATCGATTTCAGATTTTCCACTTCCTGTCAGGAAGTTTGCTGCAAAAGGAGTTCTGTTTTACTCACAGATATAATTCAAATGGTTTTAGAAACTAGAGAGTGTTTTCTATCCAATAGTAATAATAATATGCATATTGTACGAGCAAGAATTGAGTACGAGGCCGTTTGAAATGGGCACCTTTTATCCGGCTACTCAATACTGCCCCTGCAGCCCAAACAGGTTAAGTTAAAATAAGTATTCATTTATTTGTAAATTTATTTATTGTCATTATTACAAATACATTTTTTTTTTTAATCGGCCGATTTAATCGGTATCGGCCTTTTTTTTGTCCTCCAATAATCGGTATCGGCGTTGAAAAATCATAATCGGTCGACCTCTAGTTTGGACCATGTTAGTTTGTTGATGTGGACACCAAGGAACTTTGAATCTCTTGACCCGCTCCACTACAGCCCCGTCAATGTTAATGGGGGCCTGTTCGACCCAGCCTTTTCCTGTAGTCCAGGATCAGGTCCTTTGTCTTGCTCAAATTGAGGGAGAGGAGGTTGTTGTCCTGGCACCACACTGCCTAGGCTACATACTATAGCGACTGTGTGTGGACTTCTCCCCCTGTGGGCCTCTCTCACATTAGGCTGACAACATGATGACCCAGCACAGTGGTTTGAGGCATGATGAGTCTTCCCCAGGCAGTTAATGTGAACTTTCAATCATACCTGTCTCCCTTGGTAACATGTCTGTGGTCTGCAGTGCAGGGTCCAGGTTTCCACAGAGCCAGCTAATAACACTCAACAGTGGAAGTCTGGGTTATTGTTGGCCTGAGTTCTCAAAGGACTGGCCTACGGTTCTGTTCTGGGAGGTGTCTTTCAGTGCTGTGAAATGTTCTATTGCCTCACACACTAAAATAGCTACTGATGAACAGGGAAGTCTGCCTTTCATAATCTCACCACCCCATGCTTACTCCCCATTGCTGAAACACATGCACGCACACACACACACACACACAGTGTTGGTTAACCAGCTTTTCAGATGAAGTGATTGGGGAGGATGGGGTGTGGTAAAAGCCTGAGGAGGTGTGAGGGAGTAGAACAGTCTTGTTATTGGACTACAGCAATGTAATGTCTTTATTATAGGCCTAGGCTACATGCTGCAGTAATGAATCCTGTCTTCACCAGTCAGTCGTACTCAGCACACTGATATTAAGCCTATATTTCAGGAGTCTTAGAAAAACAATAACTGTGCTGGAACATCCTGGCAAGAAGCCACTTGGTGGTGAGGAGTTGCGTTATCAGCACTGTTTTGTTTGAAGCTATACAGCTGTGGGATAGCTGTGTTGGACTATACTGGGGCTGACCCAGTTTGGGCAATAAGCTTTTGGTCGACAATTATTTTTTAAAAGATTTTATGGAAAATCTTGATTGAAGCCTGTCAGTGGACTAATCCATTGCGGAGGCCGCGCCGATGGCTCACCAGTAGGACAGTTACAGTTAATTCCCATAATTTCTAATCTACAATGTGTGTTTGGTTACTGTAACTTCTGTTAATGGATTCAAAATATTATTAGTCTTTTCCAGTTTTCATTGTCGGAGTGGACATGTTGTTTGCAGAGCGCACAACCTAGGCTACACTTGTGAGAAACACGTTTTGGTTTTTATCGTTCTGTATAAGAGTTAATATATTCTTTGTGTTTTGTTTTGGAGCGCTCCTGTCAATGTTGAGTAAGGACACGCATCTGATTACACATAGAAAAAGTCCTCGGCTACCTGGCAAATGTAGGCTTATAAATGTGCCCATTTGGGGATCTGATCGTATTTCTGTCTAAACTCACCACTACTAATGAGCTGTGGAGCTTTTTATTCACCTCAAACAGCAAGTAAACGAAGTCTGTTTTTACATCCATTGAGAATTGTTCCTCAATGTAGCCTTTTTGAAAAATCTTTCCAGCTCTCTACCTTTTAGATAACCACCCAGCATTAAAAAAATTGAAATAAACTCTGATCCAGTGGAAATAAATAAAATTGGCCTACATCTGTGTCTGTCCGGAGCTCTGGTGTGGGATAACTGAGGGCCCAGAATATTTTATACAATGTTGAAAGTTTGTTAGCACAAGCGTCCTGCTGGACCAAGTTGATAGCCAATGTGTTTTTTTTAAATCAGGATATTTTCTTTCTGCAGGCTGCAATATTTTTATTTGTTGGCTTTATGTAGGTTATTTTTACATAATGGCTGTAGAAGTGACTTTCATATTAGTATAATTTTCATTTAGATACATACTTTATTATAAAATAAGTGAAACTCTAGATATAGTGATTTTATTTTGTCTATATATGGAAAAATACATTCAAACATTTATATGTAATCTTGGTCGACCGAGAGTTGTCCTTTTCTTTCGACCAACCGATTGGTCAATGTTTGAATGTGTTTTTCCATACATAGACAGACCCGCTCTGAATAAAATCACTCTGAATATTTGAACAAAACCACTACATATGCACTGAGCTTGTCTGATGCTTTAAGTACACTGTTTGATCAAATAATTAAGACTCACAAATGACTTGAGCCCAATGGTCATGGTGTTAACTTCTTATGGCTGCAAGGGGCAGTATTGAGTAGCCAGTTAAATGGTGCCCATTTCAAACGGCCTCGTACTCAATTCTTGCTCGTACAATATGCATATTATTATTACTATTGGATAGAAAACACTCTCTAGTTTCTAAAACCGTTTGAATTATTTCTCTGAGTGAAACAGAAGTCATTCTGCAGCACATTTCCTGACCAGGAAGTGGAATGTCAGAAATCGATGCTCTGTTCAACTTCCTGCCTATACATGGGCATGATACGTAAGAGTCTACGTACACTTCATACACCTTCCCCTGGTTGTCAAGAGGCGGTGAGAGAAGAAATTTCGTGTTTATCTTGGTCTGAGGTGGAATTAAAGCTCTTTGTATGACGTGACCGTCCATTTCCTGTTTCTGGAGCGCGCGAAAGGGGACATGGATTTGCCTTCTCTTTAGCTGTCGTTATGGACGACTAACATCTCCGGTTTAGATTTTATTTGATACATGTGACCATATCATCGTAAAGTATGTTTTTTCAATATAGTTTAATCAGATTATTGAAATTTTTTCGGGAGTTTTGCCGTGTTCCGTTCTCTGACTTTGTTGACGTTGGAGAGATCCGTGCCACTTGGCAAGTGCCCATGCTAAATGATGAGGGAAATTTGCCGTTCCAGATCCAAACAACGACTGTTCTGGACAAAGGACACCTTGTCCAACATTCTGACGGAAGATCACCAAAAGTAAGAAACATTTTATGATGCTATTTCTAATATCTGTCGTGCATGTGAACTGGTCGTCGGCGCCCAAGTGTTTCTGGCTATTGTGGCTACGCTAATATAACGCTACATTTTGTTTTCGCTGTAAAACATTTAATAAATCGGAAATATTGTCTGGAATCACAAGATGCCTGTCTTTCAATTGCTGTACACTATGTATTTTTCAGAAATGTTTTATGATGAGTAATTAGGTATTTGACGTTGGTGTCTGTAAATATTATGGCTGCTTTCGGTGCAATTTCTGATTGTAGCTGAAATGTAAACTATGATTTATACCTGAAATATGCACATTTTTCAAACAAAACATATGCTATACAATAAATATGTTATCAGACTGTCATCTGATGAAGTTGTTTCTTGGTTAGTGGCTATTTATATCTTTATTTGGTCGAATTTGTGATAGCTACTGATGGAGTAAAAAACTGGTGGAGTAAGAAAAGTGGTGTCTTTTGCTAACGTGGTTAGCTAATAGATTTACATATTGTGTCTTCCCTGTAAAACATTTTAAAAATCAGACATGTTGGCTTGATTCACAAGATGTGTACCGTTCATATGCTGTATTGGACTTGTTAATGTGTGAAAGTTAAATATTTAAAAAAAATATATCTTTTGAATTTCGCGCCCTGCACTTTGAGCTGGCTGTTGTCATAAGTGTACCGACGTCGGGCTTGCACGCCAAACAGGTTAAATACACATGGTTGATATGACTAGTTTAACTAGCTTGTCCTGCTTTGCAAATAATCAATGCAGTGCCGCTTAATTTATCATCGAATCAGTCTACTTTGCCAAACGGGTGGTGATTTAACAAGCGCATTCGCAAATTTTATTTTTATATATTTATACTTAAAAAATGGTTGATTAATCGGTTTCGGCTTTTTTTGGTCCACCAATCGGTATCGGCGTTGAAAAATCATAATCGGTCAACCTCTACCTCACACACACTGCTTCACACGTTAAGCTACACCCTCACACCTCCACTTAACCCCGCACTGAACTCGTAACTCTACTAAGGCTTACTCTAAGCACTCAACACCAGAGCCACTTTTCCGCACGCTGGCCCACAGCTATCCCACATTGCTCGGCCAACTGACTCTTCACCCTAAAAAACAACTCCTCCCTCCTCCTTTATCAGTCCTGCTCTTATACTTCTGCCACCCCAGCTAACCCTGCCTACCTCAGGAAAAGTTGCCTAAATGCTTACTTCAATCAGGGTACAGAGGGAGAGTATAGGCTTGTCGTTAATTTAACGGAGTCTAATCCGACTGGCATTCATTAACCTTGATGCTGAAGTAACTACAGTGAAGGGAGTGTAGGGTGGAGAGGTTAAGAGCGACAGGTTGAACTCTCAGGGACAGTCCTAAAATCTGTTCTGCTGTGTTTCTGCTCTCCTCCTCGCCGGCTGGAGTGTCGTGGCCCGTGGCTAAAACAAACACTGTGTGGGAGGGAGAAGGCTGTTTTGGGGGGGCATTACCTCATCAGGACGTTTGTTTCGCCTTTTGTCTCAACCTCCGACTCACTGGTGCTCCTCCTGTCTATGTACTCAAATACACTCCCTTTTACATACTCTGCTTCAGAACCCAAAGTAATGATACCGATGTTAGTTTGTTCAAGACCGCAGTCATGAACTGGCTCGGCACTGAGCCATCTGTTGTAGTTTATTATGACCTCTGAGGTTCTGTTTGAAACAGAGGTAATCCTATAGAGCTGGTCGTGATGGCGATCAGGCCAATCAACCAACTCTCTCACACAACCTCTGAGTGGTCATGGCCCATGCAATAGCGGCTAGCAAGTGTTGTCATAACCAACACCAACCTCTCTGTGGCTACCCATAATCCCCTGGGTCTTACTGTGAGCCACCTTAATCAGCTGTGACCTGTACGACCCGGTAAAGTACTTCAGGGATGACTAGCACTATCTGCCGTGACTACAGTGTGTGTTTTAATACATGGTGGATTTAGAGGCTAAAGCCCCCCCCAGATTGTACTTTTTTTTTTGTCATCTTATGCCATGATTTTGCCGTCCCTGACAATTGCGACGTCGTGGGCAAAGTCGTAGGTCATAAACGATTGTCGGTCGTCTTGGCTCGTTCAGTGTGACAATTTAAGTACCGCTACATCCGGTCACAGGCTCCAACAGTTCTGGCAGTATCAGATTTTTGCGGGGCCTTTATCGTGTGTGTGGCTGGTGTTACGAGCCGATCTCGGTGGCTGACCAATAGGAACACAACCAGCACTGATTATGCACACAATAATACGATTATTGGGAATAGTCAGAATAATATAATAGTTTGATTTAAATGTTTGCATGCTGTGCAAGAAGGATTTCCCTAATAACCCTCTTTACATGACCCATCTGAAATCAGGCTACCTGATGAGATTTTGATAAATGCGCAATCACCAACAAAATAAATGTTCTACCACAGCGTCAATGTTATTTTGGGGTTCTGAGTTCAGACATATGATGTTTGTGTGAAGAATATGCATGCTTTTAGTAAGACTGAATCTGACGTACTGTCTGCAAAAGCCTTTATCAGTGCAGAGCCTCTGTCTCCTATGCATATCAAGAGGCCTTGATATGCTGTCATGTCTGTGTAGTGCTAACAGTGCCGTTGACCTAGTATTCCTGTAGTGAGTCACTGGGCTCGACCAAGCAACAGGTCAATGTCACCTGTATGGGCTCATACACTACAACCCATAGTCTCATGAACCTACTGGGTCACACCATGGGCTAGGTGGACTTGACCTACAGTTCTCCTCACAGCGCCACCCAGTCCAGTCTCCGGTCAGTGAAGACATCTGGCTGCGGCAGGAGTCTAAACCCCAGCATTAGACCACATCCATTGCTAACCGTAACAGTAAGGAGCTCTGTACTGTTATTTTATGAGCCTGTTTTCCTCTGTGGTAGGCAGTAAAAAAGTCCATCAGAAGCATGCCTTTTATTGCCTTGATGTTGACATTAGAGAACTCTAGTAGGTCAGGAATATGGCCCCTGTCAGCCCGGTCTCCCTGAGGTAAATACTAGGCTATTAGAACCATACCACTCCACTATCAATGTTATTGCCTAAGGTGGACTCTTCTATGTGTGTGTGTGTGTGCACGTTGGCACCCTGGTCTCTCGTGCAGTGTGGCCTTATAAGGTGGCCAGTGCCTGCTAGGTCTTGCCAGGATACTGAGTGTGGTTTAGGTTTGTTTTTAGTAGCTAGGAGCCTTAGAGAGCAAAGCTCTATGCCCATGTAAGAACACACAGTGCTGTGTGAACTTTGGACCTTCAGGCAGACACACACACTGAGGATGACGTGTCTGCTATGACTGCTTGATCCAGGGTGATATGGAGAGAAAGCTGTCCATTTAAGAAATATTACTGAAATTCACTTCTCATTATCAACAAAGTCCGATCCTTCTGCTTTCTAGGAGTTAAAACGTGTGTGTGTGTGTGTGAAAGTCACAGCCTTCAGCGGTATGACTCATCTCTCTGGATCTGGGGAGCACATTCATTACATAACTATGACCTCTCTCCCTGGGTTGGCACACTTCTGTCCTATGGTGGGATGAGTCATCTGTGTGTGCGTCCGTTCTGTGGTGGACCCTTGCCTTGATGGGGAGACCCAGACCCAATGTGTGTAAGAGAGTGATGGTCGTATGCATGTGATGGCAGTGTTTCCCCTAGATTATTTTCCAAAATCACATTAAATACTCTGCCATCTGCTCTGGTGGACATTCCTGCAGTCAGCATGCCAATTGCACGCTCCCTCAAATTGAGACATCTGTGGCATTGTGTTGTGCCAACTGCACATTATAGAGTGGCCTTTTGTCCCCAGCACAAGGTGCACCTGTGCAATCATCATGCTGTTTAATCAGCTTCTTGATATGCCACACCTATCAGGTGGATGGATTATCTTGGCAAAGGAGAAATGCTCACTAACAGGGATGTAAGCAAATTTGTGCACAAATTTTGAGCAAAATAACATTTCTGGGATCTTTTATTTCAGCTCATGAAACCAACACTTTACAAGTTGTGTTTGTTTTTGTTCAGTGTATACATTGTTATGGAGGCCCAGAGATTTATTTTTAAATGTTAATTGCGGGGGGTGGGTGGTGGACATTTTCCACATGATAATTAATTGGAAGAACTGTATTTAAAAAATAAATGCACAACCACCATTAAAATACTTTTCTTAAAATGAAATGTTGCCAGAAGTAATTAGGAAAAGTGACTGGCGCTCAACCAACGTGAGTCGGTTCAACCCAAAAACAAATATTAAAAGTTTCTAAAAGTAAGTCAATTTAAAATCATCTGGAAACTAAGTATCTCAATAAATAACACAAAGATGCAGTATGTAAAATCAGGTAATGCCAAATTCCAGTCTGCAGTTTTGAATTAATTTCCCTCAGTAATTAGGGATTTTTTGTTGTCAACCCCCTTTTAACAAGTCCTTGTGAATATAAGAGAAGGAAATAGAAGGCACGTAGGTGTTCCTTAGTCGTAGCTTTCAGTAATAGGGTCATAATATTTTGTAGCTTAAACCGTTCAAACGCTAGAGCCAACTTCATTTGGAGATAAAATAATCAACTGGCCACGTAGGCGCTAGAAACCACACTGCAGACCACCACCATAGTGCTAGAAACCACACTGCAGACCACCACCATAGTGCTAGAAACCACACTGCAGACCACCACCATAGTGCTAGAAACCACACTGCAGACCACCACCATAGTGCTAGAAACCACACTGCAGACCACCACCATAGTGCTTGTCATTTTAAGTCTGATATTGGCATAGATATTTTTGCATGTTAAGAATTGATCAAAGGGCTAGTCTAAATTAGTAATCTGGCCTGCAGGCTTCCAGTTGAATATCCCTGATCTAGCATCCAAATGAAGGTCAGGAAAACACTCTGTGGTAGGCCCAGGGCTGGGGGTGTGTGTGTGTGCGTATGCTCTTTGGAAAGATCAGCTGATACAGATAGACAATCTCTTCAAGCCATAACACATGTAATAACACCACTTTACTCTGTTTCTGTCTATCAGGATGTGGCGCAGGAAAGGGAGTTACGGACTCATCTCAGCAGAGAGGAGATCAGACAGAAGGTCGAGCTGTACAACAACTCCTCCAAGGACCACCTCAAAATGACCCTGGCAAGTGACCTCTAATCCCTGACCCCATCCACTAACCCTTAACCCAACTCCTACATCAGACACTAGGCTACCTCAGTTTATCATCCCTTGTGACCTAGCTACCCACTTTGACCCCTCATCCCTAAACTAACTTGAATGACTGTCAGGCTCTGATGGTTATCTCTGGCACGAGTGCGTGCGTGGGTCGGCCAGCCTTCAGAGCTGAGCTGAACCGTAAAGGCTCATTCTGCACTCATGTTTTGTCATCTATCCCATCCTTTACTAATGATTAGGAGGATTGAACAGAAGCTCTTGTTGTCCTGACCCACCCTGTTATGTAGAAGAGGACCAGCTCTAACTGGCTGCTCAGTGCTCATCAAGCTGCGGGCATGATGGTGGCACACAACACATGTTCACCAGACTAACTGTCTGGGACAGGCCTGCCTGAAAGATTTGGCCCAGATGAATAACTGTAACATACAGTACCAGTAAAAAGTTTGGACACCTACTCATTCAAGGGTTTTTCTTTATTTTCAACTATATTGAAGACATCAAAACTATTAAATAACACATGGAATCCTGTAAACTCAGCAAAAAAGAAACGTCCTCTCACTGTCAACTGCATTTATTTTCAGCAAACTTAGCATCTGTAAATATTTGTATGAACATAACAAGATTCAACAACTGAGACATAAACTGAACAAGTTCCACAGACATGTGACTAACAGAAATGGAATGTGTCCCTGAACAAAGGCGGGGGTCAAAATCAAGTCAGTATCTGGTGTGGCCACCACCTCCATTAAGTACTGCAGTGCATCTCCTCATGGACTGCACCAGATTTGCTTGTTCTTGCTGTGAGATATTACCCCAGTCTTCCACCAAGGCACCTGCAAGTTCCTGGATATTTCTGGGGGGAAATGGTGGCATTGTCATGCTGGAGGGTCAGGTCAGGATGAGCCTGCAGTAAGGGTACCACATGAGGGAGGAGGATGTCTTCCCTGTAACGCACAGCATTGAGATTGCCTGCAATGACAACAAGCTCCGATGATGCTGTGACACACCGCGCCAGACCATGACGGACCCTCCACCTCCAAATCGATCCCGCTCCAGAGGACAGACCTCGGTGTAACGCTCATTCCTTCGACGATAAACGCAAATCCGACCATCACCCCTGGTGAGACAACCACGACTCGTCAGTGAAGAGCACTTTTTGCCAGTCCTGTCTGGTCCAGCGACGGTGGGTTTGTGCCCATAGGCGACATTGTTGCCGGTGATGTCTGGTGAGGACCTGCCTTACAACAGGCCTACAAGCCCTCAGTCCAGCCTCTGTCCGCAATAGGCTGAGAATCTGAGCACTGATGGAGAGAGTGCGTTCCTGGTGCAACTTGGGCAGTTGTTGCCATACTGTACCTGTCTCGCAGGTGTGATGTTTTGATGTACCGATCCTGTGCAGGTGTTATACGTGTTCTGTCGCTGCGAGGACAATCAGCTGTCCGCCCTGTCTCCTTGTAGCGCTGTCTTAGGCATCTCGCAGTACGGACATTGCAATTTATTGCAATCCTCATGCCTCCTTACAGCATGCCTAAGGCACGTTCACATAGATAAGCAGAGACCCTGGGCATCTTTCTTTTGGTGTTTTTCAGAGTCAGTAGAAAGGCCTCTTTAGTGTCCTAAGTTTTCATAACTGTGACCTTAATTGCCTACCGCCTGTAAGATGTTAGTGTCTTAACGACCGTTCCACAGGTGCATGTTCATTAATTGTTTATGGTTCATTGAACAAGCATGGGAAACAGTGTTTAAACCCTTTACTATGAAGATATGCGAAGTTATTTCAATTTTTACAAATTATCTTTTATAACAGGGTTGTGAAAAAGGGACGTTTCTTTTTTTGTTGATTTTAGTAACCAAAAAAGGGTTAATTCTTCAAAATAGCCACCCCTGCCTTGATGACAGCTTTGCACACTCTTGGCATTCTTTCAACCAGCTTCATAAGGTGACCATAAGACCTGGAATGCATTTCAATTCAATCAATCAATCAAGTTTATTTTATATAGCCCTTCGTACATCAGCTAATATCTCGAAGTGCTGTACAGAAACCCAGCCTAAAACCCCAAACAGCTAGTAATGCAGGTGTAGAAGCACGGTGGCTAGGAAAAACTCCCTAGAAAGGCCAAAACCTAGGAAGAAACCTAGAGAGGAACCAGGCTATGAGGGGTGGCCAGTCCTCTTCTGGCTGTGCCGGGTGGAGATTATAACAGAACTATGCCAAGATGTTTAAAAATGTTCATAAGTGACAAGCATGGTCAAATAATAATCATGAATAATTTTCAGTTGGCTTTTCATAGCCGATCATTAAGAGTTGAAAAACAACAGGTCTGGGACAGGTGGCGGTTCCATAACCGCAGGCAGAACAGTTGAAACTGGAATAGCAGCAAGGCCAGGCGGACTGGGGACAGCAAGGAGTCACCACGCCCGGTAGTCCCGACGTATGGTCCTAGGGCTCAGGTCCTCCGAGAGAAAGAAAGAGAGAAGGAGAAAATTAGAGAGCCAAGATTTTCAAAATGTTCATAAATGACAAGCATGGTCAAATAATAATCAGGAATAAATCTGTTGGCTTTTCATAGCCGATCATTAAGAGTTGAAAACAGCAGGTCTGGGACAGGTAGGGGTTCCGTAAACGCAGGCAGAACAGTTGAAACTGGAATAGCAGCAAGGCCAGGTGGACTGGGGACAGCAAGGAGTCATCATGCCCGGTAGTCCTGACGTATGGTCCTAGGGCTCAGGTTCTCAGAGAGAGAGAAAGAAAGAGAGAACGAGAGAATTAGAGAGAGCATACTTAAATTCACACAGGACACTGGATAAGACAGGAGAAGTACTCCAGGTATAACCAACTGACCCTAGCCCCCCGACACAAACTACTGCAGCATAAATACTGGAGGCTGAGACAGGAGCGGTCAGGAGACACTGTGGCCCCATCCGAAGAAACCCCCGGACAGGGCCAAATAGGAAGGATATAACCCCACCCACTTTGCCAAAGCACAGCCCCCGCACCACTAGAGGGACATCTTCAACCACCAACTTACAATCCTGAGACAAGGCCGAGTATAGCCAACAAAGATCTCCACCACAGCACAAACCAAGGGGGGGCGCCAACCCAGACAGGAAGATCACGTCAGTAACTCAACCCACTCAAGTGACGCACCCCTCCTAGGGACGGCATGAAAGAGCACCAGTAAGCCAGTGACTCAGCCCCTGTAATAGGGTTAGAGGCAGAGAATCCCAGTGGAGAGAGGGGAACCGGCCAGGCAGAGACAGCAAGGGCGGTTCGTTGCTCCAGAGCCTTTCCGTTCACCTTCACACTCCTGGGCCAGACTACACTCAATCATATGACCTACTGAAGAGATAAGTCTTCAGTAAAGACTTAAAGGTTGAGACCGAGTCTGCGTCTCTCACATGGGTAGGCAGACTGTTCCATAAAAATGGAGATCTATAGGAGAAAGCCCTGCCTCCCGCTGTTTGCTTAGAAATTCTAGGGACAATTAGGAGGCCTGCGTCTTGTGACCGTAGCGTACGTATTGGTATGTACGGCAGGACCAACTCGGAAAGATAGGTAGGAGCAAGCCCATGTAACGCTTTATAGGTTAACAGTAAAACCTTGAAATCAGCCCTTGCCTTAACAGGAAGCCAGTGTAGGGAAGCTAGCACTGGAGTAATATGATCAAATTTCTTGGTTCTAGTCAGGATTCTAGCAGCCGTATTTAGCACTAACTGAAGTTTATTTAGTGCTTTAGCCGGAAAGTAGAGCATTGCAGTAGTCTAACCTAGAAGTAACAAATGCATGGATTAATTTTTCTGCATCATTTTTGGACAGAAAATTTCTGATTTTTGCAATGTTACGTAGATGGAAAAAAGCTGTCCTTGAAACAGTCTTGATATGTTCGTCAAAAGAGAGATCAGGGTCAAGAGTAACGCCGAGGTCCTTCACAGTTTTATTTGAGACGACTTTACAACCATCAAGATGAATTGTCAGATTTAACAGAAGATCTCTTTGTTTCTTGGGACCTAGAACAAGCATCTCTGTTTTGTCCGAGTTTAAAAGTAGAAAGTTTTCAGCCATCCACTTCCTTATGTCTGAAACACAGGCTTCTAGCGAGGGCAATTTTGGGGCTTCACTATGTTTCATTGAAATGTACAGCTGTGTGTCATCCGCATAGCAGTGAAAGTTAACATTATGTTTTCGAATAACATCCCCAAGAGGTAAAATATATAGTGAAAACAATAGTGGTCCTAAAACGGAACCTTGAGGAACACCGAAATGCACAGTTGATTTGTCAGAGGACAAACCATTCACAGAGACAAACTGATATCTTTCCGACAGGTAAGATCTAAACCAGGCCAGAACTGGTCCGTGTAGACCAATTTGGGTTTCCAGTCTCTCCAAAAGAATGTGGTGATCGATGGTATCAAAAGCAGCACTAAGGTCTAGGAGCACGAGGACAGATGCAGAGCCTCGGTCTGACGCCATTAAAAGGTCATTTACCACCTTCACAAGTGCAGTCTCAGTGCTATGATGGGGTCTAAAACCAGACTGAAGCATTTCGTATACATTGTTTGTCTTCAGAAAGGCAGTGAGTTGCTGCGCAACAGCTTTTTCAAAAATTGAGAGGAATGGAAGATTTGATATAGGCCGATAGTTTTTTATATTTTCCGGGTCAAGGTTTGGCTTTTTCAAGAGAGGCTTTATCACTGCCACTTTTAGTGAGTTTGGTACACATCCGGTGGATAGAGAGCTGTTTATTATGTTCAACATAGGAGGGCCAAGCACAGGAAGCAGCTCTTTCAGCAGTTTAGTAGGAATAGGATCCAGTATGCAGCTTGAAGGTTTAGAGGCCATGATCATTTTCATCATTGTGTCAAGAGATATAGTACTAAAACACTTAAGTGTCTCTACCGATCCCAGGCCCTGGCAGAGCTGTGCAGATCCAGGACAGCTAAACCCTGGAGGAATACGCAGATTCAAAGAGGAGTCCGTAATTTGCTTTCTAATGGTCATGATCTTTTCCTCAAAGAAGTTCATGAATTTATTACTGCTGAAGTGAAAGCCATCCTCTCTTGGGGAATGCTGCTTTTTAGTTAGCTTTGCAACAGTATCAAAAAGAAATTTTGGATTGTTCTTATTTTCCTCGATTAAGTTGGAAAAGTAGGATGATCGAGCAGCAGTGAGGGCTCTTCGGTACTGCACGGTACTGTCTTTCCAAGCTAGTCGGAAGACTTCCAGTTTGGTGTGGCGCCATTTCCGTTCCAATTTCCTGGAAGCTTGCTTCAAAGCTCGGGTATTTTCTGTATACCAGGGAGCTAGTTTCTTATGACAAATGTTTTTCGTTTTTAGGGGTGCAACTGCATCTAGGGTATTGCGCAAGGTTAAATTGAGTTCCTCAGTTAAGTGGGTAACTGATTTTTGTCCTCTGACGTCCTTGGGTAGGCAGAAGGAGTCTGGAAGGGCATCAAGGAATTTGTGTTGTCTGAGAATTTATAGCACGACTTTTGATGCTCCTTGGTTGGGGTCTGAGCAGATTATTTGTTGCGATTGCAAACGTAATAAAATGGTGGTCCGATAGTCCAGGATTATGTGGAAAAACATTAAGATCTACAACATTTATTCCATGGGACAAAACTAGGTCCAGAGTATGACTGTGGCAGTGAGTAGGTCCAGAGACATGTTGGACAAAACCCACTGAGTCGATGATGGCTCCGAAAGACTTTTGGAGTGGGTCTGTGGACTTCTCCATATGAATATTAAAATCACCAAAAATTAGAATATGATCTGCTATGACTACAAGGTCTGATAGGAATTCAGGGAACTCAGAGAGGAACGCTGTATATGGCCCAGGAGGCCTGTAAACAGTAGCTATAAAAAGTGATTTGAGTAGGCTGCATAGATTTCATGACTAGAAGCTCAAAAGACGAAAACGTCATTTTTTTTTTGTAAATTGAAATTTGCTATCGTAAATGTTAGCAACACCTCCGCCTTTGCGGGATGCACGGGGGATATGGTCACTAGTGTAACCAGGAGGTGAGGCCTCATTTAACACAGTAAATTCATCAGGCTTAAGCCATGTTTCAGTCAGGCCAATCACATCAAGATTGTGATCAGTGATTAGTTCATTGACTATGACTGCCTTGAGGGATCTAACATTAAGTAACCCTATTTTGAGATGTGAGGTATCATGATCTCTTTCAATAATGGCAGGAATGGAGGAGGTCTTTATCCTAATAAGATTGCTAAGGCGAACACCGCCATGTTTAGTTTTGCCCAACCTAGGTCGAGGCACAGACACAGTCTCAATGGGTATGGCTGAGCTGACTATACTGACTGTGCTATTGGCTAACTCCACTAAGCTGGCAGGTTGGCTAACAGCCTGCTGCCTGGCCTGCACCCTATTTCATTGTGGGGCTAGAGGAGTTAGAGCCCTATCTATGTTGGTAGATAAGATGAGAGCACCCCTCCAGCTAGGATGGAGTCCGTCACTCCTCAGCAGGTCAGGCTTGGTCCTGTTTGTGGGTGAGTCCCAGAAAGAGGGCCAATTATCTACAAATTCTATCTTTTGGGAGGGGCAGAAAACAGTTTTCAACCAGCGATTGAGTGCTGAGACTCTGCTGTAGAGCTCGTCACTCCCCCTAACTGGGAGGGGGCCAGAGACAATTACTCGATGCCGACACATCTTTCTAGCTGATTTACACGCTGAAGCTATGTTGCACTTGGTGACCTCTGACTGTTTCATCCTAACATCGTTGGTGCCGACGTGGATAACAATATCTCTATACTCTCTACACTCGCCAGATTTAGCTTTAGCCAGCACCATCTTTAGATTAGCCTTAACGTCGGTAGCCCTGCCCCCTGGTAAACAGTGTATGATCGCTGGGTGATTCGTTTTAAGTCTAATACTGCCTGCGGGTAATGGAGTCGCCAATGACTAGGGTTTTCAATTTGTCAGAGCTAATGGTTGGAGCCTTCGGCGTCTCAGACCCCGTAGCGGGAGGAGTAGAGACAAGAGAAGACTCAGCCTCAGACTCCGACTCGCTACTTAATGGGGAAAACCGGTTGAAAGTTTCTGTCGGCTGAATGAGCGACACCAGTTGAGCATTCCTACAGCATTTCCCTCCAGAAGCCATGAGAAAGTTGTCCGGCTGCGGGGACTGTGCGGGGGGGTTTATACTAACGTTACTATCTGTACTTACTGGTGGCACAGACGCTGTTTCTTCCTTTCCTACACTGAAATTACCCTTGCCTAACGATTGCGTCTGAAGCTGGGCTTGTCGTTCTCCTGTATATTATGAGTACAGCGACTGCAATTAGAAGACATCATGTTAATGTTACTACTTAGCTTCGGCTGTTGAAGGTGCTGACGAACCATGTCCAGATAAAGCGTCCGGAGTGAAAAAGTTGAATGAGGGGAAAAAAAAGTTGCGATGGAAAAACTAAAAATATAAACGGTAATTAAAAAGAAAAAAACAAAACGTAAAGTTGTCAGCTAGCAAAGTAAAGTTGGCAGCAAAACGCACAGCAACAAAACGCACAGCAACACGTCTGCAAATTCAACAAATTCAATTAACCGGTGTGCCTTAAGTTAGTTTGTGGAATGTCTTTCTTAATGCGTTTGAGCCGATCAGTTGTCTTGTGACAAGGTGAGGGTGGTATACAGAAGATAGCCCTATTTGGTAAAAGACCAAGTCCATATGGCAAGAACAGCTCAAAGAGCAAAGAGAAACGACAGTCCATTACTTTAAGACACGGAGGTCAGTCAGTCCGGTTTCTTTAAGTGAAGTCGCAAAATCATCAAGCGCTATGATGAAACTGGCTCTCATGAGGACCGCCACAGGAAAGGAAGACCCAGAGTTACCTCTGCTGCAGAGGATAAGTTCATTAGACTTACCAGCTTCAGAAATTGCATCCCAAATAAATGCTTCACGGAGTTCAAGACACATCTCAACATCAACTGTTCAGAGGAGACTGCATGAATCAGGCCTTCATGGTTGAATTGTTGCAATGGTCTGATGAGTCTAAATTTGAGATTTTTGGTTCCAACCGCTGTGTCTTTGTGAGACGCCAAGTAGGTGAAAGGATGATCTCTGCGTGTGTTCCCACCGTGAAGCACGGAGGAGGTGTGATGGTGTGGGGGTGCTTTGCTGGTGACACTGTCTGATTTATTTAGAATTCAAGGCACACTTAACCAGAATGGCTACCACAGCATTCTGCAGCAATACGCCATCCCATCTGGGTTTGCGCTTAGTTGGACTATCATTTGTTTTTCAACAGGACAATGACCCAACAGACCTCCAGGCTGTGTAAGGACTATTTGACCAGGAAGGAGAGTGATGGAGTGCTGCGTCAGATGACCTGGCCTCCACAATCACCTGACCTCAACCCAATTGAGATGGTTTGGGATGAATTGGACTGAAGAGTGAAATAAGGCTTTTCCAACAAGTGCTCAGCATATGTGGGAATTCCTTCAAGACTGTTGGAAAAGCATTCCAGGTGAAGCTGGTTGAGGGAATGCCAAGTGTGCAAAGCTGTCATCAAGGAAAAATGGCTACTTTGAAGTTCTAACTTTTTTTTGGTTACTACATGATTCCATATGTGTTATTTAATAGTTTTGGTGACTACACTATTATACTGCAATGTAGAAAATAGTACAAATATAGAAACCCTGGAATGAGTGTGTCCAAACTTTTGACTGGTACTGTACTTATTTTCTTTTGAGGGGTCAAAGTTCGTACCACTGTTCTTTGATTCAGATTGATGTCCATGCTATCAGACCTGTCAGTATCATCTAAAACATGCAGTCAGGCAGGCATAATGACTACTTCTGTCTTCTTTAGAATGTCTTTGTTTGCTCCCACACCCGTTTTATTCTCTCTCCTCTCTTTGTGTCCCAGATCTGTCCGTCTATCGCAACCACAAGTCACTCCTTTGTTCTTTCTCTAAAGAAATGTAACGGTGTGGGTGCGTTTTAGTCGTGGCAGTCAGCTGATCTTAGTTTCAGCTCTCATCACCTTTTAATGACCCTCACATGCACACGGTGCTGTTCCGTCCGCAGGTGGTACGTGAAGTAATGGGCTTAGAGAGAGGCCCACAAATCTGGGCTCCATCTGCTAACTTGTTACCCCCCCCTCAAACATGCTCGCTTGTGTACATTTTCTGTTGCCCTGCAGTATCCTGACCCGTCTCTCTCCCTGTAGAACCCCAGTGGTGTGTATACAGGGTTCATCAAGGTGCAGTTGGAGCTGAGGAGACCCATCACCGTACGAGGAGGTGGGGGAGGAGAGGAGGCCTTCTACCTCCCCCAGGGGGCGACTAACACTCTTCACATCAGCTCCAACAACACCATACGACAGGTGGGTCTCTCACACAGTTACGTTCAACCTGCTTGCAGTGATTTGTAGAAAATGGCTATAATTATATATGACCGCTGATGCTAGTCTTTATCGTGAATGTTGTTTTTATCAGGTGATCCAGGCCCTGTTGACCAAGTTCACCGTAGCTGACAACCCTGCTAAATATGCCCTGTACAAACGCTGCCGCAGGGAGGAGCAAGGTAAGTGTCTGTCTTTCTGGCTAGAGGAGAGACTAGCTGGTTTCTCATGCCATAGATGCCAGACTGTGTTAGCTGGCAGGATGGCATGCGTGCCAGAACTGGGCTGGTGTCTGAACATATTGTGTGTGGGGTGTATTCATGAGTGTGAGTGTGTCGGTATCTGTAGGGTCAGGATGTGTATTTCTAGACTCCTCGCCCTCATGTTGCTGAATGCCACAGGGCTGTCCCCACACACGGGGACAGGGCGGAACACACACACACACATCGTGTCCAGCAGCAGCTGCTCTCCAACCTGCCAGCCTGTGGAGAGAAGGCCCCAACAGGTTTCAGTATAGTTTATAGTAGCAGCCTGTGTCTTGGTCTTCTTCTCCCCCCCCCAAACTTCTGTTACTACAGTTCTTCCTGTGTTAGGGCTCTGCTAGATACGATTGATAGGGCAGATCACTGGTGGGGTTCAGCCTAGACCTTATCCCGGGTTCGAGACCCCCAGCAGACGAGCAAAGATGGATCAGTCTCTGCTCCCTATACCACAGAGAAGGAGATTAGCCCCTCTTACTGAAGACTGGGTGGGGGTCGGGAACAGGAGTGCAGGTAGATTATGGTTTTGATTGTGAATTGGTCAGACTTCCAGCCGAGTAGCAGTGCTGACTACAGTCTGTCACGGTCTGTTTAATCTCTTCTCACACTGTTGTGTAATCTGACGGCTCTTCATTATGTCAAGGGAAATGCACACACGCTATCCCCGACCTCTAGGACAGTGTGGCTCAGATGCTAGCTCTGACGTCGTGATGTTTTCCCCTCGGTAAATGAAGAGGGGAGGGCTGAGCCTGTTAATGAGATGGTCTGTCTAGACAGAGTCTATACTGTGGTCCAATTAAAAACAGTTTAGTTCCACTAGCTGATAAATACCCTCAGACAGATACACAGCAGGACCCCCTGGGTGGAGTAGGCCTAGGACGGTGGGGGGGGCATGGACTCCGTTTGTAATGGTTACGATTTGTGCTGTCAAAACTGACACTAGATCTGTTACTGTGATGTATGAGGAAGGGTAAATGTTTGCATGTCTATGTAACTTATGACCCATTCTGATGGTGGTGGGAACTTAAAGCCCCTGCCTGCATCAAGAAATACCATGGTGATGTCAGAATCCGGTGTGGCATGGAATGCGGTTCTCTCCCAGTCCTGCTGAGATGGACGGTTAAAGTACTGTACCACCACGGCACCATCTGGTACATAGCTGGACTCTTTCACCAATTGGGTTTTAATAGGTTAGGTATAGGCTGGCTAGGCCTAGCAGACAGGCAGGTTACCTCCACTGTAGAGGGACAGGCTGGGAACATGTGGTGGTGTGTGCTTGTGTCTCTGGATAAGGAGCATGCGGGAGGGTTTAGGGCTGCCTGGTGACTGACTCGCATGAAAGACTTCTGTCTCTGATCTGACAGGGCTGCTGTGGTTATTTACCCGTATGTGTATGTGCGTTTTTGTGTGCGCTTACCCCATCGGCATGGAGCCAAGACTTTTATCCAGGGTTGTTTTCCATGCACACACACCACTTTGGCCTATCCCCCGTTTCCCAAGCTCTCATTAGTTAGTGTTTTACAGCACGTCTTCCCCCTGACTCAACACTGAACCCTTTTGTAGAATGCCCAATGATCATGCATTATAACCACAGCATATTATGGTACTAATGTTCTAGCCTGTGTGTTTTTTCCTCCTGCAGTGTACATGTGTAAGCTGTCGGAGGGAGAGCATCCGTTGTTCCTGCGTCTGCTAGCAGGTCCCAACACCGACACACTAGGCTTCGTCCTGAGAGAACAGCAGACTGGCGAGGTCATGGTAAGACTCACACGGAACTCCCACACACACTAAACACACACACTCACACTCTCTGTATTAACCATACCCCTCTCTCTTCCAGTGGGAAGCGTTCTCCAGCCCAGAGTTGAGTAACATCCTGAGGATGCTGGAGAAGGAGGAGACTGAGCGGGTGTGTTCCGTGACGCGTCGCTACGACAACTACAGACTCAAACTGCAGGAGGCCATGAGCGCAGCAGGGGGGCCGGGGTAACTACTGCCCCTGGAGGAGAGGAGGAGAGAGGGCTGGGAACCAAAAGCCAGTCTGAGGGACACTGAGGGGGAAACTGGTCTAACCTGATTCAGAAACTGGAGAGAGACAGAGAGCTGGAATTAACTCCAGATTGTACCAGTGTACCCTGTGTGCAATACACTGGATGGACAATAGAGGGCAGCAGTGGTTCCACTGCAGTCAGCCTGGACTTCATTCAGGAGCACTCAAGAGACTAGCTCCATGTCTTTACTGAGTAGGCCTACACCCTGTGTGCCATGTTCACTCTTCTGTTCACTCTTCTCATCCTTCTGGTTAGTGCATTCTCTCTAGTTAGTTGTATTTTTATTCTTTTAGAATGACCTTTTTGAACATGAATGATTCACACCAAAATAATTGATTCAATTTATTTGTACTTTTTATTTAATTGGAGGATGCGTTGGTTTGTACATATTGTAGTTTTAATTTATGTGGATGACGCTTTGTTCTTTTTCTTTGCTGACATGGTTTTGTGTTCTATGAAGGCGTGGCAGCAATCCAACCCCTATAGGGTCCTAGTGTGCTCACTGATTTCTCTCACAGGGGTTAATGCACAGAAAACACATTGGCAACAAAGGCTAGACTGGTTTATCATAGAAGTGACTCTGTATTAAAGGTAACTGAGATGGACAAGATGAGTGATTGTATTTAAACCGAAGGTTCTGATGGTCTTGAAAGGAGAAGCATATTTGGTGTAGAGTCAGTCACAAGCTGTTTAGGGTTTAGAGGTCAGAATGGGAGTGTTACAGCTTGTGACCAGACTGACAGTTAGTGGAGTTTGAGCTGACTGCTCACCTCTGACATCTGGACATGCCGTGAGAACGGAAAGATTTTAGGAAGTTGACTAATGGTTTTAGAGGAAGTAGAAAAGAAACTTAGAAAGCTGTGTAAGAAAAAACATGAGAAATGAAATGGATGTGACAAACGAGGATTTTTGGCGTTCCGTGTTAAGAGATTGTCGATGCCGAGAAAGTTCAGGGCCTAGTTTAAACCACCTCTGTTGGAGCCAGTGCCAGGCCTGTGGCCACAGATAACATGGTTAGGAATAGCAGCAAAGGACAATGGCTATATTGCTTTAAATCAGCCTTCTGTTGCACCAGCGTGTGAACTCTGAACCCTGAAGCAAAGCTGCATGTGTCATGCTCTCTGCATGGGACATCCGGAAATGAATGTGCTAACAGACCAAAGAGACTAGTCCGTTATCGTGGAGGTGAAGTCACATGACCATGTGTTCATCTGTCTCCTTGACTAGGAGAGAGAGGCTAGAACTTGTTGCTCTGAGAAGTTCTTTGCATTTTGCCTCCCTCTCCGTCTCTCTACCAGGGTTGTATTCATCTTCTGGTAGTTATAGGGGGGGTCATTTGAACCGAGACTGTCCATCTATTGCAAAGTACATAATTTCAATGGACAGAGCAACAAGTGAGCGCATTTTGGGCCATCAACCATCAGCACCGTATCAAAACACACTGACCAAATGCAAGAATATATGTTGAATTGGCATGTTTTAAAAGCCTTGTTGTTTATCTGCCAGTACTATATGACGTTTTTCTGATGGTACTGCGTTAGTTGCCATGTTTATCTCTATAGAAAGAGTAGTGGTGTGGTTATATAGCCCCACCTTATGGATAAATGCTGTAACTGTCCTCTCGGTCTTCACCTGCGTCAAACTGTTTATCTAAAGCCTGTTGGTGATATGATGTGCTGTTGCTTTCTGTTTTCCTGTTCTATAACTGAAGATATTCTAAAATGTTTAGATTTATTTTAGGTTTTGCCTGGTGCAAGCTCTTAGAGGCCTCGTAAAAATGAAGGGAAAATGTTATGGCTAGAGTTTATAAAGGGTTACACACCCAGAACTTAATTTGTTTAATCACTGTGTTAATGAAATTAGATATGGTAAAATAATCTTTATTTTAGATCCTAAAGCCATTCTTTTTTTTGTAAGCCCTGCTAAATGGTGTTGCAAAGCACAGTGTTACATTGCTGTGTTAGCTAGTTAGAGGTCTGCACATCTCAGCATCAGGGCTTTGAACCAGACCAGTTCATATCTATCTACAGCGCTCCTATCGGACCAGTTTACTGTCTACTGAAGCTTCTGGGCACTTTACCTTTGAATTCAGGGATTTTTCTTTTCTCCATTTACCAGATGCTGATCTTCCACTATAATTCTAGACAATGTTTCATAATTAGGCCTTTCTTATTGAAATACGAGTGGCTTTTATGAAAGATGTTAGGTGCTTCTAAAACTTGATATTTATACAAGCTCCTGTATGATTTGTTAGACTGTGAAATTTGGTTTATCTTCAATTGTATCATGTTATGGGCAGTGCTGTCTGGTTGGCTTTTAAGTCTGTTGTAGGAATATGACTGCTAAGGTAACCCATATAAATATACTATAATGCATGCATGATCTACTCTAATGCATATAGGTCTACTATGTGGCTTTCAAGGAACCATAGGCCAGTACTGTTGAACTTGGAAATGTATGAACAATTTATATAGATATACATAAACTAGATGGATGCATAACTGTATTTGCCAAAGATCGCCCCCCTGTGTCTTCAGCTATGCTCTTGTAATGTTCTATGCTGCAGTGCTATATGCAGAGACTGTAAGATCTATACATGGAATGATTCTGCTGACAGTGTTAGTGATGGTTCAGTACCAGGATGTGGATGAACACAGCAGCTGTGGGCACAGCTTGGAGGAGATGGGATGGAACTGACATGTTATAATGAAAGACTTTGCTATATTCTATTTATATTATTGATGATGCAGGTTTATTTTTGTAGGTAACTGTTTATTTTTGGATTGTTACCAAATGTGGCCTTTTTCTTCTGTAAAGGATTGAATTCATCTATTAAAGTTTGAATTGTACAAAAAAAATAGTATTTGTGAATCCACTGATCTGGCCACTGAATGAAACATGCAGAACTATAATGACGAGACCTGACTGCACTCCTATAGGCAGCTCCTAAAGGGGCAAGCAGCAGTTGCTACATAAGATGAAGTATTTGTCCACGATCCAGTACACGTAGCCGTACCAGGGGTAGCTCATTCAGGTGTTGCAGTAGGAAAAGGGCTGTGCAGCATAGCAGGAGCATCTGCAGCAATAGGTCGACAAGACAGCGGTCGCCCAGGTGTATCATCTGCTCATAGATCTCGGGTTTATACACCGGCATGTCTTTGCCTGTGTACCCGGGATCTCAATCTTCAGAGGGTCTGTGGCGTGACCTTCTTCCTGTGGACTTCGGAGGCTGTGCCAGTGTCAAGCGGGCTCTTCATCATCCCGCAGATCTCTGCAGTCAGGTCCTTGGTGTAGGTGGCTGTGACCTCAGAGCTCAAAACTTACAGGTCCTGCTCTCCTTCCTCTGAGACCGAATAGCATCTCGTTTATGTTATGGGGAGGGCTCTCTAGGGGCTGGGCAGGGGCCGGCCAGACCACCTCCTCAATTGTATACATTTAATCACTTTCAAATTCATTAACACAATGGGCCTCAGGATCTCGTCAAGGTATCTGTGCATTCAAATGACCATTGATGAAATGCAATTGTGTTCATTGTCTGTAGCTTATGCCTGGCCATACCATAACCCCACCGCAACCACGGGGCACTCTGTTCACAGCTTTGACATTAGCAAGCTGCTCGCCCACACGACGCCATACAGGTGGTCTGCGGTTGTGAGACTGGACGTCCTGCCAAATTCTCTAAAACGATGTTGGATGTGGCTTATGATAGAGAATTGAACATTCAATTTTCTGGCAACAGCTCTGGGGGACATTTCTGCAGTCAGCATGCCAATTGTCCGCTCCCTCAACTTGATACATCTGTGTGTAACAAAACTACACTTTTTAGTGGCCTTTTATGGTTCCCAGCACAAGGTGCACCTGTGTAATGATCATGCTGTTTAATCAGCTTCTTGATATGCCACACCTGTCAGATGGATGGATTGTCTTGGCAAAAGAGAAATGTTCACTAACAGGAATGCAAAAAAATTGTGCACAACATTTTAGACAAGCTTTTAGTGCATATGGAACATTTCTGGGATCTTTTATTTCAGCTCATTAAACATGGGACCAACACTTTAGATGTCGAATTTGTGTTGAGTGTGTGTATATACCATAATAAATGACATTTAGCAGACAATTTTATCCATAGTGAATTACAGTCATGTGTGCATAACATGTTTAAGTATGGTGGTCCTGGGAATTGAACCCACTATCCTGGCGTAGCAAGTGCCATGCATTACCAACTGAGCTACGGAGGATCTTCATGAAGTCCTTAATCAGGGCAGAAGCCTTATCTTACATGAAAATAAAATATTTTCATGTAGTAACCAAAAAATTGTTCAACAAATCAAAATAGATTTTAGATTTTAGAATCTCCAAATAGCCACCCTTCTTCAAAATAGCCACCCTTCAAAATAGCCTTTGCACACTCTTGGCATTCCCTCAACCAGCTTCACCTGGAATGCTTTTCCAACAGTCTTGGAAGGAGTTCCCACATATGCTGAGCACTTGTTGGCTGCTTTTCCTTCACTCTGCGGTCCAACTCATCCCAAACCATCTCAGTTTGGTTGAAGTCGGATGATTGTGGAGGCCAGGTCATCTGATGTAGCACTCTATCACTCTCCTTCTTGGTCAAATAGCCCTTACACAGCCTAGTGGTGTGTTGGGTCATTGTCCTGATGAAAAACAAATAATAGTTCCACTAAGCGCAAACCAGATGGGATGGCGTATTGCTGCAGAATGCTGTGGTAGCCATGCTGGTTAAGTGTGCCTTGATTTCTAAATAAATCACAGACAGTATCACCAGCAAAGCACCCCCACACCATCACACCAACTCCTCCATGCTTCACGTGGGAACCACATGTGAGGCTCATTCGTTCACCTACTCTGTCTCAAAGACACGGCATTTGGAACCAAAAATGTCAAATTTGGACTCATCAGACAAAAGGACAGATTTCCACCGGTCTAATGTTCATTGCTCGTGTTTCTTGGCCCAAGCAAGTCTCTTCTTGTTATTGGTGTCCTTTAGTAGTGGTTTCTATGCAGCAATTTGACCATGAATGCCGGATTCACACAGTCTCCTCTGAACAGTTGATGGTGAGATGTGTCTGTTACATGAACTCTGTGAAGCATTTATTTGGGCTGCAATTGCTGAGGCTGAACTTATCGTCTGCAGCAGAGGTAACTCTGGGTCTTCCTTTCCTGTGGAAGTCCTCATGAGAACCAGTTTCATCATAGCGCTTGATGGTTCTTGCGACTGCACTTGAAGAAACTTGAATTGTCTGACCTTCATGTCTTAAAGTAATAATGAACTGTCGTTTCTCTTTGCTTATTTGAGCTGTCCTTGCCATAATATGGACTTGGTCTTTTACTAAGTAGGGCTATCTTCGATATACCACCCCTACCTTGTCACAACACAACTGTTAGGCTCAAACACAACTGTTAGGCTCAAACACCCTCTTCAAAGGGGGGGGACACTCTTGACCCAAACTGCTACAGACCTATATCTATCCTACCCTGCCTTTCTAAGGTCTTTGAAAGCCAAGTCAACAAACAGATTACCGACCATTTCGAATCCCACCATACCTTCTCCGCTATGCAATCTGGTTTCAGAGCTGGTCATGGGTGCACCTCAGCCACGCTCAAGGTCCTAAACGATATCTTAACCGCCATCGATAAGAAACAATACTGTGCAGCTGTATTCATTGACCTGGCCAAGGCTTTCGACTCTGTCAATCACCACATCCTCATCGGCAGACTCGACAGCCTTGGTTTCTCAAATGATTGCCTTGCCTGGTTCACCAACTACTTCTCTGATAGAGTTCAGTGTGTCAAATCGGAGGGTCTGTTGTCCGGGGTTAAATTCTTGGGGGTGCCACAGGGTTCGACTCTCTCTCTGTATACATCAATGATGTCGCTCTTGCTGCTGGTGAGTCTCTGATCCACCTCTACGCAGACGACACCATTCTGTATACTTCTGGCCCTTCTTTGGACACTGTGTTAACAACCCTCCAGGCGAGCTTCAATGCCATACAACTCTCCTTCCATGGCCTCCAATTGCTCTTAAATACAAGTAAAACTAAATGTATGCTCTTCAACCGATCGCTGCCTGCACCTGCCCGCCTGTCCAACATCACTACTCTGGACGGCTCTGACTTAGAATATGTGGACAACTACAAATACCTAGGTGTCTGGTTAGACTGTAAACTCTCCTTCCAGACTCACATCAAACATCTCCAATCCAAAGTTAAATCTAGAATTGGCTTCCTATTCCGCAACAAAACATCCTTCACTCATGCTGCCAAACATACCCTTGTAAAACTGACCATCCTACCAATCCTCGACTTCGGTAATGTCATTTACAAAATAGCCTCCAATACCCTACTCAATAAATTGGATGCAGTCTATCACAGTGCCATCCGTTTTGTCACCAAAGCCCCATATACTACCCACCACTGCGACCTGTACGCTCTCGTTGGCTGGCCCTCGCTTCATACTCGTCGCCAAACCCACTGGCTCCAGGTCATCTACAAGACACTGCTAGGTAAAGTCCCCCCTTATCTCAGCTCGCTGGTGACCATAGCAGCACCCACCTGTAGCACGCGCTCCAGCAGGTATATCTCTCTGGTCACCCCCAAAACCAATTCTTCCTTTGGCTGCCTCTCCTTCCAGTTCTCTGCTGCCAATGACTGGAACGAACTACAAAAAGCTCTGAAACTGGAAACACTTATCTCCCTCACTAGCTTTAAGCACCAGCTGTCAGAGCAGCTCACAGATTACTGCACCTGTACATAGCCCATCTATAATTTAGCCCAAACAACTACCTCTTTCCCTACTGTATTTATTTATTTATTTATTTATTTTGCTCCTTTGCACCCTATTATTTCTATCTCTACTTTGCACATTCTTCCACTGCAAATCTACCATTCCAGTGTTTTACTTGCTATATTGTATTTACTTCGCCACCATGGCCTTTTTTTTTTACCTTCACCTCCCTTATCTCACCTCACTTGCTCACATTGTATATAGACTTATTTTTCTACTGTATTATTGACTGTATGTCTGTTTTACTCCATGTGTAACTCTGTGTTGTTGTATGTGTCGAACTGCTTTGCTTTATCTTGGCCAGGTCGCAATTGTAAATGAGAACTTGTTCTCAACTTGCCTACCTGGTTAAATAAAGGTAAAATTTAAAAAAATTAAAAAAACACATTAAGAAGGAAAGAAATTCCACAAATGAACATTTAACAAGGCACACCTGTTAATTGAAATGCATTGCAGATGACTACCTCATGAAGCTGGTTGAGAGAATGCCAACAGTGTGCAAAGCTGTCATCAAGGCAAAGGGTGGCTACTTTGAAGAATCTCAAATATAAAATATATTTTGATTTGTTTAACACTTTTTTGGTTACTACATGATTCCTTATGTGTTATTTTATAGTTTTGTTGCCTTTATTTGTCTACAATGTAGAAAATAGTAAACAAATAAAGAACTCTTGAATGAGTAGGTGTGTCAACTTTTGAGTGGTACTGTATATGTTAAATGTTGGCTACAGGAGCATTAGATAATTAGCTATGAATGTATTTTTTGGGGGGGCACCTTTGAGCACCTGCCCCTCCAAAGGTCTGTCCATGGCCCTGCTCATATGGTTCTACAGTTATTGTATCTGAATATAAAGCTGGAATTCTGACCAACAGGGTTGCTCTCTATATCGCCAGTCTGGTGGACTTTGGAGAAAAGGTTCCTCTCATCCAAACTGATAATCACTGTGTATCAGGGAATGTGAAAAATATCAAATAGCCCTCTTTTTCTCGCAAACTGCACAACAGATCTCACATGGAATGAAGGCCACCTTATTCACAAAGCCTTTATCTACTCTTTATGCAAAAACAATATGAGCGAAGGAAACTAACTAAGGATTCTGATGATAAGAAAACTTAGGGCAGGTCAACGGACATTTCCTCTCAGACCAATTTACAGCCAATGACCTTTTAAATGTTCAAATCCATTCAACCTCAGTAAGATCAACCTTATCCAAATAGTGAGCACATAACAATATCATATACTTTACATCTTTTGTAAATATATTTTTTATTTAACCGTTATTTATCGAGGCAAGTCAGTTAAGAACAAATTCTTATTTACAATGACGGCCTACTAAAAGGCCTCCTGCAGGGACGGGGGCTGGGATTAAAAGTAAAAAAATATATAAAATATAAATATAGAACAAAGCACACATCACGACGTGAGACAACACAACATAAAGAGAGACATAAGACAACAGCATGGTAGCAACACAACATAACAACAACATGGTAGCAGCACAAAACATGGTACAAACATTATTGGGCACAGACAACAGCACAAAGGGCAAGAAGGTAGAACATCTGATTATCTGACTAAGATTGCTGCATTTTTTGTTGATGTGATAAAATTAGGCGAGAGAGAGAGAGAGAGAGAGAGAGAGAGAGAGAGAGAGAGAGAGAGAGAGAGAGAGAGAGAGAGAGAGAGAGAGAGAGAGAGAGAGAGAGAGAGAGAGAGAGAGAGAGAGAGAGAGAGAGAGAGAGAGAGAGAGAGAGAGAGAGAGAGAGAGAGAGAGAGAGAGAGAGAGAGAGAGAGAGAGAGAGAGAGAGAGAGAGAGAGAGAGAGAGAGAGAGAGAGAGAGAGAGAGAGAGAGAGAGAGAGAGAGAGAGAGAGAGAGAGAGAGAGACCATGCTCTTGCACTTGCAATCTCCTCTTAAATTAGTAACCAATCATTACTTTCAATACAATTTCAATACGATTATTCAAATGACATTGTAACCTAATTACTTATTTGTTCACCTTTTGAGTCTAGCCTACGGTGTTTTATTTCATTTTAATGACGGTAGAGGGCCCTAGTGTCTTCCGCTTCCATCTGCATCAGATGCAACGGTATGCAGCGCGCCAATATGCCATCAAAAACAGAAGTTCAGCAGCTCCACTCCGTGTCTTGCAGCTGACCCTCGTTTGGAGATACCTTGACAGTGCGGGTGGTTGACCACAGTTCAGTCTGCTTGGATCAGAGGACAAGTAGATGTGTCCACCTTGCGCTCCTAAGAATCTTCGGGAACGCTGCGTCCGAATCTCTTGGATTCGAGTCAAGACATCGCCTCTCCTTGTCACAAGCTGTAGAAACATTGATTAACTTTTGTTCCTCCATCGCAGCAGTTTTCAGAACAAGGATTGTTTTACATTGACCAGTCGTTTGGTGAGTCAATCTTTTATTATGAGATTAAGATTTCTTGTTTCAGAATGGAATGACATTGGTCTCCAAAAGTAACTTAAATGAGAGCTAAAACTGTAAAAACGACGTTAAGTAAGTCAGCTTACTTTATTTTATTTCATATCTATTTCTCATTATTTTTCTAAAGTAATTATGCAATCTCCCTTTCTATTTCCACATACGCGTTGGTTCTACGTCAGTAGCATGTCAATGTCAACTGTAGACTAATGACGTGACACATCTCCTACCTACCTGTGGCCGACAACTATGATATGTTTTCTACGGTTCATATTGGATAGGAACAAATAATTAAAGCACAATCTGTCACATGCGGCAGCCTAGTGGTTAGAGTGTCGGCTAATAACCAACTGAAAGGTCGCTGGTTCGAATACCCGACTTGACAAAGTGAAAATCAGTCGCTGTGCTCTTGAGCAATAGGTGCAGTGAATCAAAGTAGGGTTATGTGACAATGAAACATCTATACACTAAAGAAAGGGCCAAACGCGTAAACAATGGATCAAATGCAGCCCATTATATTTTCACATGCAAATAGAACGGGGTTTCTATTATATCTGTAGGCCAATTAAAATGTGCAAGGAAAGACATTTCATGAGAGCAACATTACTTGAAGCTGTACTTTGTTTGTTCATAATATAAAACATGAGCAATGGAGTAAACTTCGTTTTTTGTTTGGTAATAATAAGGCAAGACAGTTGTAGTAAGCCCAAAAAGGTATTTTTAAGTCATATTCTTCCAAAAACAATGGGCATATCATTAATTGAAACAACTAGAAATTTTACATACTGTGGCTTTAATGTAGAAGATAGTCTAATATGTCAGTTAACCCCATTCCCTGTGCAAGCAGTGATAATTATCACATTGCTGCTGCTCATTTCGCATTCATGTCATCTAGGACTTGAGCTGGCTGTGTGGAGTGTTGTGTAACAGATCTGATGTTCTCAGAGTACACACACACACACACACACCCTCAGACCAGGGTTCGCACAGGATTGGCGAGGGGACTGCCAAGGGGCAACCACTGCTTTATACCATAAGCTCAATGTGACAGAATGAAATAATGGAATTTTACATTGTGAGATCTTTCAATGTGTAGCCTATGATGTGCCCTTCAACTTACCACCTGGAAAGATTGGAATGTTATTGTATTATATTATCCAGGCAGGGTGCAGCCTACTGAAATACACACAATTAGGGTTGAACCTTTTCAACAGCTTCTTCAACAGATATGGAAAAGTGAACATTGAAATACATCTTTGCTAATGTCATTTGCCACATTGACTGATAAACAGTGCACACATCAGGCAGGTTTTTAGTGTCCCTTTGAAAAAGCTGTGGTTTTTGGAAGTCTTTCTTTAGCATGTGGTGCACTATGCTCAAAGCACTGACTCAGGTCTCCACCCAGGGTTTGGAAGCATTCGGCCTGTAATTCCATCTACTGAAGTAACTAAGACACCACCCACATTCCCTGCTGACTCAACGTTAAATGACATAAATGGCACTGGGGACTGGGCATGGGCACAGAGCTCTGGCTTTGGTGTGGAAAGAAAAATACATGTGCTTATTTGGAGTGTTTAGACAAGGTCTCGCGTGTACAGCCCTCAGGTGAAACGCCAGCATGTTGAATTTTCCTCGTCCTCGCTTTTAACAGGCTCTGATGGTATTTTCTTAAGCAATAAATTTTAAAGTTGTGTAGAGCATAGTTTTACAGAGAGGCAATGCACCTATCGCCCATATATCTCCCCTCCCCTCCCCTCCCCTCCCCTCCCCTCCCCTCCCCTCTCACACACATCACCATACAGTATGCTCAGATCTCACTATCGCCCAAGGCTCTTTGCGGCAGGATTCGTTATTCTTTTTTAAACTCCAGATGTGTTTAATTTGTCACCAAGTCTGCCCCGGCCTCGTTCTCCCCTGACCACTTAGCAGCCACTTAACGCAATCCATCACAGGACTTATTGAGCCTATTCATCTGGCCTCCCCTTTATTACAGATAGAGTGTGGGCCAAGGGCCAGGGAAGTGGCAATGACGTTAGCAGGATGATGGAGTTAAGTGATGGATCCCCCCCCCCCGCCTTGGTTCTACTTGACCAAGGTGGGTGCTCGGAAGAGCTATAGCCTCACGGATGGGGAATATTGTTTAAATGTTGTTGCAACGTTGTGATACGTGTGTCTCCAAAGCGAGACAGCCGTTGAAGCCAGACGGATAGACCGGGGTGTTCCAGTCTCGAACCTTCAGCTTCCCTTGGCAGGAGAGAAAAGTTGTGAGAGAGAGAGACGGAGCTTGGCACTGCAGCCCCTGGTGCAGCAGCATAAGGCTGTATAAACCCAGAGTGGTGGTGTGGCCTCAGAAAGAGCTCCTGGGTCTCTCTGTTTATTGGGTCTGGATGGGGAAATGGAGGGATAGATGATGTGAGGGGAGCGATGGAGAGGATGACCTCAGCGATGTTGACTGAGACACTCGTTTGCCACTCAAGCCCCTTTGGGAGGCTAGGACAGGGCACAGACAGTGCACAATCATACCATATAAGGGCTCAATTTGAGAGGGAAGGCTAGGAGAGTACTGTGTGACTGTACACAACAAGACAGTGAGGGGGTGTTATTGAGGGATGGCTGTCGATGGCACAAGTGCCAGGGTCTGAGAGAGATTGTGATTGGATAATGGGAGGTAATTCACCGCACTCCGTGATCTCAGCCAACCTGGTGTGACATAAACAGTGGCTGTGTCTCAAATGACACTATTCCCTATATAGTGTGCAGGGCCCATACGCTCTAGTCAAAAGTGGTTCTCTATGTATGGAATAGGGTTCCATTTGGAACGCAGGCAATTTCACTCAGTATATATGGTGTACTGAGCAGCACCCATTTTATAAATGAGGGGGAAAATACGTAATTGGAGCTGCCAGCCCAGGACGTAGACATACATTTGTACTGTGTTAATTAAACAGTGTTTATTTCGTAGTAAAAAAAAAAAAAGTGCAATCGTTTCCCGGCATTCCTCATAAAAAGGTGAAGTGATGTACTATGCGTGATGTTTAGAGTTTATTTCTGTTAGTTATCTTCAGCGCCAGCAGCAACACAGATCAGCTGGTTTCTAGCTAAACAGATTAGTGCTGAATTGACTGTTATTTAGAGCACGGAATCAAATCAAATCCAAATCAAATCAAATCAAGTTTATTTTATATAGCCCTTCGTACGTCAGCTAATATCTCGAAGTGCTGTACAGAAACCCAGCCTAAAACCCCAAGCAGCAAGCAATGCAGGTGTAGAAGCACGGTGGCTAGGAAAAACTCCCTAGAAAGGCCAAAACCTAGGAAGAAACCTAGAGAGGAACCAGGCTATGAGGGGTGGCCAGTCCTCTTCTGGCTGTGCCGGGTGGAGATTATAACAGAACATGGCCAAGATGTTCAAAATGTTCATAAGTGACAAGCATGGTCAAAATAATAATCAGGAATAAATGTCAGTTGGCTTTTCATAGCCGATCATTAAGAGTTGAAAACAGCAGTTCTGGGACAGGTAGGGGTTCCATAACCGCAGGCAGAACAGTTGAAACTGGAATAGCAGCAAGGCCAGGTGGACTGGGGACAGCAAGGAGTCATCATGCCCGGTAGTCCTGACGTATGGTCCTAGGGCTCAGGTCCTCCGAGAGAGAGAAAGAATCATTGGCTTTATTTCTGAATGAATAATTCAGAAGACTGCCCTCCCACATATGCTCTCTCTCTCTCTCTCTCTCTCTCTCTCTCTCTGTCTCTCTGTCTCTCTCTCTCTCTCTCTCTCTCTCTCTCTCTCTCTCTCTCTCTCTCTCTGTCTCTGTCTCTGTCTCTGTCTCTGTCTCTGTCTCTCTCTCTGTCTCTGTCTCTGTCTCTCTCTCTGTCTCTGTCTCTGTCTCTCTCTCTCGCTCTCTGTGTCTCTCGCTCTCTCTCTCGCTCTCTGTGTCTCTCTCGCTCTCTCTCTCTCAGATACTAATGCACCTGCTAACAGCCTGCCACACAAAAAAAGGAGTATGTGACGCATATCAGTGGTGATGCTGTCGCGGTAACACTTCTGCAGATGGGCCTCATCCATCACTTCAGTTGGTGTGAGCGTGTGTGTGTGTGTGTGTGTGTGTGTGTGTGTGTGTGTGTGTGTGTGTGTGTGTGTGTGTGTGTGTGTGTGTGTGTGTGTGTGTGTGTGTGTGTGTGTGTGTGTGTGTCAGGGCTAAGCCATTGATAAACAGGAGCCACAGCATCCTGACACATCCACAGCTTCTCGGAGAGGTTCACTTTGCCTCTCCCTCCCCAGTGATATGGACCTCCTGTATATAATAAGAGATTATCAGAATGATGAACTGCCTGTCAGCATGAGGATAACCAGAAAGACCTGCAGCCACCTGTTACCCTGAGCCAAAATGGCTTACAGTGCATTGAGGGTCTTTAAATTAGCACACCATTGACAGCCATTTGACAGCCTCAAAATAAATTACACCTGATTTCTCATTACGAAGAAAACCACAGAGAATTATAACACTTACACCCATTCTACATTTATTTCATGCATTAGACATAAACATGCATTTCTCAGATCCAGAGACCTCATCCCACATAAAGTGGACAACCTCGAATCGCGTGCCTTTTCCATTTTTACGACTCACTGCCTTGGAAATTGTATATTAAAGGCTTCTCGTCTGTCATTTCACATAGATTCAGATCCCAGTAGGAAATAAACTACCGGTCCAAAATTTTAGAACACCTACTCATTCAAGGGATTTTCTTTATTTCTAGGATTTTCTACATTGTAGAATAATAGTGAAGACATCAAAACTATGAAATAGCACATATGGAATCATGTAGTGGTTTCTTCGCATCAATTCAACCATGAAAGCCTGATTCACTCAGTCTCCTCTGAACAGTTGATGTTGATGTGTCTGTTACTTGAGCTCTGTGAAGCATTTATTTGGGCTGCAATTTTTGAGGCTGGTAACTGTAATGAACTTATCCTCTGCAGCAGAGGTAACTCTGGCTCTTCCATTCCTGTGGCGGTCCTAATGAGAGCCAGTTTCATCATAGAGCTTGATGGTTTTTGTGACTGCACTTGAAGAAACGTTAAAAGTTCTTGAAATGTTCCGTACTGACTGACCTTCATGTCTTAAAGTAATGATGGACTGTCGTTTCTCTTTGCTTATTTGAGCTGTCCTTGCCATAATATGGACTTGGTCTTTTACTAAACAGGGCTATCTTCTGTATACCCCCCTACTTTGTCACATCACAACTGATTGGCTCAAACGAATTAAGAAGGAAAGAAATTCCACAAATTAACTTTCAAGAAGGCACACCTGTTAATTGAAATGCATTCCAGGTGACTACCTCATGAAGCTGGTTGAGAAAATGCCAAGAGTGTGCAAAGCTGTCATCAAGGCAAAGGGTGGATATTTGAAGAATCTCAAATATAAAATATATTTTGATTTGTTTAACACTTTTTTTGGTTACTGCATGATTCCATATGTGTAATTTCATAGTTGTGATGTCTTCACTATTATTCTACAATGTAGAAAATAGTAAAAATAAAGAAAAACCCTTGAATGGTGTTCTAAAACTTTTGACCGGTAGTGTACATCTAAGTTGATTTGTGACAAGCTGTTTCATATTAAAAGCCTTAAAGCCGTATTTGATGGTTTGCTTTCCCAGACATCCCAGCTCCCGTGTCTTGAACTGAGGATGGGTCGCTGATCCCGGAACCCGCTGTGCGATCTATCAGCTCTGTGATTGATCCGTTCTGGTTCTGGTCGCTATCTGCTGCCATGGCGAAGAGCCCTGAGGTGAAGCTGGCCGTTTTCGGAAGAGCAGGAGTGGGTAAATCAGGTAGGAGGACCGCTATCTGTCTGTCTGCTTGTCTGCCTCCCTGTCTGTCCTTTCGCTTTACAGTACAGTATGTGCGTAATGCCTATCTGTTTGACTGTCTACATGATTTTCTGTCTGTTTCTCTCTCTGTCTGTCTTCCGGCTGTCTGTCTTTCCATGTTTGTGTTTTTCTCTTTGTCCATCTATTGGAGAGATATGGCTTGTGGGCTTATTTTTGTTAGAAGAGCAGTATTTGTTTTAGTTCCCATGTTTCAGTGATGTTTACACAAGAAACAATCTACAAAAATAACTTCTGATTGTCGTTCTGGTCTGAAGTACCCTTACTTTACCCAAGCCAATTCAACACATTCTGAATCACCGTTGCAAACTGGCTTAACGCTCCTGTATAGCCTAATGCACATGTCAAACGGGGCACCATATTTAGTATGCTGTTTAGAATGATATCTGCAGTAGCTATACAAGATAATGAAGAGCATATGTCTCTTGCACGGCACAAATGAAGACAGATTGCTCTCCATGGCATTTGGAAATATTTCTTTGAATGTTATCCATGTTTAATTATCCCATTATGTAACACTGATGTATGTGAAGGTCAAATCAGGGACTGTTTTCCATGATAACCCATATAGTATTGTCAGTATTGTACACTGTACAGGCAGGCAACAGGGTGTACTTTGCAATGTACATGTGTTATTAACCACTAATAGGTCATGTGGAATAAGGAATACCACTTTTATAAAAGGGAAGTATGAGTTTTACAGCCCAGCCCTGTACATTGCAAGACTTTACACACATCATCCTCCTATGACAGCCAAATTCAACTGGCGGAGCGCGGTCGTGGTCCAGACCCAGAGAAGGACCGGACCGAACGGACCGAACAACATCTCGTTTAGTTATATAAAAGTAAATAAATCATTTTTAGACAGCTTTCAAAAATCAACCAGGTGCCGCGGCCTCTCTAACTCAGCAACCCCTCTTTCTCTCTCGAAGCAACGCTCACCTCTACTAGTACCCCGTCTAACTCAATCGCGAGGCTATACTCAAATACATGGGGCCACGTCTTACCAAATCACATCAATGCAAATATCCTCTGCGGAACCTCGGGACAAGCAGGCAGAAAGAAACAGAAAGATTTGACCGCGGTTCAACTGTTAATAACGCAGATAGGAGCTAAGTTACCAGTATCTTTAATAATATGGCTTATTAAAAAAAAAACACATTTACGCCGAAAACAGTATATTCAAAGACGAGTAGACAAAACGTAATTCTTCCCACAACCAGCACAAAACCAATGTGCCTGATATGAAGCGAGTCCGTAGCCCTCGTGAAAAGTGCCAATGTTAAGCGCCATTATGACACCAAGCATAGTAATATCGATCCGATGTATACCCTAAACACGGAGGTGAGAACAAACAAGATTAACCAACTCAAAGGCCTTGTCAATTCCCTGACAGCCCAACTACATTTAATGGAGTGTTCACTGAGGATAGCCTGGGTTTTGGGAAAACACAAAAAAAAAATTCTGACGCTTATTTGGTTAAAGAATGCATGTGTGAAGTTGCTGACACCTTGCTTGAAGCTAAACAAAATGCTGAGCTCAGAGAAAAGATCAAACAGATCCCACTGTCTGATTCCACAGCAATGAGGAGAACTGAAATATTAGCTGAGGATTTATTAACTTAATAACTTGATGAGGCCATTCAGAATGCATCATGCATTTCATTAGCTGTGGATGAATCCAACAGATAACACTGATAATGCCCAGCTTCTGGTGTTTGTCAGATTGTATAATGAAACAAAGAAGGAATCCTGTGAGGAGCTGTTGGGCTTAGCAAATCTAGAAGCACACACATGGTGAGAGGATATCCGTGAGGGATATCAAAGGGATGCTGACAAAAAGGGGGAGAGATCAGAAATCAGTGGTCTCTATCACCACAGATGGAGCTCCAGCATAGATAGGAAAAGAGAGGGGACTGGTTGCACGTTTGAAAGAGGACCACCCTAAACCTGACATCATACCACTGCATCACCCATCAATCTGTGCTGTGTGCCAGTCTGGGAAAAGAGAATTCTGAGGTCATGACAACGATGACGAAAATCTTCGAGAGCAACATCACCCCTATAACACCGCCTGCTACGAGGCTTCCTGACAGAGGCCAACGGCAGTTTTGCACGACAATGTCATATTGCTCAGCAAAGGCAGGGTTTTGGAATGCTTTTGGGCCATTCGGGAGGAAATCAAAGCTTTCGTATCAGCGCAAAAGAGTGATAAGGCAACCCAGTTTCCTGAGTTGTTGGAAGATGAGGAAAAGATGGAAACAGTTGCGTTTTTGACAGACATCGCATCACACCTTAATCAACGATGTTAAGCTGCAGGGACAGGACAACACAGTGTGTGATATGATAACAGCAGTCCGGGCTGTCCGGAAGAAATTGGAGCTTTGATGACTCACTGTTGGAAGAGAACTGCTGCTGCTCATCGGGAACCCCTTCATGGTCACAAATGTGACAACGTTGCCAGGTAAGCACAACAGATCAGATGGGTAGATGTTGCAAAACTACAAATGGAGTTGATTGCGCTGCAATAAAAATGTGTCTTTGAAGGAGCAGGCTGGTGGTTGTGACCCTGTTACTTTCTGGGGAAAGATGGTGCCTGTAGCTGACGTCCATGTTCTCAAGAAACTGGCACTATACATCCTGACCAGGGTTTGGCTCCACATACAGCTGTGAATCAGCCTTCTCCACAATGAACTTTATTCAAAAACAAGTACCACGCCCGGGCTCACCAATGAACACCTGCACCATTGTCTGAGTTGCTCGCACACCATTTGTGCCAAAGTTCAAAGCATTCGCAGGAGACAGAAAGAAAGCAATTTCTCTCATTGATGCAAGAGCAAGGCCCAGAGTGGCTTATACATGAATATTGCATGGCCCACAGTGACTTTCTGATCACTCAGATGATTATCTTTATTCTCCAGAAAACATGCGCTGTATTTCAGGTAAGTATAATTTAATAATTCAAGGCCCATGTACAATGGTTCACGGTGCACTTTTTTGCTTCAACACCTGTGAAACCGCGTTTGTTCTTCAGCAATGATGCACGTGTTTACATTCAACAAACAAAAAAAGAAGCTGTAATTCATTTTATTGTCTCATTTAATGTATTTAATGCACATTTTATACAGCAACATGTTTCATAAGTTGTAGACGACTATGTTTGTTACTACGCTGTACCACAGTGCCAATGAAGAACGACATCCATCCAAACCTTTGCCACCTAGGAAATTTGTGTCACTGGACTTCTGAAATAGTAGTTCAGTAGCCCTGTCCTATGACATTCTTGTTGCCATTGCTAACTTCAGGAATTAGACATATGCAGAAGAGATTTACATCTGATCATGGCTCACAGAAACAAATGTTCAAAACCACATGACTTACAACACAATAAACGAGAGAGAAGTACTGCTCTCCAGCACAGTGTACTGATAAAAGTCTGAGGAAAAGGGGGTGAAGAGACATTTAGGCTAGCAGCTTTGTGGCGTATCAGGCACCAGTTTGTAAAACATTTTCATTTGAAGACTCAATCCAAACTTGAAAGAAGAGGTCAGACATCAGTATGGTTCTCAGAAGTCCAGCCAGCCGTTGCAATTCTCAGACTGACGTCGTTGACCAAAGAGTGTGCGGATGACAGCTTTAAATTGGTGACAGCCGCCTCCAACGTACAAGAGAAAGTCACCGCCTAGTGAAAGGAATATGACGAAACATTGGCACTTGGCCAAAGCTAAGTGCTTTTGCAAATTTTCTGTACAATTCAACAGATTCCGATGTCAATTATATCCAGCTCTGATCCCAACTCTTCAAGCGAGTAGAGGAAGATATACGTGTTGTGTTTTTCAACCATAGAGGCTTACTTACATTCAGCAAGACAGGGGTTATCAGTGGATGAGGAGAGAGTTTGAGTCAGAGAGAAGGTGGGTGTGATTGCTTTCGGAGAATTTATCGATAGCCTGGTTAACCTGACAGAACCACTGCGGTGTTTCCCGGAAGCCTAGACCCGGAGTTAAATTCCAAATTGACACTTGCATTAAGGACTTTAGGGTTAGAGTAGAACGGGCAGTAGGCCATTACTCTACTTTTTTATTTTTTATACATTTATTTAACCTTTATTTAACTGGGCAAGTCAGTTAAGAACAAATTCTTATTTACAATGATTACCTACCCTAACCCTAACCCGGACAACGCTGGGCCAATTGTGCGCCACCCTATGGGACACCCAATCATGGCCGGTTGTGATACAGCCTAGTTACCAACGTAATTAGAGCAATAAAAATCTATGTTTTGTCATGCCTGTGGTATACGGTCTGATATACCACAGCTGTCAGCCAATCAGCATTCAGTGCTCGAACCACCCAGTTTATAATACATGTATATATGATAAATATTACCACACTACACACTTGAAAGGGGATGATTCATCTTGTTGTCTCTTCAATAAGTAACATAGATTCTCGATGGGGTACATAACATCAGATTACTCAGACCTCACAAATATGGCTGTTGTTTATGATGACAATAGTCAGGATAACATACACAGTTACACACATCCCACAGACTTTATATGGATATTTATTTTTTAAGCTGCAGTGCTTGTTGACACAATGCCCACTTAACCCGGAAGCCAGCCGCACCAATGTGTTGGAGGAAACACAGTGCGTCTGGCGACCATGTGAGCGTGCACTGCCCGCAGCCCACCACAGGAGTCGCTAGTGCGCGATGGGACAAGGACATCGCTGCCGGCCAAACCCTCCCCTAACCCGGTCGAAGCTGGGCCAATTGTGCGCCGCCCCATGGGTCTCCTGGTCGCGGCCGGCTGCGACAGAGCCTGGACTCGAACCCAGGATCTCTAGTGGCACAGCTAGTACTGCAATGCAGTGCCTTAGACCACTGCACCACTTGGGAGGCATTCATAAAAGGTACTTTTATTAGAGTTATTGCAGTATGAGTTGGCACAAAAACATTCTGGCTTCAGTGCAAACCTGTCGCCCCTTCCTCAAAAGGAATCTCCTTACATTGGAGTGAACAGTACATCTTCTGCCTTTGTTTCTGTCACGTTCCTGACCTGTTTTCTGTTAGTTTTGTATGTGTTAGTTGGTCAGGACGTGAGTTTGGGTGGGCAGTTTATGTTTTCTGTTTCTATGTTGGTTTAAAGGGTGACCTGATATGGCTCTCAATTAGAGGCAGGTGGTTTTCATTTCCTCTGATTGAGAGTCATATTAAGGTAGGTGTTTTCACACTGTTTGTTTGTGGGTGGTTGTCTCCTGTGTCTGTGTTTGTCGCGCCACACGGGACTGTCTCGGTTTGTTTGTACGTTCGTTCTTTTATGTAGTCAGTTTTCCTGTTATTGCGTTCTTCACGTTATATGTAAGTTCGTGTCCAGGTCTGTTGACTGCGTTTGTTATTTTGTAGATTTTCAAGTGTTTCGTGTTCGTCGTGTTTTCTGTTTTGTTTAATAAATAATATGTCGAACTACAACGCTGCAGTTTGGTCGAATCACTACTCCTCCTTTTCGGATGAAGAGGAGGAGGAACGCCGTTACAGAACCACCCACCAATCCAGAACCAAGCAGCATAAGTTCGAGCAGTGGAATACGAAACAGGAATGGACATGGGAGGACGTATTAAACGGCAAGGGTTGCTACACATGGGAGGAGATCCTGGCTGGAAGGGATCGCCTCCCATGGGAACAGCTGGAGGCACTGAGGAGAGCAGAGGCAACCGGACAAGGGAACCGGAGATATGAAGGTACGCGGCTAGCGAGGAAGCCCGAGAAGAAACCCCAAAAATTTCTTGGGGGGGGGGCTAAGAGGTAGTGGGCCAAGGGCAGGTAGGAGACCTGCGCCCACTTCCCAGGCTAACCGTGGAGAGCGGGAGTACGGGCAGACACCGTGTTACGCAGTAGAGCGCACGGTGTCTCCTGTACGTGTGCATAGCCCGGTGCGGGTTATTCCACCTCCCCGCACTGGTAGGGCTAGATTGAGCGTTGAGCCGGATGTCATGAAGCCGGCTCTACATATCTGGCCACCAGTACGTCTCCTTGGGCCGGCTTACATGGCACCAGCCTTACGCATGGTGTCCCCGGTTCGCCTACATAGCCCGGTGCGGGTTATTCCACCTCCCCGCACTGGTCGGGCGACGGGGAGCATTCAACCAGGTAAGGTTGGGCAGGCTCAATGCTCAAGGGAGCCAGTACGCCTGCACGGTCCGGTATTTCCGGCGCCACCTCCCCGCCCCAGCCCAGTACCACCAGTGCCTACACCACGCACCAGGCTTCCAGTGCGTTTCCAGAGCCCTGTTCCTCCTCCACGCACTCTCCCTATGGTGCGTGTCTCCAGCCCAGTGCCTCCAGTTCCGGCACCACGCACTAAGCCTCCTGTGCGTCTCCAGAGCCCTGTACGCACTGTTCCTTCTCCCCGTACTCGTCCTGATGTGCGTGCACTCAGCCCGGTGCCACCAGTGCCGGTACCACGCACCAGGCCTATAGTGCGCTTCGAGAGGTCAGTGTGCCCTGTCCCTGCTCCCCGCACTAGGCTTGAAGTGCGTGTCTCCAGTCCGGTGCCTCCAGTTCCGGCACCACGCACCAGGCCTACAGTGCGTCTCAGCCGGCCAGAGTCTGCCGTCTGCCCAACGGCGCCTGAACTGTCCGTCTGCCAAGCGCCGCATGAACTGCCCGTCTGTATTGAGCCTTCAAAGCCGCCCGTCTGCCATGAGCCTGCAAAGCCGCCCGTCTGCCATGAGCCTACAGAGCCTTCCGCCAGACAGGAGCCGCTAGAGCCTTCCGCCAGACAGGAGCCGCTAGAGCCTTCCGCCAGACAGGATCAGCCAGAGCCATCCGTCTCCGCAGCGCCATCTGAGCCATCCGTCTCCCCAGCGCCGTCTGAGCCATCCGTCTCCCCAGCGCCGTCTGAGCCATCCGTCTCCCCAGCGCCGTCTGAGCCATCCGTCTGTCCCGAGCCATTAGAGCCGCCCGTCTGTCCCGAGCCGTCAGAGCCGTTAGTCAGTCAGGAGCCGCTAGAGCCATTCGTCAGTCAGGATCTGCCAGAGCCGCCAACCAGACAGGATCTGCCAGAGCCGCCAACCAGACAGGATCTGCCAGAGCCGCCAACCAGACAGGATCTGCCAGAGCCGCCAACCAGACAGGATCTGCCAGAGCCGCCAACCAGACAGGATCTGCCAGAGCCGTCAGCGAGCCATGAGCGTCCAGAGCCGTCAGCCAGCCATGAGCGTCCAGAGCCGTCAGCCAGCCATGTGCGTCCAGAGCCGTCAGCTAGCCATGAGCGTCCAGAGCCGTCAGCTAGCCATGAGCGTCCAGAGCCGTCAGCCAGTCATGAGCTGCCCCTCAGCCCAGAGCTGCCATTGATCCAGAACTGTCCCTCAGTCCAGAGCTGTCTCTCTGTCCGGAGCTGCCCTTCAGTCCGGAGTTGCCCCTCTATCCTGAGCTACCTCTCTATCCTGACCTACCTCTCGGTCTTGAGCTATCTCTCTATCCCGGTGCTGCCCCTTGTCCTGGTGCTGCCCCTTATCTTAAGGTTAACATTTAAATTTAGTGGGTGTAAGATGAGGGTGGTCATTCTAAGGGGGAGACGTAAGCTGGGATTGACTATGGTGGGGTGGGGACCTCGCCCAGAGCCTGAGCCACCACCGTGGTCAGATGCCCACCCAGACCCTCCCCTAGACTTTGTGCTGGTGCGCCCGGAGTTCGCACCTTGAGGGGGGGGTTATGTCACGTTCCTGACCTGTTTTCTGTTAGTTTTGTATGTGTTAGTTGGTCAGGACGTGAGTTTGGGTGGGCAGTCTATGTTTTCTGTTTCTATGTTGGTTTAAAGGGTGACCTGATATGGCTCTCAATTAGAGGCAGGTGGTTTTCATTTCCTCTGATTGAGAGTCATATTAAGGTAGGTGTTTTCACACTGTTTGTTTGTGGGTGGTTGTCTCCTGTGTCTGTGTTTGTCGCGCCACACGGGACTGTCTCGGTTTGTTTGTACGTTCGTTCTTTTATGTAGTCAGTTTTCCTGTTATTGCGTTCTTCACGTTATATGTAAGTTCGTGTCCAGGTCTGTTGACTGCGTTTGTTATTTTGTAGATTTTCAAGTGTTTCGTGTTCGTCGTGTTTTCTGTTTTGTTTAATAAATAATATGTCGAACTACAACGCTGCAGTTTGGTCGAATCACTACTCCTCCTTTTCGGATGAAGAGGAGGAGGAACGCCGTTACAGTTTCCAATAGATTCATGTTTTCCGTGGTGATTTTCAGACCGTCAGCATCACCTCCTTTTCCTTCTTGGTCTCCTGGAGACAGGATGATATTAATGGGCTCTATTTCTGTAAGGGAACTGGAGCGTGACTGCATATTAACGTTACACATGCACAATCACTGGATTGTTGGCCAGCAGAAAACATTTACTATGATAATCAGAAGATTGGTTGGTTCAGGGAAGGGAAGTTTCTTGGCTTGAGGAGGACGGTGTGTGTACATGTTTGTGAGACTTGGTTGGTTTGGATTGGTTGGTAAGACCCGGGTTTAAGTATTGTCTATCCCTGATTGGTGGTTCAGGGAATGGCATGGGACATTTCTTGGCTTGAGAACTCTGTGTGTTTGTGAGACTTAGTTTTGATTGGTTGGAAAGATGTCTTGACTTCCTTAGACACACATAGACCAAGGTCTAATAAAGCAACAGAGTATATTGACAGACTGTGTGGATGGAGTCTGTTCCAGGACTTCTCAGGCTTTGGTATATTGACTCATTGGAGAGATGCTGGAGTCTGGAGATGCTATTTGTCAAATAAACACACACTGGCAATCACACAAACTGGCACACACACACACACACACACTCTTGTGTGATGTGAGGTGTCAGCGTGGCTCCGGCAGCGTGGTGTGTTTTAGGGGGGAGTCCAAATAAAGTGGAAACAAGGTTTATTGAGTGCGAAATGTGGCCCCATAAAAGGGCCCGTCGGCTAGCTCCCCAAACATCCTGCCCCTCTCTCCCTCCGCTCCCTCCATCCCTGCCTAATGGAGAAGAAAAGATAACAATAATAAAGTCTCCTGCCCGCTGCTCTCCTCTTTTCCTCTCAGCCCAGAAATATTGCTGTTTATGGTTTCCAACCCAACGCCTCAAGGAGACCATGAATCAGCTTAATGCAAGTGTCTTGTAAAAGAGATATATGTAAACAGTCTTTCACACCGAAAGGGCAAGGATGAGGAGTTGGGCCTTTGGAAAACAAAGAAACTGGCAGGTATTGCTGCCCCGAAGATGAACGTTCACCATATTTTAGGTGGTTATATTATAGACCACACAGTCAGTCTGTTGCTCAGCACTGAGTGTGCGTTATTTTGTTGTAGTCAGATTTTTTTTAATGACATTCTGGGAACAGGACCCCCCACGTGTCTTGTTGTTTTCATGACATGCCCTTCTAACACACGTACATACAGTACCAGACAAAAGTTTGGACACACCTACTCATTCAAGGGTTTTTCTTCATTTTTACAATTTTCTACATTGTAGAATAATAGTGAAGACATCAAAACTATGAAATAACACATATGGAATCATGTAATAATTATTATATTCAGCCCAAGGGCACAACAGCCACTTTGGCTGCAAAAGGCCAGGATTTTTTTAGGGGGCATTATGGCCACACAAGAGGGATGCCGCCGGGAAATTCGAGGCCTGGTGAGAATATTATCACGGGTCTAGTTGTCAAATTGTGAATGAGAGACTGATGAAGTGTGTGCAGCCTGCTCAAGAAACAAAGCAGAGCTCATGCCTTTCATGCAACTTTTTTCAAATCATCATTAGAGTCTCGTCATGCAGCCTTAGAATTTCTTAAAAATCTAAACATATAACCCGACATTTGTATAACAACTAAACTTGCATAAATAACTCTAAATTAAGCATATAGGAGGACCTGTTACGTTGTTAACTGCTCAACACAGAATAGCCGCATGTGCGCACTCCCTCTGAAACCATTTGGAGAAAATATCGTTTCTATTTTATTATATGTTCAATTGTATTCTTCAAACTATAAAATAATATAAAATAATGCCACGGAATTCTAAGCTAATCTTGTCTGCTAAATTAACTAGTGTAGCCCACAGCCATATGGCATACCCAGATCAGGGACAACTCAGAGTATGCTATTCTGTTCTTCTGAAATAGACTACATTTTCTTCGTATCATGTTTCTTTAGGCCTGTCTAAAATAAATAATGGATTTATTGTGATGGTGTAGGCTATATTCAATAGATTTATTCGATTACTGGTTGCAGCACTGCCTGGTATGGCAACTGCTCGGCCTCCGACCACATGTGTAATGGTGCGTGTTGGTGGCAGGGAAGTCAGGCGCAGGAGAACGAACTTGGTATAAACGGAGTCATTTAATAAGTGCTCACAAAACTCCGAAAACCAAAATATACAAAATAATAAAAGTGGGTACAAAACCCGTCGCGCACCAGAACATAACTTGCACATCACATACAAACAAACAATCACCGACAAGGACATGAGGGGAAACAGAGGGTTAAATACACAACATGTAATTGATGAGATTGGAACCAGGTGTGAAGTAAGACAAGACAAAACCAATGGAAAATGAAAAATGGATCAGCGATGGCTAGAAGGTCGGTGACGTCGACCGCCGAACACCGCCCTAACAAGGAGAGGGACCGACTTCGGCGGAAGTCGTGCCAGCATGGCATTACAGAGGGTAGTGCGACCGGCCCAGTACATCACTGGGGCCAAGCTTCCTGCCATCCAGGACCTCTATACCAGGTGGTGTCAGAGGAAGGCCCTGAAAATTGTCAAAGACTCCAGCCACCCTAGTCATAGACTGTTCTCTCTGCTACCACACGGCAAGCGATACCGTAGCGCCAAGTCTAGGTCCGAGAGGCTTCTAAACAGCTTCTACCCCAAGCCATAAGACTCCTGAACATCTATTCAAATGGCTACCCAGACTATTCACATTGCCCCCCCCCCCCCCCCCCTCTCCACACCACTGCCACTATGTGTTGTCATCTATGCATAGTCACTTTAAGTAACTCTACCTACATGTACATACTACCTCAACTAACCGGTGACCCCTGCACATTGACTTTGTACCGGCACCCCCCTGTATATATTGTTATTTTTTTACTGCTCCTCTTTAATTACTTGTTACTTTTATCTCTTATTCTTATCCATATTGTTTTGAACTGCACTGTCGGTTAAGGGCTCGTAAGTAAGCATTTCACTATAAGGTCTACCTACACCTGTTGTATTCGGCGCATGTGACTAATAAAATTTGATTGGATTTTGATTTGATTTGACTCTTTAAAATGTAGATGTTCCTAAGGTCTGCATCAGTGGAAGCCAGGAGATGCTAAATGTGTTTATGTTAGTTAATTAATGGTCAATTACCATGAGACCGGCAGTGATTTGCTTGACAATCTCTGGCTGACAAAATGTAATGACCACCACAGCCCTACCAATAGCTCTTTGGTATGACCTGAACAACCCAGTGCAAGAACCTACAAGAAAGTGTGGACCGGTTGGTATGCTGTTGGAATACCCTCATTCTATTTTGGCACAGTGGTCCTGTGGGTATAAGCTGTGATTCATCATGGACATTATTCCACTGCACAAGTGCACTAATTAACAATCGTTGCTGGCATTTTCATTCCTGAGATAAGATCCTTGGAGAGGCTTAGAAGTGTCTCTTAAAAAGACAGGCGTGATTAGAAGTTTCGGGCATACTTCTAAAATCGAGAGGCGAGCCAAGTTCCTGCAAGGTTTTCAGTGATATGTATCCCGTACGTGTTGGCACAGCTACAGAAAGTGTGCAATGCTGATCCATGTAATGTGTTTATGCGACTTATGCATACAGTATGTTATCTAGGCATTTAGATTTAGAGGCTTAAAGAGATCAGAGGGTGGTTATGGGAAATGTGTGAAGTTGGTAAGCTGGTCTGTTTATTAAATTGCGTGTTTTCCAGAACCCTGACAAACAAAGGAAATGAATGCATTATTTATGTCTGTTTTTATGTCTAACCATCGCATCATCATTTGATCATGTGGTCTTTATCTCACTTGGAAAACCCCTAAACCCTACACAGTTCATACAAGCACAGAGTGTACTAAGTCCTGTAAGTAAATTGTATCTCAATGAGTGTTGTTGCTAAAGGACGGAGATTTACAGTAGTCCTACAAATGTGATACATTGATTGACTACACAGGTAACTTGAGGTCAGACAGACAATGCTACATAAGCTTTTAGAATGTGAAAAACATTTAATAGAAGGTGCTGGTATTCTGACCCACTCACACCACTCCTGTTCTGTTGATTTACAGACATAGTGATTTGTAGCATAGACACATAACAGGGAATAAATATTCTACAGTAGCCTATTTTCCAGACTGAGGGATTAATATTCAGGTTACATGCTGTAAGGCTAGATATACTTTGCAGGCGAATGAAGATATCATTCGCATGCTATGGGTTTTTAAGGCCATCCATTAATAATGTAAGACATTGCATTGTAAGATATGAATTATATAGCTACTTGTTTAGCTTCGTAGGTTTCTTGAGGGCTTGCAAATTGCCTTTCTGCTGGCAAAAACTCAAACAAAATGTATGACTAAATCTTAGGAAACAGGATTCTGCTATTCCTTTGGTAAGCAAGTAAAACCAAAAGGCTGTACTGTATGACTCGACACGGACTGTCAGTGCTCCTTCTGTCACCTTTTTCTCTTCAGTAAGTAAAGGGACTGAGCCTGCCAGCTAACAGTACCATCAGTCATTTGTCCTGATAAGAGATTGATTTGGTGAGAGAAAATGGGCCAAAGAAAAGAAGTGTAAAAGAGGAGTGATGGGAAATGATTTAGGGTTAGACAGGTGAAATGAGAGTAGTCAGCCTGTCGGGTGTTGTTTGTTTACGATGCTGGAGTGTTAAGAAACAGAGGGGAAAGCTACTGCAAGTGTGGCCAGGTGATACAGATCTGTGTGTGTGTGTGTGTGTGTGTCTGGTTAGGAAGATCTGATCACAATGTGTATTTTAATCGTCTACACCTGTCCAAAAAATGTGAGCACAATCAGAATGTGGATAAGATCAGGACAAAGCGTAGCAGGTATAAACAAGGCTTACAGTATATGTATGCTTGCCACATATTGGCACACACGTTGCATCGACAATTCCAACAGCATCTCCTCTCCTCTTTCCTTCCTCCATGTTGCTCTCTCGCTCTCTGAACGTATTATCTACACCCCAGAGCATCATTTTGGCCTCACAGTGGAACAGGATGTCCTCGGCGCTTACATCTATTTGAGCTGTCAAAAGACCTTGCTTTTCTTTCGTCTACCTCAGCATTCACACACACATCCACTGAACCCACTCATCTAGCTTCTATTCGTCTGTCTCTCTCTCTCTCTGGAGCAATTGCGTCGCAGGAAGATGGGCTTTTTGTACATGATTTATTTATTTATTAACCTATTTATGTATTTATTTTTAGACCATGCACTAAAATGCTCTCCCAGATTATTTGTCCATACGTACGTAGGTCTACCCACTCCTCACTCCCTCGCCTTGCTTGCCCCCAGTTCGTCACGAGTTCTCAATGCCGCTGGTCTCCTTAGTGGCGATTGAGTCATCGTTAGCAGTTCTCTCCCTTTTAACAGCCTACCCTGCCTTGTCTCGGGAGAGTAGGACGGCTTTTAAAATGTAATGGTGGATCTATTAAGCATTTTCTTGTTGCTTTCTTTTGCTTTTTAAGACGCAGGGCTTGTGAGGAAACGCTCAAGTTAATGTAATTGTTTTCCCGTGGCACCCTTTTGGCAAATTGAGTGGCTGTGAATGGCTGTTCCTAAGTGGATCTGTCCACCCTCTCAATAACACACTACACACACTCTAATGCTTGTCTTCAGGTGGACACAACACACTAATGCTTGTCTTCAGGTGGACACAACACTCTAATGCTTGTCTTCAGGTGGACACAACACACTAATGCTTGTCTTCAGGTGGACACAACACACTCTAATGCTTGTCTTCAGGTGGACACAACACACTATTGCTTGTCTTCAGGTGGACACAACACACTAATGCTTATCTTCAGGTGGACACAACACACTAATGCTTGTCTTCAGGTGGACACAACACACTAATGCTTGTCTTCAGGTGGACACAACACACTAATGCTTATCTTCAGGTGGACACAACACACTAATGCTTGTCTTCAGGTGGACACAACACACTAATGCTTATCTTCAGGTGGGCACAACACACTAATGCTTGTCTTCAGGTGGACACAACACACTAATGCTTGTCTTCAGGTGGACACAACACACTAATGCTTGTCTTCAGGTGGACACAACACACTAATGCTTGTCTTCAGGTGGACACAACACACTAATGCTTGTCTTCAGGTGGACACAACACACTAATGCTTGTCTTCAGGTGGGCACAACACACTAATGCTTATCTTCAGGTGGGCACAACACACTCTAATGCTTGTCTTCAGGTGGACACAACACACTAATGCTTGTCTTCAGGTGTGCACAACACACTATTGCTTGTCTTCAGGTGGGCACAACACACTAATGCTTATCTTCAGGTGGGCACAACACACTCTAATGCTTGTCTTCAGGTGGACACAACACACTAATGCTTGTCTTCAGGTGGGCACAACACACTATTGCTTGTCTTCAGGTGGGCACAACACACTAATGCTTATCTTCAGGTGGGCACAACACACTCTAATGCTTGTCTTCAGGTGGACACAACACACTAATGCTTGTCTTCAGGTGGGCACAACACACTAATGCTTGTCTTCAGGTGGACACAACACACTAATGCTTGTCTTCAGGTGGGCACAACACACTAATGCTTATCTTCAGGTGGGCACAACACACTCTAATGCTTGTCTTCAGGTGGACACAACACACTAATGCTTGTCTTCAGGTGGGCACAACACACTATTGCTTGTCTTCAGGTGGACACAACACACTAATGCTTGTCTTCAGGTGGGCACAACACACTAATGCTTATCTTCAGGTGGGCACAACACACTCTAATGCTTGTCTTCAGGTGGACACAACACACTAATGCTTGTCTTCAGGTGGGCACAACACACTAATGCTTGTCTTCAGGTGGACACAACACACTAATGCTTGTCTTCAGGTGGGCACAACACTCTAATGCTTGTCTTCAGGTGGACACAACACACTAATGCTTGTCTTCAGGTGGGCACAACACACTAATGCTTGTCTTCAGGTGGACACAACACACTAATGCTTGTCTTCAGGTGGGCACAACACACTAATGCTTGTCTTCAGGTGGACACAACACCCTCTAATGCTTGTCTTCAGGTGGACACAACACACTATTGCTTGTCTTCAGGTGGGCACAACACCCTCTAATGCTTGTCTTCAGGTGGACACAACACTCTAATGCTTGTCTTCAGGTGGGCACAACACTCTAATGCTTGTCTTCAGGTGGACACAACACACTAATGCTTGTCTTCAGGTGGACACAACACACTAATGCTTGTCTTCAGGTGGACACAACACACTAATGCTTGTCTTCAGGTGGACACAACACACTAATGCTTGTCTTCAGATGGACACAACACACTAATGCTTGTCTTCAGGTGGACACAACACACTAATGCTTGTCTTCAGGTGGGCACAACACACTAATGCTTGTCTTCAGGTGGACACAACACACTAATGCTTGTCTTCAGGTGGGCACAACACTCTAATGCTTGTCTTCAGGTGGACACAACACACTAATGCTTGTCTTCAGGTGGGCACAACACACTAATGCTTGTCTTCAGGTGGACACAACACACTAATGCTTGTCTTCAGGTGGGCACAACACACTAATGCTTGTCTTCAGGTGGACACAACACCCTCTAATGCTTGTCTTCAGGTGGACACAACACACTATTGCTTGTCTTCAGGTGGGCACAACACCCTCTAATGCTTGTCTTCAGGTGGACACAACACTCTAATGCTTGTCTTCAGGTGGGCACAACACTCTAATGCTTGTCTTCAGGTGGACACAACACACTAATGCTTGTCTTCAGGTGGACACAACACACTAATGCTTGTCTTCAGGTGGACACAACACACTAATGCTTGTCTTCAGGTGGACACAACACACTAATGCTTGTCTTCAGATGGACACAACACACTAATGCTTGTCTTCAGGTGGACACAACACACTAATGCTTGTCTTCAGGTGGGCACAACACACTAATGCTTATCTTCAGGTGGGCACAACACTCTAATGCTTGTCTTCAGGTGGGCACAACACTCTAATGCTTGTCTTCAGGTGGGCACAACACTCTAATGCTTGTCTTCAGGTGGACACAACACACTAATGCTTGTCTTCAGGTGTGCACAACACACTAATGCTTGTCTTCAGGTGGGCACAACACACTAATGCTTGTCTTCAGGTGTGCACAACACACTAATGCTTGTCTTCAGGTGGACACAACACACTAATGCTTGTCTTCAGGTGGGCACAACACACTAATGCTTGTCTTCAGGTGGACACAACACACTAATGCTTGTCTTTAGGGTTCTACCTGGATCCAAAAGGGTTCTACCTGAAACCAAAATGGGTTCTTCAAAGGGTTCTCCTATGGGGACAGCCAAAGAACCCTTTTAGGTTCTAGATTACACTCTGTCATTAAGTGCTGTCATTAAGTAGACACAAAGATCTGTTCAGATCTATCATCTGAATGTAGGTTTTTAGCGGATTTTAATACAACACTATATGTTTCCAGGTGTTATCCGTAACACAATGCAGAACTTAAATATTTTAAGTCGAGTGTAACACAAGACAAAATCATATGGTTATGCAATTATGTATCATCCGTAGTAGGGTTATTTTTGGCTAAACATCTGGTTAAAGTTAGGAATAGTTGAGCAGTAGAACACCCACTTTGTTTTTCGGGTCTTTTCTCTTTAAGTGTTCATAAATGTATATCTAAGCTCAAGTATTTTGTAAATAAATAAACAATTCCATTCCTAGCCATCCATTCCCTGTGAAGTCATCTGTTTAGTAACCTCCGTGTCACAGGTAATATTCAAACTCCGATTAACTCATGCGTCTCAAATATTTCACACAAAGTCAAATCATGTGTACTTAATCACCTGGGACACACGTTAGCCAGGGTGAATACGAGTAGAACCCCATTGTTCATTGGCCAGATTAGAGATTTAATGGAGTATCAGAAACCTTACGCCCTTCCCAGAGTCCCAACCGACAATATCCCGGGTTTTGGTCCTTTTGCGCCCTTAGAAAAAGGGAGAAATCGTACTCTCCCAAGTGTCCTACTTTACGTTGCCGTAGGGGCCAGGAGTGAAAGGCTCTTTTTTCTCATGCCCCCATTGTTTGTATGTTTATAAAGAGGCTGGAACACGTACAAAGTTGAGCGACACTGGTCAGACCCTCCTTCGGGGGATCTCCCAGTCATTCAAAGTAAACGTGAGAGGCTTTCCTATACAGCGACCTGTTTAATACAATCAAAAGCAATCTCCATTGACCTCCATAGTCCTTTAGGCCCATGAGAATGTGTATTGAAAGGATCTGAGTTCTATTTGACTGAACAAGTGAGTAATTACACACCCATTTAAGGATATACTGTATATACTACAATAAGGGATGAGGTGTATCAGGTCGAATAGAGTGCATGGTTATTTTTCATGTCCCGTGGCTACATTAACATCATTCTGTGCTTTTAGCACTTCTCTAATAGGTCTACATGCTGTGATCAAACAGGAATGATATAGCCTGAGGCCTAATCACCAGCTATTGCAGAGATAGCATGATTTATCTTTGCCTCTTCTGTGACCTCAGACTGTATATGGAAAAGTACAGAGGTAGTGTACATCTATCTATAGTGTACGCCTGCTCTATTACAGTACATACAGTATAAGCCATATTTTCTAGACTGGTTAGGTTCTGATTGCAGTTGATAGAGAGCCAAACTTTCGCCATTGACTATCCTCCCATTGAAGAACATGTCCCAAAAAATTACAAAATGATCTGGCTTTCATTTGAACACTATTGTCCAAAATGTTGTACAACATTCCTCTCCTCTGTGATCGACTGTCTGCTCCGGGTTGCTGTGTCTGTCAGGCCGAGTGTGGTGCATTGATTGGGTGAGTTTCGGTCCCTTCCTCTGATGAAGGTCAGGAAGCGTAGGTATTGGTCTCAATCTCTGAATTATATATAGTTTTCCTTAGAAATTCAACTTGGGAAATAGTTTGAGGTGCAGTATAGTGTCCTTTTGTTAGGTGGTTTTTGCTAGCTATCTAGCACTGTTCAGTTCAAGGGATGCGAGTGGCCAAAGCTTACCCACACACCATGTTTAGGCAGTACGCATGTGCAAAATATGTCAGGAACGGCAGCACGCGTCAACGTTTTGAATGGATGGGAAGGAAGGAATGAATACCCTGGCGGCTTTATGAGGTTTTGATGTAGTTTTAGCACATTTTGGGATCTGAAGTGTACTGAGCATCATTCGATAACAAAAAATAATGTCAATTTTCTTTTGTATCATTTCCTTTTTTATTTGTCTTTTCATAACAGCTTTTTTAAATTAGATTATACACACACCCTGACTGCACATCACTGGTGTGTGTCAACAAATACAGCATTTAAATGATGTGCCAGTTTTGGAGGCAGGCTGCTTACACAGGTATTTAAAGGGAGGTATTCATTTTCCCCAGCTGCAGCTTTCAGGGGGGACATTCTGTGATTCATGATGGTTTTAAATGAAAGGAAGGATTTGCTTATCTTAGTGTTGCGAGATTGCGCAGAGCTTTGGAGTAACAGAGGTCATTTATTTGTTCTGTTTTTGGAAGATGATTGGTTTCAGAGTCCGGGGAAACGGCAGAGAAGGCAGTGCGTCACTCAGTCAGACATACTGTAGCGCAAATTAGCAATGAACAAATGTGTGTTGTTTGCACTTGATAGGATTGGCACTTCCTCTATAAATATTAGGCCTACTAATTTAGCATGGTATGAAATGAGAGATTAATAAAATATCAATCACCTACCCTAGTTTCTCATCTCTTTGGAGTTTGACTGTCATTATATTTATTTGGGCCCCTATTAGTTATAGTGTACACGTTCTTATCACGAAACCAGGGACATGATACCCACTGATGAGCAGAGAGGCCCTGGAAAGAAAAGTGTTGACTCATGCGAATACAGCTCTAGCTAGCCCACTACAGTTAATTGGCAATAATGATTTACAAAATAATCTGAACCAGGATCTTCTTACTAGGGCTACAAACCATCATTGGCGCTGCCAACGACATTTGGCAAAGATGTTGACTATCGCGGAAGTGAGCCATGTCTCCGTCCGATGAGACTCTTGACTTTATAAATTCCTTTGGCGTATCAATTTCCGTTTATCTAGCAACGTTGTAGTTGATGTCCCTTCAAGTCTTGTTTATCAATGTCTCTGGAGAGCCTTGTTACCCGGGGAACACAAACATGCCCAAGAGAGCGTCTGGCGGTGAAAGGGGCTCTGGGAAAGCTTCCGCTGGACGCTGAGACTGACACAGAGCGGTGACCTCGTGTTCACAGGAAGTGACCGGGGTATTTTTTTGCAGCATGGCTCGAGTCGGTCCCGACTACTGCAGTCTATGATGTTGGAAAGGCTTGCTAACTGAGCTGTCACTTTATCGCTGTGCGTATCTCAGTGTGTTGCCCATATACCCACAATTACAGTATCATTTGTCTATTGAATAAAGAAAAAAGCCTTGAATGCCACTAATGGATTTCCAACTGCTCTTTACAATATAAAGGTAAATCCAGTTCACTATATCCACCTTGTTAAAATGCCTGCTACATATAACTCAAGCTGCATACAAAGAGGCAGACAACACAAAGTGTTAAAAATAGAAGCATTAACATGCAGTGTTTAATGGTAGTGTACAGGTTTGTGTTATTCAAAGGATAAGTTAACTTGAGACCTACTACGAGACCGCATATTGAAATATTTCGACAGTATTCTGTACAGTTGAATTCTACCTTTACATTGCATACCATATATTTTCTGTACACCTGGTGACACGCCTGCTCGCATACTGTAGTTGTAATCATCCTCACAGTGGGCGTTAGGTTTGTAAGTTCTTAGAGGATCAAATTGAATGAGCCCAGTCTATATTTGCCAGAACACACTTAGACAAATCTTAGTTTTTGCTATTTTTCTTTGAAATAAGTAATTGTAGCTACAGGCAGTTTCTCAAGAATAAGACAGTACTTTCTTCAGATCATATTTGATTCATGGGATATTCCAACTCAAACCGACTTTTGGCACTGCACGTACTGTCAAAGACAGATGACCGGTGCGATGGGATTGGACAATGGGACAACAAGTATGTATGAAAACACACACCTCCTACTCTGTTACTCCTCCTACTAAATCGACAGTTATTTGATTTCCACCAGCCCTGGTTCCTGTGCAGGGCAGATCTGCTGGACAACAGCCATCAATCGTCATGGTGATCGCTGTAAGATCTACGGGGCCCGGCCTACATGCACCCCTAGCCATAATTGATCTAGAAATCCATTTGTCACATGAGAGGCGGGGGAATGTCACGAGGCGGCAACATGAAGTGCATGACACATTGGACCTGCACTGTAGCCAATCAGTTTTCTTTTTCACATTCCATACAGTCATGTCCTCAGCAGTGCTACAGAATACATTTGTTTCCATGGTTGTGACCGCATACATTTGAAATTGCTTTCAGAACACATTTGATGTGGGTTTTATATAGTTGAATTGAGGAACATTGTTTATTTTGTGGAGGAGTTCATTATAATATATATATATATATATATATATATATATATATATATATATATATATATATATATATATATACAAGTTACATGTTTTCAATCAGTCAACATTTCAATGGAGCAGCAGTGAGATGATTGGATACTGTGTAGAGGAATGCTATTAAAACTACCCAAACAGTCACTCCGGTTAATGATTTACCTCAGCTTTGATTGGATCTCAGCGCCAGGCCAGTTCATGTAAACCACGAGAAAGCAATGTCCCAAGTGGACCTGCAACAAGCATAACAGCTCTGTAGTCATAAAAACATCAATAACTGAATGAAAGATTCATCTCAAACACAGAGGGGCGAAATTCGTTACAAATATTTATACTGTGGAGGCTTCGCCTGGTAAAACCAGGCTTGTTAAACCAAGCTAGTGTAGACTACCCACCAGACGAGGCAGTTAACCCACTGTTCCTAGGCCGTCATTGTAAATAAGAATTTGTTCTTAACTGACTTGCCTAGTTAAATAAAGGTTAAATACATTTTTTTTTAAATTAAAAAACAGAGCTGGAACCCTGGGGTTGTGGGGTGGCTGTGGTGGAATCAATAGGGACCTGTTCAATAAGCGACACTGCCACTGATCTAGAACAAGGTCTTGGGAGCTGCTAATTGCTTCTGCTTTGCTTGTTATCAGACGGACATTCTCCCTCTGATGTTACAAATGTAATTCGTTCAACCCGAGACAAAAGGAACCTGTTGCTAATCACCTCCCATGGTTGCTATGTTGACACGGGACAGCAGACTTAAAGGTCCTCCTCTCTCTGTATGTCTTGGGCCCCGTAGAGTAGGAGTGCTGATCTAGGATCAGTTTAGCCTTTTAGATCATCATGAATAAGATCACATGGACAGAGGGGACCTTTATCCTAGCACTCCGACTCTGACGCTTTGGCCCATGTTATAAAAACTGGTCGTTTCTTTTTTGATCACTGCCTAGACTACATGTTGGGTGAATTCTCGAACAAGTCTGGGCTTGTTTTGTTTTTCAGTTTTATTGTGAAATCTGCCCTGATCTTCTTCTTTCCCAAGGCTCAGCCATTGATCTTAACGACAGCCCAGTGGTAACAGTCCACAGTCCTCGCTCCTCGGAGGCTATTGATCTTAACGACAGCCCAGTTGTAACAGTCCACAGTCCTCGCTCCTCGGAGGCTATTTATCTAGTAGTCAGTGTGTCGGACAGATAGTCACTAGATATTGTGTAGCAGCTGTCGCACCATTCAGATGGGGAGGATTAAGCTCTTTTCCCCTTGGCCTGTGCTAATAAAATGCAGGTTTATAAGAGCTTTATCATCTACTGAATCACAGCCTGGCAGGAAAAGAGCGGAGTAGCCATTATTGTGTTTTTGAGCCCTGCACCATGTTTTTCATTAAGCTTGTGGTTTTAGACTAGGACTGATAAGAGACATTTACAGAAACACACTTTTTCTTTTAAAGGAGCTCTTATGGAACCACATTGTCTGTAAAAGCTCTACTTTTCTAGGAATTCATCCGAAGACTTTTGAGCATTTTGAGTCTGGTTCAATTTGAACAGCACTTAACATCAGATATTGTATCTTACCTCGAACAAGTCTTCACACTCCATTGCTTGTTCTTTATACCTGGAATCACAAGCGCTAAAAGGCACAATTACTTTGACCTAGACGGTCACCGGGGAATTTCAGGCGAACAAGAGAAGAAGAATGTGTCTGTGGCCTAGTTGGACATCTCTGGCTACCTGCTGTTTAAAATGACAAATTATCTCGTGCTCTGCGTTGATTTTGTTCTGGGACTAATTGCTAGCTGCGTGACTCTAGCTGCTGTTTGAGTTGACTTTAATCACATTAGTGGCAAAATGTGTTGCTTCCAAGCAGAACCGAAGTAAGTCAAACAAGGTTTTGAAAAGCCCAATTTAGTGAAGAACCACTCAATTACGTGACCGTTGAGAGTTTTTGTGGGACATACAGTAGATGTTTAACATTGTGGCACATTGTGGCTTCGCTTTCACTAATGAAGAAAGGCTTTGTCAGAAGCTTCAGTATTGCTTTCTGTAACACATCGCCCAAACTGGTAATGTGTTGATTGTTTACTATCTTCAACATGATGAAACTAATAAGAGGACAGTTTAGTTTGGAATGGAGTGAAAATATGTGAATAAAAATAGATGGTCAGTCAAAAGTGTCTCACAATTCATGCCCGTGAAATGACAAATAGTGAAACCTAATATTCAAGTAACTAACCATCTACAAACATCAAATAATCATTCTTAGGTCAAAATAACTGACTCCTAGTTTAGTTATAGGGGCTAAAAGAAGCGTGTCGGCGACAGTCAACCTCAACATAATAGCCTTTCTATTATCCCCTTTCAAAAGCAGGGGCTCTGTCGCTTGACAGGAGGAAACCGATACCCTCTGAGACTCAAGTAGGCCATTTGGGCCCATTTGAAGTCACTCAGGCACAAGACAGCCACAGAGAGAAGAGCAGTGCCACTTACACAATAAATCACAACCTGGGAGGGTTGCAAGTGATGCAAGGCATGCAGATACATACAGAACAAACAACCCTTTAATGCCTCAGCAACAACATCATCATGCTAGCAACAATGCAACCTGTTGACTGTGGATGGAGTGCCTGAGTAGCTGTACATATCCAAGCAATATTTCAAGACTTTGCGTCGCCACTATGCAACTGAGGGCATTGGGTTCTGATTGAGTGCCTGGTAGGGGTGAGATCAGATCCTGAATAATGCATGGCTTTGTAACCTTTCTCCATGTACAGTACATTATGAAATCCTGTGGCTCTGTTCTGGCGGGACCACGGGTGGGTGCCCTGGCCTACAAGTTAGGCTTTTTGGGGGGGTTAATGGAAAAGCAAGGGGAAAAGCCTGTCTGTACCTGTCATTTGGTCTGAAACGCTAATGAGGGCTCGAGTGAGGCCCAGGCAAGGGAAAGGAAAAGAGAAAGGAAACCATGGGCCACCCACCGCAGAGTTCCAGGGGGTAGCGCTACCGGCAGACAGACCACACAGAGCGAGCTCTGGTTTCTCCCAGTCTTATTTGAATTACACGGTGGTGCGCGACGCTAAATTACCGGGGATAGATAACGGTATCACCGAGGAAGCACAGTGAGAGCGTGTGGCCTGTTTAATGATAAGGCAAATCAGACTGCAGCAAGCCAGGTTTGCGGTTCTGCGCAGTGAGGTGGCGTCACTCGGCCATGAGTCTAAAGGCACTTACAGACGCCCTGCAGTAAACGGCATTTGAACCACGACAAAATTCACCTACCGTGTGTAAAGACCAGTAGTCCCGGTTGTTGTCAGCTCGAATGTTGTCGTTAAAACATTGTTTGTTTGACAAGATGAACTCTGCACATTGGTCAACCATGCATGGCGGCCGCTCAAGACTACAGCTAATTTAATCTTTTGGCACCTCAAGCACCGAGCCAGCCTACCGTTTCCAAGTCTTGATCACGTTGAGGGAGAGGTTGTTGTCCTAGCACCACACGGCCAGGTCTCTGACCTCCTCCCTATAGGCTGTCTCATCGTTCTCTACCACTGTTGTTGTGTCATTGGCAATCTTGATGATGGTGTTGGAGTCGTGCCTGGCCATGCAGTCATGAGTGAACAGGGAGTACAGGTGGGGACTGAGCATGCACCCCTGAGGGGCCCCTGTGTTGAGGATCAGCATGGCGGATGTATTGTTACCACCTTACCACCTGGGAGCGGCACGTCAGGAAGTCCAGGATCCAGTTGCAGAGGGAGGTGTTTAGTCCCAGGGTCCTTAGCTTAATGATGAGCTTTAATGAAGGCACTATGGTGTTGAACGCTGAGCTGTAGTCAATGAATAGCATTCTCACATAGGTGTTCCTTTTGTCCAGGTGGGAAGGGCAGTGTGGAGTGCAATAGAGATTGCATCATCTGTGCATCTGTTGGGGCGGTATGCAAATTGGAGTGGGTCTAGGATTTCTGGGATAATGGTGTTGATGTGAGCTATGGCCAGCCTTTCAAAGCACTTCATGGCTACAGACACGAGTCCTACGGGTCGGTAGTCATTTAGGCAGGTTACCTTAGTTTTCTTGGGCACAGGGACTATGGTGGTCTGCTTGAAACATGTTGGTATTACAGACTCAGTCAGGGACAGATTGGAAATGTCAGTGAAGACACTTGCCAGTTGGTCAGCACATGCTCGGAGTACACGTCCTGGCAATCCGTCTGGCCCTGCGGCCTTGTGAATGTTGACCTGTTTAAAGGTCTTACTCATCACATTGGCTACGGAAATCGTGATCACACAGGAACAGAATAAGACCCTCAATGTTTTATTTAAAGGAGCATCAACCTCGTCACCGTGCACTTTCCCCACCCTGTGACGTTCATCATAATGTATTTCATCTAGCCTAATAAAATGCGTTCTTTCCCATGATATGAAGAAAAAAAAGTGCAACATACTTTACTTGCATAAAATGGTTGGAAGGAAACCTGGTTAATGTCAAGCCATTTTGAGGATGCTGGAATTATAATTTGGACGAACGTGCGCATGCCTGGCCTACAGGAGACTTTACAAGTAGCCTAATTACATTAAAACATTGTGACTGGTTGTGATTATGTCACATAAAAGCTAATACATCTTAAAAAGCAAAATGACAAATATTTAGGCTATATTGAAGTGTTAGATTCTAGGTGTGCGAGGAATAAGCCTTTCGGATTGGAGAGGAGGCTAAACGCTTTCCTGAACAACTGGGCCTGACGGGAGCATATGTGGCCACGTTATTATAGGACGACTTGGGAGAATGATGATCTGCAACAGACAGCGCATCTCAGTAACGGAAGAATTAAAAATACAGCCAGGCTGGCCTGTTACTGTGCCTTTCTAGACTGTCCAGAGTAGACCCACAACTGATCCAAATAGAATGAAACATTCAAATCACAGGGCTTTTGCGCATTCGCTCAAATGACATGTTCACTGCTGCCTAGAGTAGGAGTTTGTACTCACTTGAAAACAATAATGCAATTATCCATTGCATTGTGGTGTTGTAGGTTAGTCTAGGTATGATAATTGTATTGTCCCTAAACAAGATCAATAGGGGGTGCTTTTTTGAGCTGCGTGTCTCATGTCTTCACTGTTCTTCATGCGCATTGATGCACCTGGCCTCTCCGCTGCCTATCAGCTATTCCTATTTGTTGTTGTGGATTCATATTAAAAATGGATGAAATGCTTTTATGTGGGGTGTGATTGCTAGTTAGCCTATTGCAGATCTGTACAAATGATCCACATACCGATATCACTATGAATGGTGGATAGAAGGCAGTCTAGACAGACTAGTAGGCTATATTGATCTGTGGTATAGTACAAGTTAGCGTGCGGAAAAGCATAGTGCATCAGGGAAATAGCAAAACACCTTGATATCGGGGAGGAGCATGCAAGCAAATGAGGAAATGTGGCTAGGATGGAATACATTGATATAGTAAAGCCTGCAAAAGAGCTAATGTAAACCACGGGGAAAAACACACTAGCCTCCCCTGTACACAATAACATTTAAATAAAAACTCCACAAAGCTTGGCAATTTAAGATGTTTTATTGTCACATACACCAGATAGATGCATGAAATGTGTCGGATAGATGCATGAAATGTGTCGTTTTACAGGGTCAGCCATAGTAGTACAGTGCCCCTGGAGCAAATTAGGGTTAAGTGCCGTGCTCAAGGACACAGACAGATTTTTCACCTTGACGGGTCAGGTATTCAAACCAACAACCTTTCAGTTGCTGGCCCAACGCTCTAACCGCTAGGCTACCTGCCACCCTCCCCTATTTTGGACCGCCCAGGTAAATTTAGAACGATCCCTAACTGTTTTGACTGAGTGCACATCAAGTTGACAGATTTGAAAGCTTGCTGTGATTTGCAGCAGTGTTTTCCATTAGCGGCTGTCATTGGCTAATCAGCTGGGTAGTGTATACAGACTCAAGGCATTAGAATGTATCAGAGGCTACCAAAATAGAGCTCCTTCGGAAAAACATTGCTGTGCCCTGGTGGGCAAACCCCCTGGTCGGGGGCCGCCTGGCTACTTTCTCTATTTGGATGGCTACTCTATGTACTTGTGGAAAACACTTTTCTTTAATGCTTTGAATACCTATTACATAGATAACATATTGGATGGAATCTCCAAGCTCTTATTATATATTATGTATGGCCCAGTACATCACCGGGGCCAAGCTTCCTGCCATCCAGGACCTCTATACCAGGCGGTGTCAGAGGAAGGCCCTAAAGCCACCCTAGTCATAGACTGTTGTCCCTGCTACCGCACGGCAAGTGTTAACGGAGCGCCAAGTCTAGGACCAAAAGGCTTCTCAGCAGCTTCTACCCCCAAGCCATAAGACTCCTGAACAGCTAATCAAATGGCTACCCAGACTATTTGCATTGTCCCCCGCCCCGCCCTTTTACGCTGCTGCTATTCTCTGTTTATTATCTATGCATAGTCACTTTAACTCTACCTACATGTACATATTACCTAAATTACCTCGACTAACCGGTGCCTCCCCACATTGACTCTGTACCGGTACCCCCTGTATATAGCTTCGATATTGTTATTTTACTGCTGCTCTTTAATTATTTGCTACTTTTATTTCATATTTTTTACTTATCCATTTTTTACTTAACACGTATTTTTCTTAAAACTGCATTGTTGGTTAAGGGCTTGTAAGTAAGCATTTCACTGTAAAGGTCTACACCGGTTGTATTCGGCACGTGTGACAAATAAAAATGTATTTGATTTTGATTTGATCTTCACATCTCAACCTAATTGAACAGCAATTAGGTCTGCAGTGTCCCCGGTTATTGTATTTACTTGGAGTTACTAGACTATCAACTGACAAATGTTAACACTATAAATAACACACTCTACAACACGTATTTTACCTCTCTTAATGTCAAATAAAGGCCCTACATGCACTTAAAGTATCAGATCACAATCAACAGCCTTTCAGAAGCCTAATAAAGAGAGGAATGGCGTGGCTTAACTTTTACGATGATCAAATATGGCGCAGCCATAATAACATCAATCATTTAAAGTATTATCCAACTGAAGTGGGGAGAGGGATTAATCATAGGTAGAAACCTAATCGTCCTCTGAAGCGTTTTTTACCTTTGTAAGACAACACTCTTCTAAACCACAGGGAAGTGGCTACAGCGACTACAGCCAATAGGCTTATAATTCTACAAGGACAGCAGGTCAATGTTCCAATCCCGTGGCACATAAGGATATTTAAACATTTGAACTGGGACTCTACCTTCAGAATGACGATAGCGTTACCGTTCTGCACTCTAAAAAATGCTGGGTTATTTGGTAACCCAGCGCTGGGTAAATATTGGACAGAACACACGCTGGGTTATTTTGACCAAGCAGCTAGGTATTTTTTTAATGTAATCCATAGGTCATATTCAGGAGGCATGGCCTATTAGGGGCGTGGCTTTCATAGTTATTTTTGGACACCCGTGAGAGCAAATGTAATTCCTTTTCATGTTAAATTTGTACACTGAAAATACAAAAAAAATCTTGAATATTTTTGCACATTACATATTCTAATATACATTTCACAACATTATTATTTACATATCACAATATTGAGATGCAATATCAGGATATGTGTTATCCCAACATTGGGAAATGCATAGGCTCTTTAGGAACTCAAACACACTCCTCATTTAAGCCACAAAGGTATCAGTGTTCAACCTTAACATGTGATAACAATACAACAGAACAGATTCACATTTACTCTCACGGGTGGCCAGAAATAATTATCTGAAAAACACGCCCCTACTAAGCCACCCCTCCAGTCTTCTGATCTGACCCACTGGGTCATATCTCAATAACCCAGCATCAATAACCCATCAGTTATTAAAGAAAACAACCCAACAAAGTGTTCTAATGCCTGCAACCCAGCAGTTGGGTCATCCAAACAACCCAGCATTTTTTAGAGTGTAGTGTTCTATTCCATTTCTATGGGAATGACTATCATTGGATAAAATGGCTTTTCACAATTATGACAACAAAGACACAAAGTGACTCTATATGAAAAGATAGGGGTGAATGATATTTGGGGAAGAGATGTTTGGTCTAGCAGGCTGAGTCTCTGAAACACACTGTATTTGAGGATGTAAAACAATTCAGACAGCTATTACATATTTGTATTCAGATGACATGCTGCTGTATCTGTATGCACATGGTCCCTTTCAGGCCTGCAATCATCTGTCTCTAATATATTCCTGCTTGTAAGTGGCTCTGATTAGATGTGCATATCAGAGCGAGGTTGTTGTTCCTCTGAACTGAAGAAATTGTTGCGTAATGAGATGAGCACTCTGTGCATCTGACACTGAGTGGGGAGAGTGTTCCATCCCACCCAAACTGATTATCTCTGTCTGTCAAGACATAATCCTATCTTCATGTTTTTGCTTGCTCTATATTTAAGTTAATTGAATGAATTAGATTACAGCACAGTATGTTAATCTCTCTCTCTCTCTCCCTCCCATCTATCCCTCTCTCTACAGCTCTAGTGGTGAGGTTCCTGACCAGACGTTTCATCTGGGAGTATGACCCAACGCTTGGTAAGACATCCAACCTGCTCATCCTGCTGTCCTAGGCAGCATTGAAAAATAACCTGCACAACACTAGTCTTAGTCTGTTCCCGTGCAGCCAGTAAAGCACTTTCCCTATGATTTTGGGTATCCAAGGCTTTATCTGACCTCAAAGGCTGTTTTGATCCAAAGATGGCTGTGCTGCGTTGGTCAAAGCCTTCTATCTCTGCGATTTATCATATCAAGATAGCAACCGAAATAATAATAATAATAATCACTCCCCATGGGGTAACATATTTCCCCCATAGCTCCTCCACACATCATACAGATTCATTTCCTGACAATATGCCTTTTAAGTTAGGCCTGACCTCTCTGGTTCTTGTTTAAAGCAAAACCACATCACAACCCTAGCCTGGTCGGGGATTGAACATGCTCTGAATGCTATGTGATTATGAGACAGGGAGAGAGGCGATGCCTCAAGTTTAAGGTTTAAGGGCGAAGCACCATTCACGCCAGTTGTCGGTTTTACACTTTTCCAGAGAAATGTGTTTGACTATGACTAAGTCAAGGTGTGCCCAGTGCAGTGTGTGGAATGTAAGTGCTAATCTAAGGGAATTCACTCACTGCAGGAAGGCTACAGAAGATTTACACTCTAGATCTGTAGACGGTAGCATTTGATAGTAGCCACAGGCTAATCAGGTTCATATTTAGGCTAACTGACCACAGCGACCGTGCAAGGGGAGGTTCGTGTAGTAGGCCTACATCCTGTCATTGGCAGGAAAAGCCTATTGTGGCATGTTTTGCTTGAAGCTAGAACAATATTGGGGTTGTCCGGTTCATGGTTCGATGGCATGCTATGTACAGAGTCAGCCTCATTAGAAGTGGCACAGACCCAACTGTTGGCATGGGAAGCAGTAACATGATACAGGCATTAAGCCTCATTGCATGCAGACACTTCATTGTTATAGATGCTATATATACATACAGTATACTCCTACAAATACCAATGGTCTAAGATATGCTTACAGCATGCTGTCAAACAATTAGCTGGAAAAGGAATTGGATCCTGCAGATATTTCATATATTTTTTTCTCACTGCAAGCCAAGTCTCTGATTCCCATTGACAGTTTCCCCGTTTTCCCTCTGAATGTGGTGGTCTTTTTGGTGCAGGCTCAAGTGCTTGTTATTCGAACAGCATTCAGGAGTATAAACCTAGTACCCACCACAGCTTATTTCCTGACATCATCACACAAGGGTTGAATGAAAGATGAAGGCTTTGTGCTGTGAGAGAGAGAGAGAGAGAGAGAGAGAGAGAGCGAGAGCTCACAGCTCTGTAAGAAACATGGACGTTGAGGAGAATATTGAGTTACCACGCCGACAGATTAATTTCATGAAGTTTCAGAACAGGGTCTGGAAGCAATTGAATCATGTTTTTGCGAACAGTACCCAGTGTGTGTGTTTTGTAGGTTACACATATCCTTCGAGTCCAGAAAAGTAACATGATTTTAATAACGTGCCTTGTAGTCTGCTAAATGGGTCATTTCATGATATGGTGATACAGTATAACCCTTCAAATGGAGCTCTCTGATTAAATCAACACCCATGCTGTCATCTCAAAATGCCTGTAATGAAATGAACAGCAATCTGTTTCGATTGACATTCAAGAAGCACTTAGTTTGCGTACAGTAGGTGGAGTCTGCACGCACAAATGGATTTGATGATGCTATGATAGTAAGAGGAAATCTGGAGGACATCTCTACCACGTCTTTCTCTTGACGTCTAAAAGACGCCATCTGCTTATTTGTGCAAAATGAACAGAGCGACAGAGCGCTTTCCATTACGACAGAGCGCTTTCCATTTCATTGTCGTATTGGTAAATAATTCAACTGTGGGAATATGATGGTCGCTGTTGAAACCTTGTGTTCTTTTTTGGCGTTTCCTCAATTGTGATCTGTATTATCAGAGGTTAGGAGTTAGGATTAGGATTTAACCTGCGCAGAGGTTAGGAGTTAGGATTTAACCTGAGCAAGGGGGATCAATTAAATATGATTACAAAAGGCTGCTACAGTGACTAACATCAGGGAAAGCATTTTTGGGGATGGAATTTACACAATTTAATATATAAATACATGAACACACAGTATAAGCATACCCCTTTCCCATAATCATAGAATCTATGTGGGTGTATGCATTTTCCTGGCTCTGGAGCATTGTCATGCTTGTTGCCATGACACCAATATTTTGACAATGGTGGCATATCTTATTTACCTCATGGAATTAACTCTTACCAAGTCACTCCTCAATAAAACGGGCAGAGGAATTGTCACGACTTCCGCCGAAGTTGGCTCCCCTACCTGTTCGGGCGGTGCTCGGCGGTCGTCGTCACCGTCCTACTAGCCGCCACCGATCCCTTTTTCGTTTGTCTGTTTGTTTTGTCTTATTAGTTTCACCTGTGTTCTGTTGTTTTCGGTTAATGAGCTTCCCTATATTTAGTAGGTAGACCCGCCCTTGTTTTGTGCGGGATTGTCTTTAGTTTGTTACGTGTGTGAATTGTAGGCTGAGGTGTAATTTTCTTTCTTACACTTGACACCCTGTGGTTTTTGGGTTGTCAAGTTGTATGTTCTGCGCCCTGTGTTGTTGGGCTTCATTTTTGTGTGTGCCTTAGTAAAGAGCACTATACCCCAGTGGAACTCTCTCTGCGTCTGATTCCTGCACCCACCTAGTCCCAGGAATCTACTATATAACTACTACCTACTGGAAATCTACTATTAATCTCATTTATTGAGGTCATATGACATTGCACAATTAGGGTAATAAATAGCACAGATAGAAACAAATAGGAAAGCAGCTGCTTGGCTGAATCATATCATGGATGTTTGGCAATCCAGTGAGTTAAGTGAGCGGAACAAGAAAAACATTTCTAAGAGTGGTAGTAGTTAACAAGTACAAACCGCTTGAGACGGGGGCTGATGGAAGTTGCTATTGACAGTTCTGTTGATGTTTCCATTTAATATTCTGGTATGAGACGTTCTCTTTCAGCATTCTAAAATAACAGCAACAGCAGCTAGAGGCTCCAGGTTCTCGCTAGGAAATGAGTTATTCGCTGCCAGGAAAATGACTGTGGTGTTGGCCCTCCTTAAGATCTTCAGATATGTAGGTTGGACCATTAAATCATCCACAAGCCCTCCTGTCCATGCTGTCAATACACAAAAACACATAGTTGGTGTGTGTGTGTGTTCTTGCATGTATGTGTGTGTGTGTGTGTGTGTGTGTGTGTGCAGGTGTGCGCTTGCACGTGTGTGGATGTGTGGCAGCTGAAATGGGACGTCCCGTGAGACTCCGTGTGAGACCCAGGCTTCGCCCCTCAGAAAGGTGCTACCCTCCAACTATAGGAGGCAGTAAATCAACACAGCGGTCACTCACGGCGCTCGGTGACATCTCGCACGCACACAGCGTTTTACGTCCCAGAGGGCACCTGGGTAGAGGCGGGGATGATGACATGCACAGCTAGCTAACACCCCAACAGAACGTTCTGACGTTACTGACGGTTATACTCCCGACCCCCGCCATCTTGAATAGTAGTCACCCACCATGCTTGAAAAAGTTTTGAGCAGACACTGAGTAACAATCTGAAACTGAGCAAAAGACGAGCTTTACAAACACAAAAGGCTTGCTAAATAGTGCCATGTTCTCCGGTCGAGACAGCAGTGAAAAAGCAGTGATCTCTCTCTACAGGGAGATCTAAAGTGCCTTTTAGGGAGTTTTTGTCAGTTTACACAGATGGTTTTCTTTTACAAGAGGCAATTCAGGTAAATGACTCCTCATCGAGGTAAAACAAAGAGGGTCATAGCCAGCATTCACACCTGTATCTTTCAGCCAGGTGTGTAAGACCTGACCACCTCTCGTCCTTTTGGTAAAGCTGCCCTGAAGCGAACCAGAGGCAATTCAACTTAATGGGGTTCATTGACCACCTAAACAACCAGGTGGGCTCAACTGTGCATGATAGACATAAACATGTTACCATCCTCTAAATGGGGTTTCCCCTTTTGTCTTTTTGTTCCTTCCAGAATCAACATATCGCCATCAAGCAACCATAGACGATGAGGTTGTGACCATGGAGATCCTTGACACAGCCGGACAGGTACGAGCTTCAGCAACTTTGCACAGAAAACATAGACGTTTGTGTAGAAGAAATATTTATACTGTGACTGGCAAATAGAATAAGAATAATTCATAGTCAATTGGAAATCCCAATTCAACCCTACTGTATAATGATGACTTATCAGGGCGTATTCTCAGTAGCAGTCCTAGCTAGACCGGATCCTCGCTAGCGTTGCTCTGTGCTGTTCTAATCAGCCGTCGGGGTAAACACGTTATACTTTCCATCTGGGAGAGAACCCAGCAGCATAGGCCTCTTCCATCCCAAGATAAATGTGCTGCTGCTGCTAGTTTGAGTACGTAGGTGTTCTGCCTGCTGCTAATTTCCCCGTGACACGTCCAGCCAAGTCATCCTTCTCTCATTACATTGTATTCTATTTTGAGAGTGCAGGGAGTGAGAGTCTAGGCGAGGGCCTAACCGAGCGTTGTTAGACCTGTCTTTCGCCAAGTTCAAAAGTCGGTCAGTTATCTAGATGTCAAGTATCACTGTGTTTAATGTGAGTTATGCAACAGTTATTGTAACAGTGTTATTATTGCCAATAACGGTTGGAGGTCAAGAATATCTCGGGCTCCTGCTTGCGCAAGTTTAAGACTTCATTTTTTCCCCTCACACGACCAGTAAGTTTCGTTACAGGACTGGCTGTTCCGACTTGATGAAATCAGGAGCAGCTGCTGAAATTTGCACCCAGTTCAGAAGGGTAGCCGATTGTTCAAAACTTGGGGGATTTAACAACTATTGTGTTGGGAAAGGAGAAATAAAGCATTTGAATTCATTCGAAACATGTGCAGTCAATCATTTGCAGCTGAAAACTTAGTGGAAGTTTTTTAAATAAAAAGCTCTGTTCAGTTCAGATGCCTCAATTGTCCATCACTTGTTCAATGAAGGCCCGCATAGAGCTATTATTTCTTTGCCTTGTGGATATGCCAGACAACAAGTGGGCCTATTGGTCAACATCAAATGTCAACAGTATTATAATTAGCTAGCTAGTTGCCAAAAGATTGTCACTAAAAAGATCCTTCCCTCCTGTATCTTTACCTCAGGAGGACACGCAGCAGAAGGAGAGCCACATGCGCTGGGGCGACGGCTTCGTCATCGTCTATGACATCACTGACAGGGGCAGCTTCGACGAAGTGGCTCCTTTGCGGGGCCTCCTAGAGGAAGTCAAGAAACCCAAGAATGTCCCGTTGGTTTTGGTGGGCAACAAGGCCGACCTAGACCATGCCCGACAGGTGGGCACAGAGGAAGGCGAGCGGCTGGCCGCCGAGATGGCGTGCGCCTTCTACGAGTGCTCGGCATGCGCCGACGAAGGCGGCATGGTGACGGAAGCATTCCATGAGCTGTGTCGCGAGTTGAGGCGCCGCAAGGCGGTCCAGGGCAAGGCCAGGCGTCGTAGCTCCACCACCCACGTCAAGCAGGCCATCAACAAGATGCTGACCAAGATCAGCAGCTAGGGGGAGCCCCTGAGCACACTTCACAAAGAGGATAAACTCAAGACGAACTAAAAAACAAAGTGACTGATTTCAAGGGTTTAGATGTGTGGAAATATATCCTACAGCCATCCAAGCTGCTAAGGAGCAGGAATATTAAATTATGAATGAACAGCGAACCTCTTCATACTTAGTATCAATGCACAATCAATGAAGATTTACATTGATACAGAGTGTGTTGAAAATCGCTCTCCATTCAACACTGATTCTAATGGGGAAAGCTGTTGGCTATTATTACTCGCTCTTTGACCATGCTCCACAACTAAGGTCAGAAACACAAAGGGGAACATAATAATCACATGATGGGAACTACTTTGTCCCTGAGGGAGGTGAAGATGCTTTTGTTTCATAGCCAACTAGGACATTTCTGTATGCTGCCAAGGAAGAGGGTAGAGTCCATTATTCAGAAGTCCCAATTCTCTGAAATTCACTCTTCCTTCTTGAGCGGCATGGTGAATACCCCAGTTTTGTATCCATAGCTCCACCAACCTTAAACAAAATATACAAAATAATGTCCGTCATGAACCCACCCTTTGTTTATCAGAAATGATGGACATACGAGTTGTAGTTTCCTCTCCCTGTAGCTTGTTTGTGGGATAATGTTTTGATATGATCTAGGCCAGTGTTTCCCAACCCTGGTCCTCCAGTACTCCCAACAGTACACATGTTTATTGTAAACCTAGACAAGCACATCTGATTCAACTTGTCAACTAATCATCAAGCTCTCAATGAGTTGAATGAGGTGCTTTAGTCCAGGGCTACAACAAAAACGTGAACTGTACACAAGGACCAGTGTTGGGAAAATGTACCTTTAAAATTGTAAACTATGTATAATATTGCCTTTATCATTGGTCTCAAAGGAGTGTACAGTACATAACCCAGAGGCAAACAAAATAGTGGACATGTCTCCTGTATTTTAACCAAATGCTGTTTCTTTCTTCTCCAATGTACCCGACCTGTCTCTGAGTTTTGAGAATGGGGATAAAATTGACAAATTTTCTGTGCAATTGTAATTAAACATTAGATACATGCACATTTGGGTGAGTTTTTTTTCTCGCCTGAGTAGCCTCGTTTCACTACCAAAAATCTAATTAAACCATCTAGTGTTCAGCGAAATAACAACACAATGTTAAATACAGGTAGCCTAGTGAAATAATTAACAGTCAATCACATTGATCAATCAATCAATCCAATTTATTTATTAAGCCCTTTTTACATCAGCCGATGTCACAAAGTGCTATACAGAAACCCAGCCTAAAACCCCAAACAGCAAGCAATGCAGAAGTAGAAGCACGGTGGCTAGGAAAAACTCCCTAGAAAGGCAGGAACCTAGGAATAAACCTAGAGAGGAACCAGGCTCTGAGGGGTGGCCAGTCCTCTTCTGGCAGTGCTGGGTGGAGATTATAACAGTTCATGGTCAAGATGTTCAAACGTTCATAGATGACCAGCAGGGTCAAATAATAATAATCACAGTGGTTGTAGAGGGTGCAACATGTCAGCACCTCAGGAGTAAATGTCAGTTGGCTTTTCATACCCGATCATTCAGAGTTAGACAGGAGGTGCGGTAGAGAGAGAGAGTCGAAAACAGCAGGTCCGGGACAAGGTAGCACGTCCGGTGAACAAGTCAGGGTTCCATAGCCAAAGGCAGAACAGTTGAAACTGGATCAGCAGCACGGCCAGGTGGACTGGGGACAGCAAGGAGTCATCAGGCCAGGTAGTCCTGAGGCATGGTCCTAGAGCTCAGGTCCTCCGAGAGAAGAGAAAGAGAGAGACAGAAAGAGATAGAGAGAGAGAAAGAATAGTTAAATTCACAAGGGACACCGGATAAGACAGGAGAAATACTCCAGATATAACAGACTGACCCTAGCCCCCCGACACATAAACTATTGCAGCATAATTACTGGAGGCTGAGACAGGAGGGGTTGGGAGACACTGTGGCCCTGTCCGACTATACCCCCGGACAGGGCCAACCAGGCAGGATATAACCTCACCCACTTTGCCAAAGCACAGCCTCCACACCACTAGAGGGATATCTTCAACCACCAACTTACCATCCTGAGACAAGGCCGAGTATAGCCCACGAATATCTTCCCCACGGCATGAACCCGAGGGGGGCGCCAACCCAGACAGGAAGATCACGTCAGAGACTCAACCCACTCAAGTGACGCACCCCTCCTAGGGACGGCATGGAAGAGCACCAGTAAGCCAGTGACTAGGCCCCTGTAATAGGGTTAGAGGCAGAGAATCCCAGTGGAGAGAGGGCAACCGGCCAGGCAGAGACAGCAAGGGTGGTTCGTCGCTCCAGTGCCTTTCCGTTCACCTTCACACTCCTGGGCCAGACTACACTCAATCATAGGACCTACTGAAGAGATAAGTCTTCAATAAAGACTTAAAGGCCGAGAACGAGTCTGTGTCTCTCACGGATAGGCAGACCATTCCATAAAAATGGAGCTCTATAGGAGAAAGCCCTGCCTCCAGCTGTTTGCTTAGAAATTCTAGGGACAATAAGGCCTGTGTCTTGTGACCATAGTGAGCGTGTAGGTATGTACGGCAGGACCAAATCGGAAAGATAGATAGGAGCAAGCCCATGTAATGCTTTGTAGGTTAGCAGTAAAACCTTGAAATCAGCCCAAGCCTTAACAGGAAGCCAGTGTAGAGAGGCTAGCACTGGAGTAATATGATAACATTTTGGGGTTCTAGTCAAGATTCTAGCAGCCGTGTTTAGCACTAACTGAAGTTTATTTTGTGCTTTATCCGGGTAGCTGGAAAGTAGACCATTGCAGTAGTCCAATCTAGACGTGACAAAAGCATGGATACATTTTTCTGCATCATTTTTGGACAGAAAGTTTCAGATTTTTGCAATGTTACGTAGATGGAAAAAAGCTGTCCTTGAAACAGTCTTGATATGTTCGTCAAAAGAGAGATCAGGGTTCAGAGTAACGCCGAGGTCCTTCACAGTTTCCTTTGAGACAACTGTACAACCATCAAGATTGTCAGATCCAACAGAAGATCTTTTTGTTTCTTGGGACCTAGAACTAGCATCTCTGTTTCGTCCGAGTTTAAAAGTAAAACATTTGCCGCCATCCATTATGTCTGAAACACAGGCTTCCAGGGAGGGCAATTTTGGGTTTTCACCATGTTTCATCGAAATGTACAGCTGTGTATTGTCCGATTAGCAGTTACTCTCTTGCAGTAATCCACTAACAGTCCATGTGTAGCCAAACGTAGCTGCTGCTCATTCCATTTGCTAGAAAATGGATAAATGGTTAAAAAAGTAAGGCCCGCTTCCATAGAGACACATACCAGCTCTACTGGCAGTACTGCTACTACCAGCAGTACTACACCTGTACCTGTCGACGATACAAGTTGTTCTGCTTCCACGAGCACATCCAATGCTATCATCAGTAATTCTTAATTTGTTGTTAGCCCAGCTAGCATGGACACTGACAGTTTTGAATCTGATGCGGACGAAGAGCTACTGCCCCTTTACCCGGGAAAGCACCGAACAACAGACAGGGACATTGGACCATTGAAGAGACGCAAATATGATGAGAACTACATTGATTTGTGGTTCACTTATATTGGGAGTAGTGCCTTTCCTCAGCCACAGTGTGTTATATATGCAAAGTACTACCTCACAACTCGATGAAACCTTCAATCTTGCGCAGACATTTAGAAACAAAACATGCCAATTTGAAAATTAAGCCACAGGAGTTTTTTGAGCGAGAATTAAGATGACTTTCGAGTAGTAAGACATGTATAAAAGGGCTAGAAGTGTCTTATATGGTTGGCTACCGAGTGGCTAGGACAGGCAAGCTCCATACTATTGCGGAGGACTTAATCCTTCCTGCTGCCGCGGATATGGCTGGGACAATGCTGGGTGAAAGGCCAAAAAACGATACAGACAATGTCTTCATCAAACATCACTGTTTCACGATGCATCAATGGTGACATGGCAGGAGATGTTTTGAAACAATTACTGCTTCGCATACAAGCCAGTGAATTCTAAGCGTTATAGCTGGATGAGTCAACAGACGTGGCGGGCCTGACACAGCTCCTGGTATATGTCTGTTACGTTTATGGGGGGACAATTAAGGAAGACATCCTATTCTGCAAACCACTGGAAACCAGAAGAAAAGAAGATAATATTTTTAAAGTACTGGACAGCTTTGTGACATCAAATGGACTTAGGTGGTCAAGATGTGTTGGTATCTGTACTGATGGAGCAAAAAAGCCATGACAGGGAGACATAGTGGAGTGGTAACGCAAGCAGTTGCTCCCGACGCTACTTGGGTATACTGCAGCATTCACCGAGAGGCTCTTGCTGCCAAGGGAATGCCTGACAGCTTGAAATATGTTTTGGACACTACAGTGACAATGGTTAACTTTGTTAAAGCAAGAACCCTGAACTCTCGTGTATTTTCTGCACTAGGCAATGATATGGGCAGCGACCATGTAACGCTTTTACAACAATCAGAAGTGCGCTGGGGCAAAGTATTGACACGTTTTCTTTACTGACCATCATTTTCACAGGTTGTATACGTAAGATGACTAAACAAAGAGAAAATGATTGATTATTATTATATTATTATTTGTGCCCTGGTCCTATAAGAGCTCTTTGTCACTTCCCACGAGCCGGCTTGTGACAAAAACTCACACTCATTCTTATGTTTAATAAATGTATCGTATAGTGTGTGTGTGGCAGGCTTACAATGATGGCAAAAAACAACATTTGAGAGTGCGCTAATCCTGGTACTAGAGGGGGTACGCAGCTAGATGTTGAATGTTTGAAGGGTTACGGGACTATAAAAAGTCCCGGGAAATGGTACATTTGCATAATACTTGTCAATCATAATGAAAGGTGCCCTCCATGAATCGAACCACAGGGGAGCCAATCTCGAAGGCTGCAAGGCAAAGGGCTATTTCTGTTAATGTTACCTCCAACCCTGCAATCCATTTCCCAATACGTTAAATATGTAAAAAACAAAGTAATGTGTAATTCAAGTGACCCAAACTCCATTTTATTGCTTGGGCAGTTAAGGAAACACAATACAAAACGCAAAGCCTGTAGTCCTCAGAGAGAAAACACACACGTCTTGGAGAGTTTGGGTGGTGTTTAGGAGTGTCCAGTCTCAGGGCGGACAGGCCTAATTACAACGTAGTGAATCTCTCAAAATAACTGCACCAGAGGACCACAACAACCCCAGTGCTCCTCTCTCTGGAGTGCCTAACCAGTAGCACACATCTGGAGACTGTTAGCTTCCCATCACGTGACAGGTATAGGCCTAAAGATAGATTTATAGTGAAATGCTTACTTACAAGCCTTTAACCAACAGTGCAGTTCAAGAAGAAGCTAATATTTACCAAGTAGGCTAAAATAAAAAGTAATTATAAAAAGTAATACAATAAGAATAACAATAGCGAGGTTATATACAGGGGGCACCGGTGCCGGGTCAGTGTGCAGGGGTACAGGCTAGTTGAGGTGATCTGTACATGTAGGTGGGGGGAAGTGACTATGCATAGGTAACAAACAAACAGCGAGTAGCAGCAGTGTACAAGAGGGGGGGTCAATGTAAATTGTCCGGTGGCAATTTTTATGAATTGTTCAGCAGTCTAATGGCTTGGGGGTAGAAGCTGTTGAGGAGCCTTTTGGTCCTAGACTTGGCACTCTGGTACCACTTGCCGTGCGGTAGCAGAGAAAACAGTCTATACTTGGGTGACTGGAGTGGCTTTCCTCTGATACCGTCTATTATATAGGTCCTGGATGGCAGGAAGCTTGGCCCCAGTGATGTACTGGGCCGTTCGCACAACCCTCTGTAGCGCCTTACGGTCAGATGCCGAGCAGTTACCATACAAGGTGGTGATGCAACCGGTCAGGATTCTCTCGATGGTGCAGCTGTAGAACCTTTTGAGGATCCGGGGGGCACATGCCACATTTTTTCCGTCTCCTGAGGGGGAATAGGCTTTGTCGTGCCCTCTTCACGACTGCCTTGGTATGTTTGGACCATGATAGTTCGTTGGTGATGTGGACACCAAGGAACTTGAAACTCTCAACCTGCTCCACTACAGCCCTGTCGATGTTAATGGGGGCCTGTTCGGCCCGCCTTTTCCTGTAGTCCACGATCAGCTCCTTTGTCTTGATCACATTGAGGGAGAGGTTGTTATCCTGGCACCACACTGCCAGTTCTCTGACCTCCTCCCTATAGGCCGTCTCATCGTTGTCAGTGATCAGGCCTACCACTGTTGTGTCGTCAGCTAACTTGATGATGGTGTTAGAGCCATATTTGGCCACGCAGTCGTGAGTGAACAGGGAATACAGGAGGGAACTAAGTACACACCCCTGTGGGGTCCCCGTGTTAAGGATCAGCGTGGCAAACGTGTTGTTGGTTACTCTTACCACGTGGGGGCGGCCCGTCAGGTGATTCTCTGATCCACCTCTACGCAGACGACACCATTCTGTATACATCTGGCGCTTCTTTGGACACTGTGTTAACAAACCTCCAAACAGATACCTAGGTGTCTGGTTATACTGTAAACTCTCCACCCAGACTCACATTAAGCATCTCCAATCCAAAATGAAATCTAGAATCAGCTTCCTATTTCGCAACAAAGCATCCTTCGCTCATGCTGCCAAACATACCCTCGTAAAACCCGTAGCATGCGCTCCAGCAGGTATATTTCACTGGTCACCCCCAAAGCCAATTCCTCGTTTGGCCGCCTTTCCTTCAAGTTCTCTGCTGCCAATGACTGGAACGAATTGAAAAAATTCACTGAAGCTCGAGACTCATATCTCCTTCACTAACTTTAAGCATCAGTTGTCAGAGCAGTTTACAGATCATTGCACCTGTACATAGCCCATCCGTAAATAGCCCACCCTACTACCTCATCCCCATATTGTTGTTTTTTGCCCCTTTGCACCCCAGTATCTCTACTTGCACTTTCATCTTCTGCACAGCTATCACTCCAGTGTTTAATTGCTAAATTGTAATTATTTCGCCACTATGGCCTATTTATTGCCTTACCTCCCTAATCTCACTTCATTTGCACACACTGTATATAGACTTTTCTATTGTGTTATTGACTGTACGTTTGTTTATTCCATGTGTAACTCTGTGTTGTTGTTTGTGTCGCACTGCTTTGCTTTATCTTGGCCAGGTTGCAGTTGAAAATGAGAACTTGTTCTCAACTGGCCTACTTGGTTAAATAAAGGTGAAATATATATATTTTTAAACACTGCAAACTATCACCCTTATGCACTTATGCATGAAATTATGAATGGATATATCAAGGATATATTGGAACTAGTGGATAAATGGAGATTTAAATATCCTGTCCTAGGGAGATATAAATGGCGGATGCTCAATGAAGCTAATCCTCCTGGCTACTTTCTTATGTCATTCTCGCTGGCACCAAAAGTTTAAAAAAAAGTGTTGATAGGGAACAGAATGCGGTTGGACCATCAAATAATTGGCATAAACATTACTCTTACAGAATTTCCACGTGGGCAAGGATATTGGAAATGTAATCAAAGCCTATTGGATGACAACTTGTTTTTAACCAGGACAGAATCATTTATAAGTGATTTTGTTATACTATAGGTACAGCAAATCCCCTTATTTTATGGAATACTTTTAAATGCAATTCAATAGCTACTCATCTTTAAAACAAAAGCAATTTAGGTCAAAATAATTCACATTAACAAAGGAAATAGAGGGACTAACAGTACAGATAGATAGCAATACAAACTGTACCATATAGGCACAGAATACGTTACAGAAAAGAGAAAAAGCAAGATCAAGTGTAATACATTTTACAAATAAAGCGAACTGCTCCTGAGTGGCGCAGCAGTCTAAGGCACTGCATCGCAGTGCTGGAGGCATCACTACAGATTAGGGTTTGATCACAGGCTGTGTCAAAACCAGCCGTGACCGGGAGTCCCATAGGGCAGCACACAATTGACCCAGGTTAGGGAAGGGTTTGGCCGCAGGAGCTTTACTTGGCTCATCGCACTCTAGCGACTCCTTGTGGTGGGCCGGGTGCCTGCAGGCTGACTCTAGTCATCAGTTGAACAGTGTTTCCTCCGACACATTGGTACGGCTGGCTTCCAGGTTAAAGCATTAGACCTCTCTCTAAAGGCTTCAATCATACAAAAGTGATACTTAAATCCAAACTGGTTCTCTAGCAGATTAGTAAGAATGACTCACCCCATGTTCAATAATGGCCTTTTTCCCCCCTTTATTCAAATATAGCTATTTTAAAAACAGGTCATAGAACGTTTGTTGCAATTTCAGTTTAATCCACCAGAAAAGACAGAACAAATATTACAACAAATGTTAGGGTTAAACTTAAATATACTAATTGATTTTAAAAAATCTATATCTTTGGAAAAAACTTTTTTTTTTAAGTATAGAATCTTTGTAAATGATATCATAACTAGGACTGGTAGAGTTGTCACACATGCATCTAACAAAAATGATATGGAAATGTATGCTCTACTCAAAATTACAGCCAGCTATTTGCAGCATTTACGCGAAAATGGAAGAGGCAAGTGGAAGGGGGAGAGAGTAAGGAACTTGTCTGTCGGCCCTGCATTAAAGACCAAAATAGGTTAATGAAAATTGTGATAAATAAGAAAATATACCAGTTTAATTTAAGGACCCAACAATTGACCATATAGATTTCAAAATAGTTGGGAAGAGATTTTCGATTTACCGATTCCATGACACATGGTTTATGAACTGATACACAAAACAATGCTGGATTTAAATTATTATACAAAATATTATTGCAACCAACAGAATGTTATATACAGTACCAGTCAAAAGTTTGCACACACCTACTTATTCAAGGGTTTTTCTTTATTTTTACAATTTTCTACATTGTAGAATAATAGTGAAGACGTCAACACTATGAAATAACACACATGGAATCATGTAGTAACCAAAAAAGTGTTAACTTCTTATGGCTGCAGGGGCAGTATTGAGTAGCTTGGATGAAAGGTGCACAGAGGTGCCCAGAGTAAACGGCCTACTCCTCAGTCATAGTTGCTAATATTTGCATATTACTATTAGTATTGGATAGGAAACACTCTGAAGTTTCTAAAACTGTTTGAATTATGTCTGTGAGTATAACATAACTCATTTGGCAGGCAAAAACCTGAGAAGTTCCACTTCCTGTTTGAATTTTTTCTGGGGGTGGCAGATTTTCAACCAAGCTCTCATTGAAATTACAGCGAGATATTGATGAGTTTTCACTTCCTACGGCTTCCACTAGATGTCAACAGTCAATAGAACTTTGTCTGATGACTCTAATGTGAAAGGGGGGCCGAAGGAGATAGGAATGAGTAATCACTGCCATGAGGTGACCACGCATTGAACACGCGCGTTCACGTGATAGTCATCTCCGTTCCATCGCTCAACTGAAGTCAATCTAATTCTCCGGTTGGAACGTTATTCAATATGTATGTTAACAACATTCTAAAGATTGATTCAGTATATCGTTTGACATGTTTCTACTGACTGTTATGGAACTTTTGGACATTTCGTCACGTTATAGTGGACGCGCTTTGTGACTTTGGAATTGTTTACCAAATGCGCTAACCAAAGTAGCTAATTGGACATAAATAATTATCGAACAAATCAAGCATTTATTGTGGACCTGGGATTCCTAGGACTGCATTCTGATGAAGTTCATCAAAGGTAAGGAAACATTTATCATGTATTTTCTGGTTTCATTTGACCCCAACATGGCGGGTAATTTGACTATTGTTCTGAGCTCCGTCTCAGATTATTGCATGATTTGCTTTTTCCGTAAAGTTTTTTTGAAATCTGACACAGCGGTTGCATTAAGGAGAGGTATACAGTGGGGAGAACAAGTATTTGATACACTGACGATTTTGCAGGTTTTCCTACTTACAAAGCATGTAGAGGTCTGTACTTTTTATCATAGGTACACTTCAACTGTGAGAGACGGAATCTAAAACAAAAATCCAGAAAATCACATTGTATGATTTTTAAGTAATTAATTTGCATTTTATTGCATGACATAAGTATTTGATACATCAGAAAAGCAGAACTTAATATTTGGTACAGAAACATTTGTTTGCAATTACAGAGATCATACGTTTCCTGTAGTTTTTGACCAGGTTTGCACACACTGCAGCAGGGATTTTGGCCCACTCCTCCATACAGACCTTCTCCAGATCCTTCAGGTTTCGGGGCTGTCGCTGGGCAATACGGACTTTCAGCTCCCTCCAAAGATTTTCTATTGGGTTCAGGTCTGGAGACTGGCTAGGCCACTCCAGGACCTTGAGATGCTTCTTACGGAGCCACTCCTTAGTTGCCCTGGCTGTGTGTTTCGGGTCGTTGTCATGCTGGAAGACCCAGCCACGACCCATCTTCAATGCTCTTACTGAGGGAAGGAGCTTGTTGGCCAAGATTTCGCGATACATGGCCCAATCTATCCTCCCCTCAATACGGTGCAGTCGTCCTGTCCCCTTTGCAGAAAAGCATCCCCAAAGAATGATGTTTCCACCTCCATGCTTCACGGTTGGGATGGTGTTCTTGGGGTTGTACTCATCCTTCTTCTTCCTCCAAACACGGCGAGTGGAGTTTAGACCAAAAAGCTCGATTTATGTCTCATCAGACCACATGACCTTCTCCCATTCCTCCTCTGGATCATCCAGATGGTCATTGGCAAACTTCAGACGGGCCTGGACATGCGCTGGCTTGAGCATGGGGACCTTGCGTGCGCTGCAGGATTGTAATCCTTGACGGTGTAATGTGTTACTAATGGTTTTCTTTGAGACTGTGGTCCCAGCTCTCTTCAGGTCATTGACCAGGTCCTGCCGTGTAGTTCTGGGCTGATCCCTCACCTTCCTCATGATCATTGAAGCCCCACGACGTGAGATCTTGCATGGAGCCCCAGACCGAGGGTGATTGACCGTCGTCTTGAACTTCTTCCATTTTCTAATAATTGCGCCAACAGTTGTTGCCTTCTCACCAAGCTGCTTGCCTATTGTCCTGTAGCCCATCCCAGCCTTGTGCAGGTCTACAATTTTATCCCTGATGTCCTTACACAGCTCTCTGGTCTTGGCCATTGTGGAGAGGTTGGAGTCTGTTTGATTGAGTGTGTGGACAGGTGTCTTTTATACAGGTAACGAGTTCAAACAGGTGCAGTTAATACAGGTAATGAGTGGAGAACAGGAGGGCTTCTTAAAGAAAAACGAACGGGTCTGTGAGAGCCGGAATTCTTACTGGTTGGTAGGTGATCAAATACTTATGTCATGCAATAAAATGCAAATTAATTACTTAAAAATCATACAATGTGATTTTCTGGATTTTTGTGTATCGCGAAATCTTGGCCAACAAGCTCCTTCCCTCAGTAAGAGCATTGAAGATGGGTCGTGGCTGGGTCTTCCAGCATGACAACGACCCGAAACACACAGCCAGGGCAACTAAGGAGTGGCTCCGTAAGAAGCATCTCAAGGTCCTGGAGTGGCCTAGCCAGTCTCCAGACCTGAACCCAATAGAAAATCTTTGGAGGGAGCTGAAAGTCCGTATTGCCCAGCGACAGCCCCGAAACCTGAAGGATCTGGAGAAGGTCTGTATGGAGGAGTGGGCCAAAATCCCTGCTGCAGTGTGTGCAAACCTGGTCAAAAACTACAGGAAACGTATGATCTCTGTAATTGCAAACAAATGTTTCTGTACCAAATATTAAGTTCTGCTTTTCTGATGTATCAAATACTTATGTCATGCAATAAAATGCAAATTAAATACTTAAAAATCATACAATGTGATTTTCTGGATTTTTGTTTTAGATTCCGTCTCTCACAGTTGAAGTGTACCTATGATAAAAAATTACAGACCTCTACATGCTTTGTAAGTAGGAAAACCTGCAAAATCGGCAGTGTATCAAATACTTGTTCTCCCCACTGTATCTATAATTCCATGTGTATAACTTGTATTATCATCTACATTTATGATGAGTATTTCTGTTGAAACGATGTGGCTATGCAAAATCACTTGATGTTTTTTGGAACTAGTGAATGTAACGCGCCAATGTAAACTCAGAATTTTTGTTATAAATATGAACTTTATCAAACAAAACATGCATGTATTTTGTAACATGAAGTCCTATGAGTGTCATCTGATGAAGATAATCAAAGGTTAGTGATTCATTTTATGTCTATTTCTGCTTTTTCTGACTGCTATCTTTCGCTTGAAAAATGGCTGTGTAACGCTTGTCGTGGTTGGAAGAAGAGAAGGACCAAAGCGCAGCATGGTACGTGTCCATATTCAATTTAATAACTGGACACTAAGAATACAAAAATAACAACGTGAATGATACAAAAAGAAAACGAAACAGTCCCGTATGGTGAAAACACAGACACAGGAAAACAACCACCCACAAAACACAAAGGAAAACAGGCTACCTAAATATGGCTCCCAATCAGAGACAACGACTGACACCTGCCTCTGATTGGGAACCATACTAGGCCAAACACATAGAAATATAACCATAGAACAAAACATAGAAAAACAACATAGAATGCCCACCCCAACTCTCTGACCAAACTAAAATAAAGACATAAAAAAGGAACTAAGGTCAGAACGTGACAGTAACCCCCCCCCCCCCAAAGGTGCGGACTCCGGCCGCAAAACCTGAACCTATAGGGGAGGGTCTGGGTGGGCATTTACCACGGTGGCGGCTCTGGAGCGGGACGAGGACTCCACTCCACCATAGTCTCGGCCCCCTTCTGTGATACCTTAGGAGCGGCGACCCTCGTCACCGACCCTGGATTCGAGACTCTAGTAAAGGGCACCACCGGACTGAGGGGCGCCTCTGGACTGACGGGAGACTCTGGCAGATCCGGACTGGAGGGAGACTCTGGCAGATCCGGACTGGAGGGAGACTCTGGCAGATCCGGACTGGAGGGAGACTCTGGCGGATCCGGACTGGAGGGAGACTCTGGCGGATCCGGACTGGAGGGAGACTCTGGCGGATCCGGACTGGAGGGAGACTCTGGCGGATCCGGACTGGAGGGCGGCTCAGGCGGATCCGGACTGGCGGGCGGCTCAGGCGGATCCGGACTGGCGGGTGGCTCAGGCGGCTCCTGACTGATGGGAGGGTCCGGACTGGAGGGAGGCTCTGGAGCGTCCGGACTGGAGGGACACACAGGAGACTTGGTTCTTAGAACAGGCACAGTACTCACCAGGCTGGAGAGATCTACTGGAGGCCTGGTCCTTGGAAGAGGCACAGGATAGACCGGTCCGTGGAGGGGCACTGGAGATCTCGAACTAAGGGTCTGAACAACCCGTCCTGGCTGGATGTTGATTTTAGCCCGGCACTTGCGGGGCGCAGGTACAGGACGCACTGGGCTGTGCAGACCCACGGGACACACAGTGCGTAGGGCTGGTGCCATATAACACGGACCGAGGAGACGCACTGGAGACCAGATGCGCTGAGCAGGCTTCATCGCACCTGGCTCGATGCCCACTCTAGCCCGGCCGATACGAGGAGCGGCAATGTAGCGCACCGGGCTATGCGTACGCACTGGGGACATCGTGCGCTTCTCCGCATAACACGGTGCCTGCCCGGACCACCTCTCTCCACGGTAATCACGGGAAGTTGGCTCAGGTCTCCTAACTGACTTAGCCACACTCCCCGTGTGCCCCCCCCCCCCAAATTTTTGGGGCTGCCTCTCGGGCTTCCTTGATCGTCGTGCCAACTCCATTCGCCGGTATCCCTCCTTGCACTGTTCCAGAGAATCCCAGGCGGGCTCCGGCACTCTCCCTGGGTCGACCGACCACCTTTCTATCTCGTCCCATGTTGTCACCTCCTCCAGATAGCGCTGCTCCTTACCACGCTGCTTGGTCCTTTGGTGGTGGGTGGTTCTGTAACGCTTGTCGTGGTTGGAAGTATCCATATTCAATTTAATAACTGGACACTAAGAATACAAAAATAACAACGTGAATGATACAAAAAGAAAACGAAACAGTCCCGTATGGCGAAAACACAGACACAGGAAAACAACCACCCACAAAACACAAAGGAAAACAGGCTACCTAAATATGGCTCCCAATCAGAGACAACGACTGACACCTGCCTCTGATTGGGAACCATACTAGGCCAAACACATAGAAATATAACCATAGAACAAAACATAGAAAAACAACATAGAATGCCCACCCCAACTCACGCTCTGACCAAACTAAAATAAAGACATAAAAAAGGAACTAAGGTCAGAACGTGACACTGTGCTTATTGTGGTTTGGTGGTGACCTAACATAATCGTTTGTAGTGCTTTCGCTGAAAAGCATATTTGAAATCAGACACTTTGGTGGGATTAATAACAGGATTACCTTTAAAATGATATAAGACACATGTATATTTGAGGAATTTTAATTATGAGATTTCTGTTGTTTGAATTTGGCGCCCTGCACTTTCACTGGCTGTTGTCAGATCGATCCCGGTAGCGGGATTGCAGCCATAAGAAGTTTTAAACAAATCAAAATATATTTTATATTAGAGATTCTTCAAAGTATCCACCCTTTGCCTTGATGACAGCATTGCACACTTGGCATTCTCTCAACCATCTTCACCTGGAATGCTTTTCCAACAGTTTTAAAGGAGTAAAAGCTGAGCACTTGTTGGCTGCTTGTCCTTCACTCTGCGGTCCAACTCATCCCAAACCATCTCAATTGGATTGTGGTCAGGTGATTGTGGAGGCCAGTTCATCTGATGCAGCACTCCATCACTCTCCTTCTTGGTCAAATAGCCCTTACACAGCTTGGAGGTGTGAAAAACAAATGATAGTCCCACTAAGCGCAAACCAGATGGGATGGCGCCTTGAAATAAGTGTCCCTTAAATTATAAATAAATCACTGACAGTGTCACCAGAAAAGCACTCCCACACCATCATACCTCCTCCTCCATGTTTCATGGTGGGAACCACACATGCGGAGATCATCAGTTCACCTACTCTGCGTCTCACAAAGACACAGCGGTTAGAACCAGAAGTCTCAAATTTGGACTCAATAGACAAAAGGACAGATTTCCACCGGTCTAATGACCATTGTTCATGTTTCTTGGCCCAAGCAAGTCTCTTCTTCTTATGAGTGTCCTTTAGTTGTGGTTTCTTTGCAGCAATTCGACCATGAAGGCTTGATTCACGCAGTCTCCTCTGAACAGCTGATGTTGAGATGTGTCTGTTATTTGAACTCTGAAGCATTTATTTCTGAGGCTGGTAACTCTAATGAACTTATTCTCTGCAGCAGAGGTAACGCTGGGTCTTCCTTTCCTGTGACAGTCCTCATGAGAGCCAGCTTCATCATAGCGCTTGATGGTTTTTGCGACTGCACTTGAAAAAACGTTAAAAGTTCTTGACATTTTCCGTATTGACTGACTTTCATGTCTTAAAGTAATGATGGGCTGTCATTTTTCTTTGCTTATTTGAGCTGTTCTTGCCATAATATGGACTTGGTATTTACCAAATAGGGTTATCTTCTGTATACCCCCCACTACCTTGTCACAACACAACTGATTGGCTCCAACGCATTAAGGAGGACAGAAATTCCACAAATGAATATTTAACAAGGCACACCTTTTAATTGAAATGCATTCCAGGTGACAACCTCATGAAGCTGGTTAAGACTTATCTGCGCTACGGATCCCTTTAGCGGGATCATTTTCCAAAACAACCGCTGAATTGCAGGGCGCAAAATATTACAAAAAATATTTATAATCATGCAATCACAAGTGAAATATACCAAAACACAGCTTAGCTTGTTGTTAATCCACCTATCGTGTCAGATTTTGAAAATATGCTTTGCAGCGAAAGCAATCCAAGCTTTTGTGAGTGTATCAATCAATGCTAGAACAGCTAGCCCCAAATTAGCATGGTCACAAAAGTCAGAAAAGCAATAAAATTAATCGCTTACCTTTGATAATCTTCAGATGTTTGCACTCACGAGACTCCCAGTTACACAATAAATTTTATTTTTGTTCGATAAATATTACTTTTATAACAAAAAAACGCCATTTGGGTTGCGCGTTATGTTCAGAAAACCAAAGCCTCGTTCCGTTCGATGAAAATTCCAAAAAGTATCCGTAATGTTTGTAGAAACATGTCAAATGTTTTTTATAATCAATCCTCAGGTTGTTTTTAACAAACATAATCGATAATATTTCAACCGGACCGTAACCTATTCAATAAAAGAGAGAAAGAAAATGGAGAGCTACCCCTCTCGTGCGCAGGAACTAATCAAAGGACACCTGACTACTTTTGAAAAATCTCACTAATTTTTCAAAATAAAAGCCTGAAACTATGTCTAAAGCCTGGTCACAGCCTGAGGAAGCCATTGGAAAAGGAATCTGGTACCCCTTTAAATGGAAGAAAGACGGGAAAGGAAACACAGATTAAAAAAATAAAAAATCACTTCCGGGTTAGATTTTCTCAGGTTTTCGCCTGCAGAATCAGTTTTGTTATACTCACAGACAATATTTTGACAGTTTTGGAAACTTTGGAGTGTTTTCTATCCTAATCTGTAAATGATATGCATATTCTACGATCTGGACCTGAGAAATAGTCCGTTTACCTTGGGAACGTTATTTAAAAAATAAAAAATAAAGAATCTGACCCCTAGCGTCAAGAGGTTTTAAGAGTATGCCAAGAGTGTGCAAAGCTGTCATTGAGGCAAAGGGTGGCTACTTTGAAGAATCTCAAATATAACATATATTTAGATTTATTTAACACTTTTTTTGGTTAGTACATAATTCATTATGTGTTATTTCATAGTTTTGATGTCTTCACTATTATTTTACAATGCAGAAAATAGTAAAAATAAAGAAAAACCCTTGAATGAGTAGGTATGTCCAAACATTTGAATGGTACTGGGTGGATGGATACAACCATCCCAGTGATCTGAAAAGTCATAGTCAATCTATCAATAATATAATAATGCTCTTAGCAAAAATGTTCTGTGTTGCTCAGTTGGTACCGCAATCGAACCAACTGGGTTGTGGGTTTGATTCCCATGGGAGACCAGTACGAATGTGAGAGAGTTAACATGTAAACTCAGCAAAAAAAGAAACGTCCTCTCACTGTCAACTGCGTTTATTTTCAGCAAACTTAACATGTGTAAATATTTGTATGAACATAAACAGATTCAACAACTGAGACATAAACTGAACAAGTTCCACAGACATATGACTAACAGAAATGGAATAATGTCTCCCTGAACAGGGGGGGGGGGGGGGGGGGGTAAAAATCAAAAGTAACAGTCAGTATCTGGTGTGGCCACCGGCTGCATTAAGTACTGCAGTGCATCTCCTCCTCATGGACTACACCAGATTTGCCAGTTCTTGCTGTGAGATGTTACCCCACTCTTCCACCAAGGCACCTGCAAGTTCCCGGACATTTCTGGGAAGAATGGCCCTAGCCCTCACCCTTCGATCCAACAGGTCCCAGACGTGCTCAATGGGATTGAGATCCGGGCTTGTCGCTGGCCATGGCAGAACACTGACATTCCTGTCTTGCAGGAAATCACGCACAGAACGAGTAGTATGGCTGGTGGCATTGTCATGCTGGAGGGTCATGTCAGGATGAGCCTGCAGGAAGGGTACCACATGATGGAGGAGGATGTCTTCCCTGTAACGCACAGCGTTGAGATTGCCTGCAATGACAACAAGCTCAGTCCGATGATGCTGTGACACACCGCCCCAGACCATGACGGACCCTCCACCTCCAAATCGATCCTGCTCCAGAGTACAGGCCTCGGTGTAACGCTCATTCCTTCGACGATAAACGCGAATCCGACCATCACCCCTGGTGAGACAAAACCGCGACTCGTCAGTGGAGAGCACTTTTTGCCAGTCCTGTCTGGTCCAGCGACGGTGGGTTTGTGCTCATAGGCGACATTGTTGCCGGTGATGTCTGGTGAGGACCTGCCTTACAACAGGCCTACAAGCCCTCAGTCCAGCCTCTCTCAGCCTATTGCGGACAGTCTGAGCACTGATGTGCGTTGCTGGTGTAACTCGGGCAGTTGTTGTTGCCATCCTGTACCTGTCCCGCAGGTGTGATGTTCGGATGTACCGATCCTGTGCAGGTGTTGTTACACATGGTCTGCCACTGCGAGGATGATCAACTGTCCGTCCTGTCTCCCTGTAGCGCTGTCTTAGGTGTCTCACAGTATGGACATTGCAATTTATTGCCCTGGCCACATCTGCAGTCCTCATGCCTCCTTGCAGCATGCCTAAGGCACGTTCATGCAGATGAACAGGGACCCTGGGCATCTTTCTTTTGGTGTTTTTCAGAGTCAGTTGGTGTCTTAACGACCGTTCCACAGGTGCATGTTCATTAATTGTTTATGGTTCATTGAACAAGCATGGAAAACAGTGTTTAAACCCTTTACAATGAAGATCTGTGAAGTTATTTGGATTTTTATGAATTATCTTTGAAAGACAGGGTCCTGAAAAAGGGACGTTTCTTTTTTTGCTGAGTTTACATTGTTCATTATTGATTTTCAATGTCCGTCAGAAAAGTTGCAAAGGCTATCCATCGACCAATTACAAACGTAAAACAGGGTTTTTCCCCACTGAACAGCTGCATTGGACATGCATTCCGTGCATTTTGGTTTGAAGGTAGCCTTACTCTGTGGTTCAAGTTGTATCTTCCTGTCTGTAACTTTGCTCTCAGTCCCTCTGACCCCTAAGCCCCCACCCCTGACTTCCCATTGGCCCAGGGTCTCCGGCAAAACCCTCTAATCAGTCTCTCTGACAGGGAGTTACTCCAGGAATAGACAGGTGTATAGGTGCATAGGGCTTCTCCACTCTCCATATGAATGGAGTATTAGCTATATATATATATTTAAAAAAATATATCCATGACTTACTGACATGGAGTACTCCATGTTCCTGCTGGTAGCAGGCTTCAACCTGGATGCAGGGAAATGTCCTGCCTTGGAGTATGGTTGTATCCATCTCTAACAGGCCCTTAGAAATCATATGACAAACCTGCATAGATGAACAAAATAAAATGTTAACTGTATTTAGTCAATTAAAGTCATGACAGCCATAGGTTATTTATACAGGAGTGTAAAGGTTTTTGTTGCAGCACTTCACTAACACCTCATTCAACTAATTGTGGTCTCAATTGAACAAAAACGTTCACACAGTTCAGTCCCCTGGGACAGAAATCACCCACGTCTGTATTATTGAATGAGTTTCCCAAGTTACAAGCTAAGCTACAATTCTGCATGATAGAAATTAACATGTGTGGATCTATTTCTATCTAACCTTGTGAATAAACTCCAAGAACAAGATGATTTTCCTGGTGGCTGGGAGGTTCCCAAGTTTTGTCAATCGGTCTGGGTGGTAGGGATGTGCTTCAACCTGAGAAAAAGAGCAGAGGGGGGAAGACATACATTTCACTGCTCAAATTTCAGTGCAGGGTCAAGTTGCTGAGAACCACAACTACCTTTAATCTGCCATCATTTAGTAAACAGTTTTACATATTCATAAGCTTGATCAAGTTTACTTTTAGCTAGCTAATCTATTTCCAGTGAAATTGAGTGGCATTTTTATTGCTATCTTTTTCAGTCACCAATTTATCAACAAACAGCAGTGAAATGAAGTAGTTTGACAAGTGTTCAAAAGTCAGTAAGAGGTCTTTAACATATAGCTAGAAAATGTATGTTTTAATTTCTAGAAACCTAGATAACATTAGCTACACTGTAGTGATGATGGTGGGACTCTGAGTTAGCTAGCTAGCTTTCTCCCAGTGGTTTCATTTTAGCTAGCTATCTAGTATTTCCTAGGCAGTATTGATTCTGTGTTTCCTGTCAAGATGCTATTCCTATGTTGTATCATTCCATGTTCTGTGTTGTATTAAACTTACCACCTGCTTCTCGACTCAGCATATACGTTACAGAATACTGCCTCCACAAATGGAAGGAAATCAGAACATCTCCCAGACGGTCGACGAACAGGGATACCTACTTCGTCAACACCACGACCAGCTGGCGCAACTGGGGACGGCTGTGGAAGAGGTCTTTGCAGTGTTCAACGTGTCGAACATACCCGAGAGGCGTTGCCTTCAACTAGCCGAGGATACTCTACCACCAGTTGAACCAGCGAGCCAGCACACCAGCCCATTCAGCAATGCCCGTTTGTCCCTCCCGGATAAATATGACGGCACCCCATCTAAATGCTGTGGCGTTCTTCTACAGTGCTCCCTCTAACTTGGCGCAGGACGTTATTCGATACGTCAACTCCTGTTCCGTATGTGCACAAACTAAATCCCCCCGGCACGCTCCAGCAGGGAAACTCCTTCCCCTGCCTCAGCATCCCTGGTCTCATCTATCCATTGACTTTGTCACTGATCTCCCCTCCTCTGGCGGTTTCACCACCATTTTGATTCTCCAAATCCTGTCGTTTCATCCCTATGTCTGGTCTCCCTACTGCTCTCCAGGTCACTGAGGCACTGTTCCAGCAGGTCTTCCGGCATTATGGCCTTCCGGAGGACATCATCTCTGACCGTGGCCCCCAATTCATGTCACGGGTATGGAGAGCCTTTCTGGAGAAGCTCGGGGTCACTGTCAGCCTCACTTCCACGTACAGGCCTCAGTCAAATGGGCAGGTGGAGAGGATGAACCAGGAGCTGGGGAGGTTCCTGAGGAGTCACTGCCAGGACCAGCAGGGGGAGTGTGCCCAATTCCTGCCATTGGCGGAGTACGCCCAGAATTCATTACGTAACTCCTCCACCGAGCTGACTCCCTTCCAGTGTGTTCTGGGTTTTCAGCCGGCCCTGGATCATTGGACCCTGGGACAGACCGAAGCTCCTGCGGTGGATGAGTGGTTCAGGCACGCAGAAGAAGTGTGGAGCAACGCTCTCGTGAGACTCCAGCGTGCCGTCCACCGTCAGGAGCAGGCAGACCGCAACCGCAGTGAGACTCCCATGTTCCATGCTGGTGATCATGTCCAGCTCTCTACCAGGAACCTCCCACTCTGCCTTTCCTGCAAGAAGCTGAGCCCCCGGTTTGTGGGGCCGTTCAAGGTTCTCCGGAGGGTCAACAAGATGACGTACAGATTACAGCTCCCCAGTGACAACCGTGTCTCACCTTCCTTTCATGTCTCCCTTCTCAGGCCAGTGGTTCCTGGTACCCTGGCTGACGTGTCCCCCACGACACCCCTCCGTCCCCCCCTGGATGTCGAGGGAGGTCCCTGAAAATACATTATACTTGCAGATCTTATTGAATGTATTCAAATGTCAAGTTAAAAGTTTGCAACCATTGTTAAATCTTTCAGACATCATGATACAAGCTTGTGAAATGAAATGACACATTTGTGAATAGTACTTGCAACCACGCATCTCAATGTGCGACCACAAAATTCTAAATACAAACTCACGTAGTTCTGTCATTAACATCCCATAGATATCCCTCTGGTCGTCTGACAAGCATTGCTAACGCTGTGGGATATACAAATGTGGGATCTTAATTTGATCACCCTATTGCAGGAGAACTTTCCTGCAATGCATGAAATGTAAAACTTGTAGTGTGTTTGAGGTTTTAAAAAGACTTCTGAAGTGTCACGCCCTAACCTTAGAGATCCTTTTAATTCTCTATTTGGTTAGGTCAGGGTGTAACTAGGGTGGGCAATCTGTTTTCTATTTCTTTGATGGCCTGGTATGGTTCCCAATCAGAGGCAGCTGTCTATGGTTGTCTCTGATTGGGGGTCGTATTTAGGCAGCCTTTTCCCACCTGTTGTTTGTGGGATCTTGTTTTTGTGTAGCTGCCTGTGATCAGCCCAGAATGTCACGGTTCGTTTTCTTCTGTATTGTTTTTGGTTCTGTATTGAGTTTCATATTTATTAAACATGTGGAACTCTAAGTACGCTGTGCCTTGGTCCATTCATTCAGACGAGCGTGACATGACATTTCTGAATTGATTTTCCCTAATTGAAGAATGTATCAACCCCTACAAGAATTTTCAATAATTATAATCCACATTTCCTGTTGCTCCAGGATTATTTTCCTGCTGTAGCAAACTGGCTCAAATTAAAAGATCCTACATTTTTAGGGAATACCATTCAGAACAATGCTGACAAGCCAGTACACAATGTGAAGCTGACATTCAAGGCAAACATGACCGTTTCCACAAATGCTGTCAAACCATACTTTGCATCATAGCACAGTCAAAATCATATTTTTCATAAAATGTTCTATTTCATTGAAACCACATTAAAGTATGATGACCAAACTATGAAAAATGACTGTTGCTTCTACAGTTGAAGTCGGAAGTTTACATACACCTTAGCCATATACATTTAAACTCAGTTCTTCACAATTCATGACACTTAATCCTAGTAACAATTCCCTGTTTTAGGTCAGTTAGTATCACCACTTTATTTTAAAAATGTGAAATGTCAGAATAATAGTAGAGAGAATGATTTCTTTCAGCTTTTATTTCTTGCATCACATTCCCAGTGGGTCAGAAGTTTACATACACGCAATTAGTATTTGGTAGCATTGCCTTTGAATTGTTTAACTTGGGTCAAACGTTTCGGGTAGCTTTCCACAAGCTTCCACAATAAGTTGGGTGAATTTTGGCCCATTCCTCCTGACAGAGCTGGTGTAACTGAGTCAGGTTTGTAGGCCTCCTTGCTCGCACACGCTTTATTAGTTCTGCCCACTACTTTTCTATAGGATTGAGGTGAAGGCTTTGTGATGGCCACTCCAATACCTTGACTTTGTTGTCCTTAAGCCATTTTGCCACAACTTTGGACGTATGCTTGGGGTCATTGTCCATATGGAAGACCCATTTGCGAGCAAGCTTTAACTTCCTGACTGATGTCCTGATGTTGCTTCAATATATCCACATAATTTTCATCCTTCATGATGCCATCTATTTTGTGACGTACACCAGTCCCTCCTGCAGCAAAGCACCCCCACAACATGATGCTGCCACCCCCGTGCTTCACAGTTGGGATGGTGTTCTTTGGCTTGCAAGCCTCCCCTTTTTTCCTCCAAACATAATGATGGTCATTATGGCCACTTTTCGCACCAAAGTACATTCATCTCTAGGAGACAGAACGCATCTCCTTCCTGAGCAGTATGACGGCTGCGTCGTCCCATGGTGTTTATACTTGTGTACTATTGTTTGTACAGATGAACGTGGTACCTTCAGGCGTTTGGAAATTGCTCCCAAGGATGAACCAGACTTGTCTACAATTTGTTTTCTGAAGTCTTCTGATTTCTTTAGATTTTCCCATGATGTCAAGCAAAGAGGCACTGAGTTTGAAGGTAGGCCTTGAAATACATCCACAGATACACCTCCAATTGACTCAAATGATGTCAATTAGGCTATCAAAAGCTTCTAAAGCCATGACATAATTTTCTGGAATTTTCCAAGCTGTTGAAAGGCACAGTCAACTTCGTGTATATAAACTTCTGACCTACTGGAATTGTGATACAGTGAATTATAAGTGAAATAATCTGTCTGTAAACAATTGTTGGAAAAATTACTTGTGTATGCACAAAGTAGATGTCCTAACAGACTTGCCAAAACTATAGTTTGTTAACAAGAAATTTGTGGAGTGGTTGAAAAACGAGTTTTAATGACTCCAACCTAAGTGTATGTAAACTTCCGACTTCAACTGTACATTAATCAAGTTTGATCATAAAGTTACTGGTAATCTCCCCCGTGTCAAAGAAAATATAAATGCAACATGCAACAATTTCAAAGATTTTACTTGCAGTTGCAAGTTGCAGTTCATACAAGGAAATCAGTCAATTGAAAAAAATAAATTAGGCCCTAATCTATGGATTTCACTTGACTGGGCAGGGGTTCAGCCATGTGTGGGCCTGGGAGGGCATACGTCTACCCACTGGAGAGCCAGGCTCAGTCAATCAGAATGAGTTTTTACCCACAAAAGGGCTTTACTACAGACAAATACTCCTCAGCAACCCCCCTCCCCCCCTCAAACAATCCCGCAGGTGAAGAAGCCGGATGTGGGGGTTCTGGGCTGGTGTATTTACACGTGGTCTGCGGTTGTGAGGCCGGTTGGACATACTGCCAAATTCTCTAAAATGTTGTTGGAGGCAGCATATAATTAACATTAAATTATTTGGCAACAGCTCTGGTGGACATTTCTGCAGTCATCATGCCAATTGCACACTCCCTCAACTTGAGACATCTGTGGCATTGTGTTGTATGACAAAACTGCACATTAGAGTGGCATTTTATTGTCCCCAGCTCAAGATGCACCTGCTTCTTGATATGCCATACCTGTCAGGTGGAGGAATGCTCACTAACAGGGATGTAAAAAAATCTGTTCACAACATTTTTGAGAAATAATATTTTTGTGCGTATGAAAAAAGTTTTTTTTTAAATTTCAGCTCATGAAACATGGGCCAAAATTTGACCCTAGGGTGTCAGCAAATATAATTTAAAAGTTTACCCTATTCATCTATGGCAAAGATACTTATATGTTTGTCCTTTCATCTGTGTCTGGTGTGGTGTTTGCTAGTTACTACTTCCGGCGCCGACAGAGATGGCCGCCTCGCTTCGCGTTCCTAGGAAACTATGCAGTATTTTGTTTTTTTATGTGTTATTTCTTACATTGTTACCCCAGGTAATCTTAGGTTTCATTACATACAGTCGGGAGGAACTACTGAATATAAGAGCAACGTCAACTCACCATCGTTACAACCATCGTTACAACCAGGAATATGACTCTCCCGAAGCGGATCCTGTGTTTTGCCTTCCACCCAGTACAATGGATCTGATCCCAGCCGGCGACCCTAAACAACGACGCCGTAAAAGGGGCAAACGAAGCGGTCTTCTGGTCAGGCTTCGGAGACGGGCACATCGCACTCCACTCCCTAGCATACTACTCGCCAATGTCCAGTCTCTTGACAACAAGGTTGATGAAATCCGAGCAAGGGTAACATTCCAGAGAGACATCAGAGATTGTAACGTTCTTTACTTCACGGAAACATGGCTCACTCGAGAGACGCTAACGGAGTCGGTGCAGCCAGCTGGTTTCTTCACGCATCGCGCCGACAGAAACAAACATCTTTCTGGTAAGAAGAGGGGCGGGGGTGTATGCCTTATGATTAACGAGACGTGGTGTGATCATAACAACATACAGGAACTCAAGTCATTCTGTTCACCTGATTTAGAATTCCTCACAATCAAATGTCGACCGCATTATCTACCAAGGGAATTCTCTTCGATTATAATCACAGCCGTATATATTCCCCCCCAAGCAGACACATCGATGGCCCTGAACGAACTTTATGTGACTTTATGTAAACTGGAAACCACACACCCTGAGGCTGCATTCATCGTAGCTGGGGATTTTAACAAGGCTAATCTGAAAACAAAACTCCCTAAATTCTATCAGCATATCGATTGTACTACCAGGGCTGGTAAAACCTTGGATCATTGTTATACTAACTTCCGCGACGCATATAAGGCCCTCCCCCGCCCTCCTTTCGGAAAAGCTGACCACGACTCCATTTTGTTGCTTCCAGCCTACAAACAGAAACTAAAACAGCAAGCTCCCGCGCTCAGGTCTGTTCAACGCTGGTCCGACCAATCTGATTCTACGCTTCAAGACTGCTTCAATCACGTGGATTGGGATATGTTCCGCATTGCGTCCAACAACAACATTGACGAATACGCTGATTCGGTGAGCGAGTTCATTAGAAAGTGCATTGACGATGTCGTACCCACAGCAACGATTAAAACATTCCCAAACCAGAAACTGTGGATTGATGGCAGCATTCGCGTGAAACTGAAAGCGCAAACCACTGCTTTTAACCAGGGCAAGGTGACCGGAAACATGACCGAATACAAACAGTGTAGCTATTCCCTCCGCAAGGCAATCAAACAAGCTAAGTGCCAGTATAGAGACAAAGTAGAGTCGCAATTCAACAGCTCAGACACAAGAGGTATGTGGCAGGGTCTACAGTCAATCACGGATTACAAAAAGAAAACCAGCCCCGTCGCGGACCAGGATGTCTTGCTCCCAGACAGACTAAATAACTTTTTTGCTCGCTTTGAGGACAATACAGTGCCACTGACACGGCCCGCTACCAAAACCTTCGGGCTCTCCTTCACTGCAGCCGAGGTGAGTAAAACATTTGGCCACCATTGTTCCTGTTCCCAAGAAAGCTAAGGTAACTGAGCTAAACGACTACCGCCCCGTAGCACTCACTTCCGTCATCATGAAGTGCTTTGAGAGACTAGTCAAGGACCATATCACCTCCACCCTACCTGACACCCTAGACCCACTCCAATTTGCTTACCGACCCAATAGGTCCACAGACGACGCAATCGCAACCACACTGCACACTGCCCTAACCCATCTGGACAAGAGGAATACCTATGTGAGAATGCTGTTCATCGACTACAGCTCAGCATTTAACACTATAGTACCCTCCAAACTCGTCATCAAGCTCGAGACCCTGGGTCTCGACCCCGCCCTGTGCAACTGGGTCCTGGACTTCCTGACGGGCTGCCCCCAGGTGGTGAGGGTAGGTAACAACATCTCCACCCCGCTGATCCTCAACACTGGGGCCCCACAAGGGTGCGTTCTGAGCCCTCTCCTGTACTCCCTGTTCACCCACGACTGCGTGGCCATGCACGCCTCCAACTCAATCATCAAGTTTGCGGACGACACTACAGTGGCAGGCTTGATTACCAACAACGACGAGACGGCCTACAGGGAGGAGGTGAGGGCCCTCGGAGTGTGGTGTCAGGAAAATAACCTCACACTCAACGTCAACAAAACAAAGGAGATGATTGTGGACTTCAGGAAACAGCAGAGGGAGCACCCCCCTATCCACATCGACAGGACAGTAGTGGAGAAGATGGAAAGTTTTAAGTTCCTCGGTGTACACATCACGGACAAACTGAATTGGTCCACCCACACAGACAGCGTTGTGAAGAAGGCGCAGCAGCGCCTCTTCAACCTCAGGAGGCTGAAGAAATTCGGCTTGTCACCAAAAGCACTCACAAACTTCTACAGATGCACAATCGAGAGCATCCTGTCGGGCTGTATCACCGCCTGGTACGGCAACTGCTCCGCCCACAACCGTAAGGCTCTCCAGAGGGTAGTGAGGTCTGCACAACGCATCACCGGGGGCAAACTACCTGCCCTCCAGGACACCTACACCACCCGATGTCACAGGAAGGCCATAAAGATCATCAAGGACAACAACCACCCGAGCCACTGCCTGTTCACCCCGCTATCATCCAGAAGGCAAGGTCAGTACAGGTGCATCAAAGCAGGGACCGAGAGACTGAAAAACAGCTTCTATCTCAAGGCCATCAGACTGTTAAACAGCCACCACTAACATTTAGTGGCCGCTGCCAACATACTGACTCCCTCAACTCCAGCCACTTTAATAATGGGAATTGATGGAAATTATGTAAAAATGTATCACTAGCCACTTTAAACAATGCCACTTAATATAATGTTTACATACCCTACATTACTCATCTCATATGTATATGTATATACTCTACTCTATATCATCTACTGCATCTTGCCATCTTTATGTAATACATGCATCACTAGCCACTAAACTATGCCACTTTATGTTTACATACCCTACATTACTCATCTCATATGTATAGACTGTACTCTATACCATCTACTGCATCTTGCCTATGCCGTTCTGCACCATCACTCATTCATATATCTTTATGTACATATTCTTTATCCCTTTACACTTGTGTGTATAAGGTAGTAGTTGTGGAATTGTTAGGTTAGATTACTTGTTGGTTATTACTGCATTGTCGGAACTAGAAGCACAAGCATTTCGCTACACTCGCATTAACATCTGCTAACCATGTGTATGTGACAAATAACATTTGATTTGATTTGATTTGATTTACTGGCTAGCTAGGTCTTCAGCCAGCATGGAACCAAAGGTGGGTGGGGGGGGGGGGTCATTCAAAACTCTGACACAGTTGTCAAGTGAACATCAATTTCTTCAACAGATGATCAGGTCTATATAATTATCAAACATATATTAGTAATGGAAAGGAAACACAGACTCTTTGTTTAAGTATTAAAATGATCCTTTACTAATACAATTGTAGGCAGAAGTTTGTACAGAGTACAGTATATGATAGCTCTCCCCAGGTTCTGCAAAGTGTCTAAGACATCCTGTAACTTTTATATAGCCTCCCCAGTTTCCCTTGCGTGACTTTCCCTGACAACAACATTTTAATAAATCTAACCTCCCCCTGACAGCAGCAACCATCTTGTCAGCAATTAAAAGCTCAGAAGGGGTTTGACCGAAACTTGACCTTTCATCACAAGTATCGGGTCATAACAAGGTGAACGAGTCTAAGCATCTTCTGACAGGTGGCTGTTTTCATCAGGCCTGCGGCAGCCTTGTGTTCTCAGAAAACCAGTCGTATTCTCAGAACCTCAGATAGCCACGGTGGGGCCCAGATAGGAGGAGTATGATCGTAGGCGGGTTCCCGCCTTCTGATAGTGTCTGAAGGGCACATCACTCAAAACAGGTTTTAACACACACACAGAGGTCTCCTGAGAGGAGACCTTACGGTTTATCATAACACAATTTATTAACCCTTTAAAAAGTATGAGGCCTTGGTTTAACCCCTTCACTGTAAACCGCATTACAAGAGACATGCCAAACGGGGGATGTATAAAATATTTTTGACATCACTGGTGCACAATTTCAATGTTCTTTTGAGTTGCTTTGTGTATCACCAAATTAGCTTGAGATGTTTTTACTGCAACACTGCATCCACATTGCTTGACATAGGCATTTTAAAGAGCTGTCAGTCAAGGCGAGCTCATGAATATAAGCTCCCCGCCCACTCAGCCTGTCTTTTCTAACTTCCTGGTAGTTAGCCATGAGAAGGAAAAAAAATGCTGAAATGTGTAACATTTCTATCCAAAACAAATCTTATGGGTGATATTTTAGTAACGCAAAATACTGTTTTACATGGGAATCAGACTGTTAGGGTCCCTTAAATCATAACTAGTGTGCTTGTAGAACATGGGATCTCACATTGGATCTATCTAGTGATCGAGTGGAAAGTAAATCTGTGACTAGTTGCAGACATCTCATCTATATGTATGGCCTAGTTATGAAGGTTCTCAGGGCTCTGGGGGTAAGCCCACCTGCTGTCATTCAGCACAACACGCTACAGTGGCAACACTTCCTGCTCATACAGTAGCACCCTGCTGTGTCTGCCTTGGGTCCATTTGACCGTATTTACCTCTGCAGAAAGATAACACTATTTCATTGGCCAGAATCCCAGCGGACTCAAACAGCTACAGGAGGCTTGGGGGTGTGTGTGTGCGTGTGCGTGCGCGCGTCTCCCTTCGCCGTCATGGTATTTTTGGCATTAGATGTATGTCAACAGCGCAGATACAACAGTGCCACATCAAAGTACAGTTTTGTTTCATGTTGCTGCCATCTGGCCTTGAACTCAAACTGACAATTTTGTTGCTTATTTGTATCACAAATAATGTTCCATGTTTCAATCACAGTTATTATAACTCTTCCATCCATTGGCAGGGTCAGGCCATGGTCAAATTGGTCCCTTTGGAATTGCTGTTTCTAGTACGAACAGTTACTGGTGGCTTACATGTTATTAGAATTGAAGCATGAAATGAGCTGCCATGTAAATATGTTGTCATCTATAACAATTACATGTCTATTACTTAGTTCAAGTACTACTGTACATATTCTCCTGGGTTCTGCCCAGTGACACTATTGTGAAAACGACTTGGCTAAATCTGTCTACCTGTATTACTCTAGGCCAGTCAGAATCCCCATGCTGGACATCCTGTTTAACTTGGGAAAATTGCAAACATTTGCAGAACCACAACAACACATTTGCAATCAAATCTAGGAAATTGAGTATGCACACGAATGCATGCACACAAGCAGCACACACATATGCATGCATGCATACTCAACACACACACAAAAAAACATATTTCATGCTCTCATCCATACTCAACACACACACAAAAAAACATATTTCATGCTCTCATCCAATTTCCACATTCTCCAGACCATTATGATGAAGAATGTTCTATTATGAAAGTGTGTGGGGGGGTGGGGGTTTAAAAAACCCCAGAAAGGATAACAGAAGAGATACACAGTCAGGAGAGGAAATGAAATCACTATGGTCAGGGTACAATGTTCCGTCAATAACAGACAGACTATGTGAATTGATATGGGCCACATCGAATAACAGCTACTCTAGCTCTTCTGCCCCCTTTCATGGAAAATGGGTTTTCCTCTGAGTGCTGCAGACAAAATACACAGGGAGTTATCTTGAATTTACTTCAACGACAGACTGTTCTGTTCTGACATCTTGATGAATACCTAACGGAGATGAGAATTCATGTCATCTTTGACAAGTTGGTCATATAATACGACAGGTTATTCTCACAGAGGGACCACACTGGCATCCAGTAGGGTGCTATTCAACAGGAACGATTCACCAATGTAATGCTGCATGGCTGTCATATTATAGCCCTGATAAATCGTAATATATATAAGCATAACACATTTGACAAATCCCATCGCACAATATCCATTCCCTAGGCTTTTATAAACTCATATTATAATGACTGGCTATTATCATGTCATCTTAGGTATAGATGGTAGGAAGCACTGAAGGACGGTGGCTTAGACAAGCGCGTGTAGGGAGGCTACGGACAACAGGCAGAGGAGGAAATCTCATAAATGCACATAGAGACCACAACAATTGGTTAGCGAATAATTGGCATCTTGGTGGCCTTCCCTTTAACACTCTTAAGCGTTTTCTCTCTCTCTCTCTCTCGCTCTCTCTCTCTCTCTCTCATTGCAGTTACCATGACGACCAAGGCCTTCCCTTGATTCTAACCTAAGGAGAATCTCCCCCCCCCCCCCCCTTTCTCTCTATGGTGACCAACACAATATGCGGATCTGGGATATAGCGTAGGTACACACACGCACACACACATGCCCAAGAGTGGGAGGATCTTATCATATGAAAAGATCCCTGTCAGGCTGTGACGCATGTTCAGACCTTGAGGGGCAAGTGTGGTTGGGGACTAGGATGAGAGGGACAAAAAGACTGGCATTTCTACATAGATCACAGGTGGGTTCACTAAAATACCTTCCTTTGGAATGTTACAGGGGACAATTTTGTTCTCCTACTCCCACTGTGTCTACTATATACTATCATTGAGCAGATTCTGAATGAACAATCAGCATTTGTAGCATTAAGTGGGAGTTTTGGAAAACTGCACATTGCAGTGGATAATTTCCAAATATCAATGTATTCAGATATGATACATGAATCAATATTAACTTCACTAAGACCTGAAAAATAACAATCGTGAACAGCTGCCGTGCAATCCATGATCATGAAAACCTAGAAACCAGAAGTGGTGGTTAGTTGAAAACTGACAATAGAGAAACATAGTCGATTACAAAAAAGACCTAGTCCTTGTAATTTAAGTTGACAGCATGCTGGAAGTACTCTGGTTGAGCAATCAGAGAAGCCTGTTGGAAATGTAGGTTTGGCTTGGTTTGTTTGGGAGCAGTGCCTTCTACTGACAGACTAAAATCACTGCAAGCACACCCTTTTTCCCCTGTAGATTTTAGATAGATAGTAGATACTCTGTGTTCTGTTTTCTGGTGGTTTCCAGAGAAAATGATCATATTAGTTGCCACAAAAGCAAGTGAAATCTATTGACACTGAAAATATGTTTATTATTTTAATGGAAAAGTCAACCAGTCCATGTGTGTCTCACTGAGGGCCATGGGGGCCAGTGCTCAGTGGCAGATGGATGACTAGATAGACTCCCTGAAGAATGCAAGTGCAAGACCACACTGGCCCAGCACAGTGATAATCATCACAGATCTAGAGGGATGGAATGTAATTGGAGGTGGGAGGAGCTATAAGAGGACAGTCTCGTTGTAATGGCTGGAATGGAATGAATGGAATGGTATCAAACACATCAAGCATATGGAAACCACATACTGTATTTGACTCCGTTCCATTAATTCCATTCCACCCATTACAATGAGCCTGTCCTCCTATAGCTCCTCCCACCAGCCTCCTCTGAATGCAATACACATATTTGTTTATGGCTGAGTCTCAATCTACTCATTGGGCTCTTAAATCATGCCCCCCCCCCCCCCCCCCCCCCCCCCAGGTGCACGTTTTGTATTTTGTCCTCAAAGAGTTGGTTATTTGAATCAGCTGTGTAGTGCTAGGGCAAAAAACAGTGCACCCAGGAGGGGCCCCAGGACCGAGTTTGGGAAACTGTCTTAAGAGACCTACTTCCTTTCATTTGAAAGACCTGGTCAGTTCCTCCTGGTCTGTAGAGAAGGAAAGGAGACAAGGAAATGAATCCACTTCAGGTCCCTCAGCTTGACAGAATAGGCTGGGTGGATATAGGCCTACGGTGGATCACGAGTTCAGAAAGTCTAGGTGGGTTCTACTCCACTTATTCTGTGGTCCCAAAAAGAGACGGAGGGTTTCGACCGATTCTGGACCTCCGCAACCTCAATGGGTACTTAAAGGTACTGAGGTTCCATATGCTGTCCCCAGCATGTTGCAGGCCGTGTACAGGGACCAGTGGTTTGTGACGCTGGACCTGAGGGATGCGTATTTCCATGTTCCTGTTCACCCAGCTCATTGGCAGTATCTCTGATTTGCTTTCGAAGGGAGGGCTTACGAATTCATGGGTCTTCCCTTCGGCCTCTCCTTGGCACCCCACACTTTCACAAAGTGCATGGACGCTGTCCTGGCACCTCTCACGTCCCGATGGTTGTTGATCCTCAATTACCTGGACGATTGGCTGATCTGTGCCCCAACCAGGACCCAGGTCCTGTCAGACAGAGACTTGATCCTGACCCTCATCGGCGGGCTGGGTATTACTGTAAACAACAAGAAGAGTCGTCTGACGCCAACCCAGAGGGTGGCCTTCATTGGCATGAAACTGGACTCAGTCCTCATGAGAGCATGCCTGCCCACCAGAAGGTTTCAGGCGATCTTATCTTGCCTTGACCACTTTCGGCAGGGGCGGATGGTATCAGTCCTAACCTGCCTGTTGGGCTTGTTGACGGCGGCCTGGTTGTTGATTCCCCTGGGCCTGTTCCATCTCCGGCCTTTTCAACGGTGGTTCAACTCCCACCGGCTGCACCCGAAGCGCCACTGTCACCGCCCGCTGCGGGGGACCGCACAGTGCCTCGGGGCATTGTTGAGGGGACGCTGTCACTCGTTTCTCTCAGGTGGGGTGGAGATGCTGAGGATGTGTCGCCGGGAGCAGGTCAGCACAGTCGCCTCCCAATTCGGCTGGGGGGGTGTGACCAAGGGCAGGTCGGTCAGCGGCTGTTGGCTACCCCCTTGGAGCGGAGGGCACATCAATACACTAGAGCTCCGAGCTGTACTGCTGGCCCTGCAATCTTTCCTTCCACAACTGAAGGGAATACATGTCCTGGTGAGAATGGACAACACCACAGTGGTGGCTTACATCAACCATCAGGGGGACTGAGGTCGCACCGCCTCCATCTTATGGCATGGGAGCTCCTTCTCTGGGCTCAGGGACGTCTAGCGTCTCTACGCTCAGCGCACGTACCTGGCATCCTGAATGTGGCAGCGGATATGCTGTCAAGGGAGGGCCCACCAACTTGGGCCTGGAACCTACATCCCCAGGTAGTGCAGCACCTGTGGAACAAGTTCGGGAAGGCACAGGTGGACCTGTTTGCCTCCCTGGACTATGCGCACTGCCCCTTGTGGTACTCCATGTCAGAGCCACCAGGGCCTCTGTGCTTGGATGCTCTGGCTCACGATTGGCCAGGGCTGGAGCTTTACGCATTTCCCCCTTTTCCCCTGATCCAGGCTATGCTGGACAGGACCAGGTTGGCAGAGCATCGTCTGCTTCTGGTGGCCCAAGACAACCCTGGTTAAGCCTTCCCCTGTTGCTGTTGTCTGGGTCACCTTGGCAACTTCCTCTGAGACCGGACCTGCTGGCTCAGGCCGGGGTAACTCTGTGGCATCCGAGGCCTCACCGCCTCAGTCTGTGTGCTTGGCCACTGAACGGCACCAATGGCCCATGTTAGGAGGGTGTAATGATCACCATGCAGAACACAAGGGCACCGGCTACAAACGCGGCATACCAGTTGCACTGGCGGTTGTTCTGCTCTTGGTGCACTGGTATTGAGGTTGTGCCCAAGTCATGCTGGGTGCAGTATTTCCTCCAATACCTGCAGTCTTGCTTTGATGAGGGCTTGGCAGCCTCTACACTGAGTGGGTATTTGGCCGCTATATCTGCCTGCCATATGGGGTGGATGGACAGGCCAGTGGGGCGCCATCCCTTGGTCTCCAGGTTTATGAAGGGGGTTCGTCGCCTGCGTCCAGCTAGAACCCGCTCAATGGCGAGCTGGGATCTGGATGTGGTCTTGGCAGCTTTGGCAAAGCCGCCTTTCGTACCGTTGGAGTCTGCCTCCCTGAAACACCTCTCTATGAAGTTGGTTTTCTTGGTAGCGATTACTTCCATGAAGAGGGTGGGTGAGCTCCATGCTCTTTCAGTAAGTTCTGAGTGCTACCGGATGGAGCCCAGGGGGAGGAGTATATCTCTCCGCTCCAACCCTTCATTCCTCCAGAAGGTTCTGTCAGACAGGCATGTGAACATCCCTTTTATCCTGTCTGCTTACGACCCCCCGGCAAGTCTGGGCCTCCCTCCGGCATGCTGTGCCCTGTGAGGGCACTGGCTGCCTATGTGGAGCAGACACGGTCAGTGAGAACAACATACCAGCTCTTTGTCTGCTATGGTGAGAGAGTCCTGGGGGCTGGCCTATCAAAGCAGAGGCTCTCTCACTGGATCGTGGAAATGATTACGACAGCATACCGCCTGGCTGGCAGGCCAGTGCTGGGATCTGTGGTGTCACATTCAACACGAGGTGTGGCTGCGTCCTGAGAGGAGTGCCCCTCGCTGATATCTGTGCTGCGGCCAGCTGGGCTTCCTCTTGCACCTTTGCTAGGTACTATCTGGCCCCTCCCTCCGCGGTTGGTTCAGTAGTCCTGGGCGTCGCCTCCCCTTCCGGGGACTGTGCCGGAATCCCCCCTTCCACATTGACGGACCCTGCGTCTCGGTCCCGCACTGGGACTTCGCCGCTGGCTAGCCAGGTCCCTCTAGCACCGACTAATCTGGTACGGGTATACCAATATATTGGAGTGATCCAATATAGTGAAACATAACAAAGGTTACGTATGTAACCACGGTTATGTTAGCTATATGGATCACTCCAATCCTCTAAGGTGCTAGAGGCACCTCAAAAATGATGTAGAGAACGTGTGTCGCGGCCATGGGGTCTATATATAGGGGCGGACCCCATCCGTGACACAGGTGTACATGGGAGTAAATCTGTAAATCCTCGGATGTATCCCTCCGCCGCGGAGAAATACCAATATATTGGAGTGATCCATATAGCTTACATACATAACCTTCGATTTTTAATCACATGAAACGGAAAACAAGCAATTGTTACAGGAAAATAACTTAAATGTGGTCACTGGCATCCGCTAATCTCTCGTTCCATGGTGGGCATATGGACATGTAGCCTACACGAGGGGGTTTTACGCACTTCCAAAATAACAACAGGAGCTGGCTAAAATAATGTAGCTACAGATAAAAATGGGATGTCTGCTGTTCATATTCTTTGCTAGTGAGTTATTAGCCCAGTTGCAGCTAATTTCTAGTCAATGGGTGAGTGGTTGCTTCCTAAAGAGCACAAAATGTGTGCATTTCTAGCCATCATTGGGTGGCAGGTAGCCTAGTGGTTAGAGCGTTGGACTAGTTACCGAAAGGTTGCAAGATCAAATCCTGAGCTGACAAGGTCAAAAGCTGTAGTTCTGCCCCTGAACAAGGCAGTTAACCCACTGTTCCTAGGCTGTCATTGAAAATAATAAATTGTTCTTAGCTGACTTGCCTAGTTAAATAAAGGTGAAATAAAAAAATATATCTTTGAAAAGCAAGTAGAGCTTTTTAATGTCTTAATGGGTCAGTGTTGTATTTTGTGCGGTCTTGAATAAGCTAAGTAGCCAATACAATGGGCAGAGGGTAGCATCATTTGTCTGATACTCTGTAATAATGGTATGGAAATAATAATGAATGTTATTTTGTAAAGTGATTTCTTGCATCAAACACCACAACATTTTCAGTTACCTCCTTGTCTGAATGACAAGTGGCTAAACAGGTTCATGTCAAACCCTGCATGTTTTTTCAAAAGTCTCATGGAATGTAGTCAGTCCTACGTTGAACAACACATTTGCGGCTACTGTAGGCTGAATGATAGAACAGCTATTTCCATGTTAAAATGTTATGGGATACATTTTTCTCCATTGTTTTTGGTGATAGGCCTACATTATGATAAAATAGCCACAGTAGACTATTTCACCACTGTTAAAATTGTAACTCAAAGCGGGTACAGCAATTCCCAGTAAATACGCGCTGGAAGTTGCACAGAATATTCACAACATTCAAGTTTGCGCTCAGTAGACTTTTTTGAGGGAACATTGCATTTAACATAAACTTTATGCCAAAATTCAAAGATCAATGAAAACATTGCAAAATACTGTGTTTTGTAGGTAAATAAATATTTGTATACAATTTTTTTTTTGAACGAATACATACAGTGCCTTCGGAAAGTATTCAGACCCCTTGACTTTTTCCAGATTTTGTTAGGTTACAGCCTTATTCAAAAATGTATTAAATTGTTTTTTTCCTCAGCAATCTACACACAATACCCCATAATGACAAAGCAAAAACAGTTTTTTTGACATTTTTACTACTAATTTAAAAAACTACAGAAATATCACATTTACATAAGCATTCAGACCCTTTACTCAGTACTTTGTTGAAGCACCTTTGGCAATGGTTACAGCCTTACGTCTTCTTGTGTATGATGCTACAAGCTTGGCACACCTGTATTTGGGGAGTTTCTCCCATTCTTCTCTGCATATCCTCTCAAGCTCTGTCAGGTTGGATGGATAGCATTGCTGCACAACGATTTTCAGGTTTCTCCAGAGATGTTCGATCGGGTTCAAGTCCGGGCCCTGGCTGGGCTTCTTAAGGACATTCAGAGACTTGTCCCGAAGCCACTCCTGCGTTGTCTTGGCTGTGTGCTTAGGGTCATTGTCCTGTTGGAAGGTGACCCTTCGCCACAGTCTGATGTCCTGAGTGCTCTGGAGCAGGTTTTCATCAAGGATCTCTCTGTACTTTGACCCGTTCATCTTTGCCTCGATCCTGACTAGTCTCCCGGTCCCTGCCGCTGAAAAACATCCCCACAGTATGACGCTGCCACCACCATGCTTCACCGTAGGGATGGTGCCAGGTTTCCTCCAGACGTGACGCTTGGCATTAAGGCCAAATTGTTCCAATATTGGTTTCATCAGACCAGAGAATCTTGTTTCTCATGGTCTGAGAGTCATTAAGTGGCTTTTGGCAAACTCCAAGCGCTCCGCCATGTGCCTTTTACTGAGTGGCTTCCATCTGGCCACTCTAGCATAAAGGCCTTAACAGATGTGGACTCCAATCAAGTTGTAGAAACATCAAGGATGATCAATTGAAACAGGCTGGACCTGAGCTCAATTTTGAGTCTCATAGCAAAGGGGCCTAATACTTATGCAAGTCTGTGCCTCCACACAATCTTGTCTCGGAGCTCTACGGACAATTCCGTTGACCTCATGGCTTGGTTTTTGCTCTGGCATGCACTGTCAACTGTGGGACCTTACAGTACTTTCAGAAAGTATTCAGAGCCCTTGACTTTTTCCACATTTTGTTAGATTACAGCCTTATTCTAAAAGTGATTAAATAGTTTCCCCCCCTCATCAATCTACACACAATATCCCATAATGACAAAGCAAAAACAGGTTTTATAGAATTTTTTGCCAATTTATATATATTTTTTAAAAACGGATCATATTTACATAAGTATTTAGACCCTTTACTCAGTACTTTTTTGAAGCACCTTTGGCAGCGATTACAGCCTCAAGTCTTCTTGGGTAAGACGCTACAAGCTTGGCACACCTGTATTTCTTCTCAGCAGATCCTTTCAAACTCCAAAGTTCCTCTGGGGAGATGGGAGAACCTTCCAGAAGGACAATCATCTCTGCAGCACTCCACCAATCAGGGCTTATGGTGGAGTGGCCAGACAGACGCCACTCCTCAGTTAAAAGGCACATGACAGCCCGCTTGGAGTTTGCCAAAAGGCACCTAAAGGACTCTCAGACCATAAGAAATAAGATTCTCTGGTCTGATGAAACCCAGGCTAAAGTCTTTGGCCTGAATGCCAAGAGTCATGTCTGGAGGAAAACTGGCACCATCCTTACAGTGAAGCATGGTGGTGGCAGCATCATGCTGTGGGTATGTTTTTCAACGACAGGGGACTAGTCAGGATCGAGGAAAAGATGAACGGAGCTAAGTACAGAGAGATCCCTGATGAAAACCTGCTTCAGAGCGCTCAGGACCTCAGACTGGGGCGAAGGTTCACCTTCCAACAGAACAACAACCCTAAGCACACAGCCAAGACAACGCAGGAGTGGCTTCGGGACAAGTCTCTGAATGTCCTTGAGTTGCCCAGCCAGAGCCCGGACTTGAACCCAGTCGAACATCTCTGGAGACCTGAAAATAGCTGTGCAGTAACACTCCCCATCCAAACTGACAGAGCTTGAGAGGATCTGCAGAGAAGAATGGCAGAAACTCCCCAAATACAGGTGTGCCAAGCTTGTAGTGTCATACCCAAGAAGACTCGAGGCTTACTTGTTTAAATGGGATTTTTCAGTTCTTTATTCTTAATACATTTGCAAAAAAAAATGTTGCTTTGTTATTATGGGGTATTGTGTGTAGATTGAGGGGGGGGACAATTCAATCAATTTTAGAATAAGGCTGTAACGTAACAAAATGTGGAAAAAGTCAAGGGGTTTGAATACTTCCCGAATGCACTGTATACTGAACAAAAATGTAAACGCAACATGCAACAATTTCAAAGATTTTACAGTTCATATAAGGAAATCAGTCAACTTAAATAAATTGATTAGGCCCTAATCTATGAATTTCACATGACCGGGAATACAGATAATGCATATGTTGGTCACAGACACTGTACCTTAAAAAAAGGTAGGGGTGTGGATCAGAACCAGTCAGTATCTGGTGCGACCACCATTTGCCTCATGCAGCGTGACACATCTCCTTCGCATAGATTTGATCAGGCTGTTGATTGTGGCCTGTGGAATGTTGTCCCACTCCTCTTCAATGGTTGTGTGAAGTTGCTGGATATTGGCCGGAACTGGAACACGGTGTCGTACACGCCGATCCAGAGCATCCAAAACATGCTTAATGGGTGACATGTCTGGTGAGTATGCAGGCCATGGAAGAACTGGGACATTTTCAGCTTCCAGGAATTGTGTAAGACATGAGGCCTTGCATTATCATGTTGAAACATAAGGTGATGGAGGATGATGAATGGCACGACCTCAGGATCCTGGGCCTCAGGATCTCATCATGGTATCTCTGTGCATTAAAATTGTTGAGTGCGAAAACCTGAAAAATCTGTCTCCCTGCTTTCTTTTTGTTGTTGCTGTGGTACAGTTGAAGTCGGAAGTTTACATACACATTAACCAAATACATTTAAACTCAGTTTTTCACAATTCTTGACATTTAATCCAAGTAAAAATTCCCTGTTTTAGGTCAGTTAGGATCACCACTCTATTTTAAGAAAGTGAAATGTCATAATAATAGTAGAGAGAATTATTTATTTCAGCTTTTACTTCTTTCATTACATTCTCAGTGGGTCAGAAGTTTACATACACTCAATTAGTATTTGGTAGCATTGCCTTAAATTATTAAACCAGGGTCAAACGTTCCGGGTAGCCTTCCACAAGCTTCCCACAATAAGTTGGGTGAATTTTGGCCCATTCCTCCTGACAGAGCTGGTGTAACTGAGTCAGGATGTAGGCCTCCTTCCTCGCACATGCTTTTTTAGTTCTGCCCACAAATTTTCTATAGGATTGAGGTCAGGGCTTTGTGATGGCCAATCTAATACCTTGACTTTGTTGTCCTTAAGCCATTTTGCCAGAACTTTGGAAGTATGCTTGGGGTCATTGTCCATTTGGAAGACCCATTTGCGACCAAGCTTCCTGACTGATGAGTACGATCTTTGTCCCCATGTGCAGTTGCAAACCGTAGTCTGGCTTTTTTATGACAGTTTTGGAGCAGTGGCTTCTTCCTTGCTGAGCGGCCTTTCAGGTTATGTCGATATAGGACTCGTTTTACTGTGGATATAGATACTTTTGTACCTGTTTCCTCCATCATCTCCACAAGGTCCTTTGATGTTATTCTGGGATTGATTGGCACTTTTCGTACCAGAGTATGTTCATTTCTAGGAGACAGAACGCGTCTCCTTCCTGAGCGATATGACGGCTGTGTGGTCCCATGGTGTTTATATTTGCGTACTATTGTTTGTACAGATGAACGTGGTACCTTCAGGCGTTTGGAAATTGCTCCCAAGGTTGAACCAGACTTGTGGAGGTCTACAATTTTTTGGCTGATTTCTTTTGATTTTCCCATGATGTCAAGCAAAGAGGCACTGAGTTTGAAGGTAGGCTTTGAAATACATTCATAGGTACACTTCCAATTGACTCAAATGATGTCAATTAGCCTTTCAGAAGCTTCTAAAGCCATAACATCATTTTCTGGAATTTTCCAAGCTGTTTAAAGACACTTTCAACTTCATGTATGTAATCTTCTGACCCACAGGAATTGTGATAGAGAATTATAAGTGAAATAATCTGCCTGTAAACAATTGTTGGAAAAATTACTTGTGTCATGGACAATGTAGATGTCCTAACAGACTTGCCAAAACTATAGTTTGTTAACAAGAAATTTGTGGAGTGGTTGAAAAACTAGTTTTAACTAGTTCAACTTGATCATTTTGGTATCAAGTATTGTTTTTTCAAACTCTACCCTCAAGGGTTTTCACAAAATAGAACACGTGGTACTTTGCACTTTATTTTAAAACTCTCTTCGTTGCTGTTACATTAAATGTATACAAATCAATGTAAGAACACAAGGGCATGCTAATTTAAAAGATGTCTAGTTATTATTATTAAACTATGTCTCAATGTTGGAGTTTTCCCCTGGCTGTCCGTAAATTTAAAAAACAAGAAAATTGTGCGTCTGCTTTGCTTAATATAAGGAATTTGATATACAGCATTTACTTTTACTCAAGTATGAGGGTTGTGTGTTTTCTCAACCACTGTACTTAAGTACATTTAAAACCCAGATACTTTTATACTTCTACTCAAGTAGTGTTTGACTGGGTGACTTTCACTTTGACTTGAGTCATTTCTATTAGTATAAGTAAAGTATCTTTACTGTTACTCAAGTATGACAATTGAGTACTTTCTCCACTACTGCTTTTACACAAGGGTGAAACTGAAATGTTGTCCGTTTAATGTCGCTGGTGAATAAATAATTGCAAGCATTATGTAACAAATCTGGAAAATACCTAATTTGTCTTCGAAAATTCTACAAGATTTTTTCATTACGGTTGAATGCAACGATAAACATTCCATCACAGGTATTTTATAAAGAATACCATATACACCTTCAAATATCACTTACAGGGGCCAGTCAAATAACTCTGTGGCCTTATGTCATCACCTTTAATGATGATTTACTCATGAGTGACATGCACAGGCAGTCCCTTTGTCTACACCCTGGCACCCTAAAACTCAGAATTGGACAGTGAGGATGCAGTTATAATTTCTACACATTCCACAACTATGAGGGTGAAACCATGGTATGGGTTCTTTCAGCACCTATATTCATATATGCCACCTCACACTAGTCATCTGCACCCGAGGAGTAAGAGGTCATTTTCATTATATGGAGTGCACTAAAACGAGTGCTTTGACTAAAAAGAAAACCCCTTACAGAGACTGAGGCCAGTGTAATGTTACTCAGCTGATATGTACAGGTATGTTTTTAATCCTTTTTTTAATCCTCATTTAAATTAACCTGTGGATCAAGAGCTTTAGATCTGTCACAGAACACTCGCCTGAGGGACATTAACTTTATCACTCACTTACTCACCTCTTAACCATCTAGATCATAGGAAAGTAAGGAATCCAGAAAACGATTTGTTCTGGAATCCCCTACTCCAGGGATGCCGTAGTGCCGCAGGCACTACATTTTATTTTATTTAATCAACTTTGAAGACCAGGTGGGTTTTAATTTAGGCAAACACTGAACTGGGCCCGGTTTCCCAAAAGCAGCTTAAGGCTAAGTTCATCGTTAGAACCATAGGATCCTATTGTTCTAAAATGAATATAGCCTCAAGATGCTTGTGTGAAACCGGGCCCTGATCAATTAAGTAGCTAAGTGTGGTGTCTAGATGGGATAAAATCCTGCAGTACCTCTGGCACTCCAGGAACAGAGTTTCCTACCCCTGCCCTACTCCTAGACACAAACCTCACGCCAACTCAAATAAATGTCTAATCTGAGTCGAAGGAATTTGGGGATTATCAATAAATCAGTTGTGTGCTTTGAAGGGAAGTCAGAGGACTCACAGTAACAGCCTTACATGGAGAAGACTTGTCTGTGATCAGACACCCGCACTGAAATCTATGAAACTGCTTCAACTGGGACTTCAGTAACAGAAAGAGGGTGGATGGTAGTTAATAAAGTTGTATGCTTTAAATAGAAAGTGACAGACAGTCAGAGACAACGGAAAGTGGCAATAATTCCAATGTTGTCATGAATTGCTTTGTGGGCACTCACCTTGTAAATCCTCTGTGTTCTATGAGTTTCACATCCTGAAGATCATGTGTCAGGGTATTTCTTATGACAAAGACAATGGGGACATGATGCTATGCATTCTACACTACCTGAGATGGAGAAGGGGTTTATAATCATCGCTACCCAGCACTGTACGCTGCTTTTTCAATACGAAAAATAAAAGACTTACCACTGTAAGTGTAATAAAATATGTCACTTTTAATAAAAACTGAACAAAATAACAAAACAATGTTAAAATGGCTTGCATTAATAACACGAACACACATTATGCATCACACACTTCATACATTATAAGCAGCCAGACAACAGCAATTATTTACATGACATTGTTACACCAGAGGCACACCAGGGGTCAGTTTTCATGCCACACTTATATCAATAATACACAGGGGGGCACACAATGCCTTCCAGCAGACGCTCATCATAAGAGGACATGGGACAGTAAGTTCTGTTAGATAGGAAATAAGAGAGGAGGACGGCTAGTCAACGGTGGTGTAGATGACTTCTGAGCATCTGTTGAATGGCATCGGGCACACTTTAAGAAACACACATCTTTTAAGGGCTATTGCCGTTAAATGACATGTAAATGTAAATCATGATATGAAAACCACGTCATATTCATTTAGTTATTGACTGTAGATAACAGACTCATCTATGGGTGTATTGCCTTTTACTAACAGGGAATAACTACTTGAGAGACAGCACAGTACATCAAATTTACTGTATGAATGTTAGGATTAAAATTGTAGGATTACATGCAGACATACAGATTAGGTCAAATGAAAGCCATTCCTTTTTTTCGTCTTAATTTCACCCACTTCAGAGTATTAGTGGTAACCACTACTAGCATCACAGCTTGCTGGAATTGAGGTAGTTACTAGATGACCTCATCACCACTCAATTCTGAATTTCTTCAGTGCTTAATTAACATTATTTGCTTACTGAAATTGTCAATTAACAAATGAGTAAATAAATCACTATGGAGGTGTGGTATTCACAAGTTTACAGCATTATACCATGTACACTAAGTCAACACTAGTAGAAGCAAAATGATTGAATTCTTAGAAGCACAACTAACACTCACAGTGATAACGAGTAAACATTTTGATTTATCAACATCATGGCCATATTGTAAAAATAAAAAAAAATTAAAAAGATTTTCAGTTAATCATAGTTTTGTTATGGCTTTTCATAGTATTCAGTACTTTGAATTGTAGAAGCATTTCACATTTAACAGAGACAAAATAATTCAAACACACAGGTTTTAAAATACAAACACATAATTTGGTCCATTTTGATAATAATACCTTACTATGAGGTATTATTAGGACAATAAATACAGTTTCAGGACAATAAATACAGTTTGAAAGTGAAAAGACAATCTTAATAACTGTTAAATGTATTTAAATCAAGTTGGAGAGCAAGATTAATTTCACCCATATTGCTGATAGTGCGACTTGAAGTGCAATTACTACAAATAAAGTATGGGGACAACATTCCATTCAAATAGAATTGTCATTTTTCATACCAGTCAAAAATTATACCTTAAACAGAAAATCAATTTGGGCGCAGAGACTTAAAATGTTTGCACTTAAAGTCAAAAGAATAAACTAGCCAGTCATGTGATTAGTCTGTCCTTCTCTATTATAATGAGATGGGGGGGGAATAATATGGACACTCAGCTAACATCAGATAGTATCGTTACCGTAGATATAATCTGTGCATATGTGTTAGCTGAGTATTAGGTTACGAGACGACTTTGTCATTTCCTGAAGTGGATGCAAGCTATAGACAGATAAACACATTGCAAATCATGTCTATTCTTAGGTCGACAACGCTTCAAAATTCAAAACCCAAGGATCAAAAGTAAACGTTATTCTCCCAGGACTATTTTCAACCTTACAGTGTGTACAGAATTAAAGGTAACTGATCGTATAACCATTGAAGCAAAGATTTCAGAACTTCTTCTCTGTGTTATGTACATATTTTCACCTTTCAATACACAGCAAGGGAATAGTAGTGAATCAAATGCCCAATATTTAAAACATAGTTCATAGCGCTATTTACATTGGATAGTTCATAAAGCTTAGAACTTAGGGAAGAATTGTCTGTGATGGAAGACTTAAGATAATATTTCCGCCTCGTAAAATTGCAAATTGACAGGTAAAGTATATAGCCTAAACTATTTTGACCTTAATACAAGGAATTTTAATCAAAAATTACCTTGGTAATCAAAGGCCAAAGCAAAATCAGAAGTTATTATATAGTAACTAAATCAGCCAATCAATATGTATGGGTCTACAAGACATGGCAATTGTATTTCTGTAATGAGACTGGCAAGATGCTAAGCATTGCTGGTGAACCTAGCTCATACACTATTATGGGGTCATTTCTAAATACTGTAATATATCCTTTATCTTCCAAAGTATATCAAGATCCTTGAAGTTGATAAACACATTATGACCAAAACAAAAGAATGAATCAGATGATGAACATTTGATGAAATGACAAACAGAATGCAAACTGACATCTGAACTACACCAACCAAGCAGTACAAGATGAACTATAGCCCAATTTAGTCTTTTTTTTATTTGACGGATGATTCTGAGAGGTGGATGCTCTCTACCTGCCATTTATGGATAAGAACAGGAAGTAGGAAGTGGTGGACAGGAAGCTTCTGCTCTGTGGGTTGACTGAGCGCGCTCTGTAACAGATTGGTATCTTGGAGCTCTTCTGGAGGCCGATGGCTAACGGCTGATAGTAGGCAGATGGATATGAGGAGTCTGCTGAAGTTAGTCGGAGAAGAGGCTGGCGAAGGACTGCCGCAGGCTGCGGATGGTCTCTGCCTTGGCCTCGTCGTCCGTGGCGTTCCCTTTCAGGGTCTCGGTGAAGGTGTTGGTGAGCGACTGGGATTTGCTGCAAGGCGCGAACGTGAGAGTGAGGCTGAGGCTTGAGGGGCATGCAACATGGAGATGGTGGATGTATGTGCGTGTATGTTTGCGTGCATTCATGTGTGAAGAAGGCCGAGGGGATCATATTCTGCCAACTTTGCTACTGCAGTTTGATCAACAGAGGCTGGCCAACAGCACACACAACAGGGAATAAACTAGTGCACTTTGCTCTCTAAGGCCAACAAGATTTGAACAAAGGAGCTTAATCTTAGAAGACACATGTTAATGTTTATTATAGCAAAGCCAACGACTGTCAGCTTGGACAGAAATACAGTCAAACTAGTTGTGTATCCGAGCCAGGAGGTAAACTGGGCAATGGTTGTGGAGAAATCTAGTTGTAAATTGCCCAACCGACAACCCCTTTGCCATGTACAGCCAATCCACGTTGAACTAGGCAGTTACGAGAGAATCAAAACTCAAGAGGTAGTTTCACTTTTATCACATATTATCTGAAGGGGTGGCTGAAGCTGAGCATCCTGTAAATGCAGGCCATTTATTAACAGCCGTTAAAGAGGAACAAATGTGGGCATGTCAGAGATTATAATAGAGTATTTCTGTAAACAGGAAGTGTCGAGCTACAGGAGCGGTAAAATCTCTATACAATGTCTCCATCTAGCAGCCGTTTGTGGCATCTGCACAGATCTGCTCCAAGTAGATATATTCCTAGTTTTACCCAGAAAGTAAAGATTTTAATGAAAAGACGACAGTTTAAGGTTTTCACAGAACTTTTACTAGAGATCTTGTACTTAGCACAGTAGAGTTCTTTACTATTCTAATTAAGCAATAAGGCCCGAGGAGGTGTGGTATATGGCCAACATATGAAATTCTAAACTGGGTGGTTTGAGCCCTGAATACTGATTGGCTGAAAGCCGTGGTACATCACATCGTATACCACGGGTATGACAAAATATGTATTTTTACTGTTCTAATTACGTTGGTAACCAGTTTATAAAAGCAATAAGGCACCCTGGGGATTTGTTGTATATGACCAACATACCATGGCTAAGGGATGTATCCAGGGACTCCGAGTTGAGTCATGCATAAGAACAGCCCTCAGCCGTGGTATATTGGCCATATACCACACCCCCTCATGCCTTATTGCTTAATTATATTCTTCTGTTAAGTTAATGTTAGTATTACACACCCATGTTAACATCAGCTATGACCATGGAGATGCGATTTAAGGCATTTGACGCGTTGACTTACTTCAGTTGAGGAGGTTGTTTCTGGGAGCCGGGGCCGGTGGCGACGGGAGGTGGGATGGGTCCGGGCTGGAAGGCCTGGCTGGGAGAGGTGTTAGCTGAGCGGGCTCGCTGAGGAGAACCCTGGGCTGACTGGGAGGGAGAACTAGAGCCAGAGCGATGCCCACCTGCAGAGCAAACACAGACTCGTGTTTCGTCTCAGAGACTCAAGGCACCACTATGTGTATTTCTCAACACTATCATAATATTCATATTCACCACAACAGCAATCAAATGTTGTAGCAATCAAACTGGTGATAAGATGTCGATGGAGGTCTCTTTACCTTGGGCCCTTCTTGGCTGGGTCGTCTGTGGCTGTGAAATGAAAAGCATTGAAAATGGACAGTAATAGTGCATGATGCATGGTTGGTTTGATATACTCTCTACACAAGGGCTTATTTGAAGCAATTCTTCATTACTTTTGAGATCAAATCTAGATAATAAATTCAAATGCAAATCCATAATAGTGTTACACTCTGGAGAGGAGGTGAAAGAGATTTACCTTCACAGCGCTGGGCTGTGGTGTGTTGATCCCGAGCAGCACGCTGCACATCTTATTGATCACTAGATCAGTGATCAGCTGCCTGTCCTCCTCCACGTGCTCACCAATCAGAGGCATGGAACTGTCCATCACCTAGATGACACAGGAGAGGTACACCAATCAGAGTGAAGAACAACAACACGGACCGTATTGGCAGGGATTCTAGACTGAGTCAATGCAAGTAAATGGGAAATTCACTGTAAATCCATTCAACGTGATTGACTTCATTCTTGCCACTAGGGAGCAGTATTGGACATCTTATTTGAGCAGCTATGCCTGATGAAGATGATGGTGAGGGGGTGAAATTCACTGCAGTTTTGATGTTAGAGCACAGTGACTGCTGATATGTGTATATGTGTATACTATAGTGTATACTAAACTATACTATAGTACTATAGGCATAAACATGAGAGATGTGACTTATTGATTTGACATATTATTACATCAAAATATTACGGTCATTATTTCAGTACATTTAGTACTTATTTCATAACTTATGGGTGGACACTGGATGTCAGGACATGGCACGGTCACATAGATAATTGACTCAACATAAACTTTTCCCACCGTAGCATTTCAACTCACAACACATATGCTTTGGTTGAAACCATCTCCGCAAAGCATGTGGCTCTCCACCAATCCACCAGCCATGCTGTCCTCTGCATGAGAGGGTCGTGCCAAATGAGAACCAAAACAAACAGAGGAAAGCCTGTCTCACAGGCTGAGGGAGAGAACAGAGGGAACACTGCCAGCAGAATGCATGTGTCATGTCCCCAGAGCGGTATCAGGCCACTGCACGCATTGTGGCCAGAGCACACTGTAAACAGACATAACTCCTTTTATCCATGTGCCCCTTGTACACAGTGTACACAGGCGAGTGTCTGTATGTATGTGTGCGTGCGTGTGTGTGTGTGTCTACGAGTGTCTGTATGTATGTGTGTGCGTGTGTGCAGCTGGGAGAGCTGGGAGATGGGTAGAAGGAAGAGAACTGGGCAGGTGATGTGCCTGGCAGTGTGGCCCCTTAGTCATAACTAGTGGTGTAAAGTACTTAAGTAGTACTTTCAAGTATTTTTACTTAAGTCGTTTTTTGGGGTATCTGTACTTTATAATTTTTTACATTTTTACTTTTACTTCACTACATTCATAAAGAAAATGATGTACATTTTACTCCAACCATTTTCCCTGACACCCAAAAGCACTTATGTCTAAGTGTTGGAGCGTGCCCCTGGCTATCTGTAAACAAAAAAAAACAAAAAAATTATGAAGTCTGGTTTGTTTCATTTAAGGAATTTGAAATGATTTATACTGGTCCTTTTACTTTTGATACTTAAGTATATTTAGCAATAATATTTACTTTTGATAATTGAGTATATTTAAAACCAAATACTTCTGGACTTTTACTCAAGTAGTATTTTACTGGGTGACTTTCAGTTTTACTTGAGTCATTTTCTACTAAGGTATCTTTTACTTTTACTCAAGTAGTATTTTACTGGATGACTTTCAGTTTTACTTGAGTCATTTTCTACTAAGGTATCTTTTACTTTTACTCAAGTATGACAATTGAGTCGTTTTTCCACCACTGCTCATAACCATAAGGGGCTGGGACTGAGACGGGGACTCACTGTGCCCTGGAGGACTGGCAGCTGCAGCCGGGGCCCACTGCAAGCCAGGAGCCACTTCAAACGTGGTGCAGTGGCAGCCAGAGTACCGGTTACACCCTGGTGATTTATTGGGATATAGACTCATCTAGCAGATGACAAGGCTGCAGTTAGTTGCCCTTTAGTATTAGAACATAGAGGAGAGGTGTTGTTTTCCCCCTCTTTTATTGGGCTGCACAGTGTTCTCTGCTGCTGGTCTGGACACTGTATTCTGGAATGGAAAGATTACGGGTTGGAAATGGTGCACTCTGTACTCGGCCGGGCAATACAGAAACTCCAAAGAGGCTAGTGTTGTTTGATTATTTTAGCTAAGTGATTTCTATGATAGTGTGTAATGTTTATGTGAAATGGCAAGTGCCAGATTCATGCCTAAGTATGTGTGCCAAAATTCTCACACAGATGTTGTCGAACTATCCGCGCAAACGATTTCAGTCGAAAACTGCTTGATAATAATAATAATACATATACATACTTATATAGCGCTTTTCAAGGACCCAAAGTCGCTTTACAATTATAGAAATGAAAAAGAAAAACAACAGGAGTCAAATCAAAGCATCAGACTAAACAAAGCATGAATAAAGTGAGGGGTGGGCTCAAAGAAGGGAAAGAGTGTAATGAATCAGTGTATGGGTTGGGATTTGGGATTTGGATATGAACCCAGTGTAGGGTAAGGGGGCGGGTAAGGGTTAGGTGCTGCTCAGTATGGTGAAGAGAGAAGTGTCTTGGTAGTATATTTCTTTGCTTGTACGGGTGTGTGGAAGGGGGAGCCTTAAGGGTAGGCCTTGTCAAAGAGGTGGGGCTTTAGGAGAGACTGAAAGATAGTAATGGACTCTGAGTCATGGATGGCTGGTGGAAGGGAGTTCCAGAGCCTAGGAGCAACCCTGGAGAAGGCCCTGTCACCGAAGTGCTGCCAGGACTTGGTGAGGGTGAGGAGAATTTTGAACCTTACGGAGGGAGCTTGAGTTGATGCTGGAGAGTTGTGAAATGCAGTCGTCAAGACGGGAGGAGATGAATGTGCGTATGAGAGTTTCAGCGGCAGGACGGGAGAAGGAAGACCTGACTTTGGCAATGTTGCGGAGGTGGGAGAATGAGGTTTTGACAGTCTGTCTTATGTGGTGGGCAAATGAGAGTTTGGAGTCCAGGATTGCGCCAAGGTTTAGTGCATGGAGGGAGGGAGAGACAGTGTAACGATCGTCGTAATCCTCCTCCTCGGACGAGGAGGAGAGGCGAGAAGGATCAGACCAATATGCGGAGTGATTAGTGTCCATGATTATTTAATGAATCGAAACAAAAGAACACCATGAAACAATCGACAAACAGTCCCGTGTGGCACGAATGCAGACACGCGATACAACCACCCACAAAACACACGTGAAACCCCGGCTGCCTTAGTATGATTCTCAATCAGGGACAAACGATCTACAGCTGCCTCTGACTGAGAATCATACCAGGCCGAACACAAAAACCCCAACATAGAAAAACACACATAGACCAACCCACCCAACTCACGCCCTGACCAACTAAATAAATACAAGAAAAAAGGAAAACAGGTCAGGAACGTGACATAACCCCCCCCTTAAGGTGCGAACTCCGGGCGCATCCGCATAAACTCTAGGGGAGGGTCTGGGTGGGCGTCTGTCCACGGTGGCGGCTCTGGCGCTGGTCGTGGTCCCCAACCCACCATAGTCAAACCCCGCTTCCGTGGTCTCCTCCCAATGGCCACCCTCCATGTCAAACCCACTCTACCAAAAGGCAGCACCGGACTGAGGGGCAGCACCGGACTGAGGGGCAGCACCGGACTGAGGGGCAGCACCGGACTGAGGGGCGGATCCTGGCTGGCTGGCTCTGGCGGATCCTGGCTGGCTGGCTCTGGCGGATCCTGGCTGGCTGGCTCTGGCGGATCCTGGCTGGCTGGCTCTGGCGGATCCTGGCTGGCTGGCTCTGGCGGATCCTGGCTGGCTGGCTCTGGCGGGTCCTGGCTGGCTGGCTCTGGCTGGTCCTGGCTGGACGGCTCTGGCTGGTCCTGGCTAGACGGCTCTGGCTGGTCCTGGCTGGACGGCTCTGGCTGGTCCTGGCTGGACGGCTCTGGCTGGTCCGGCTCTGGCTGGTCCTGGCTGGACGGCTCTGGCTGGTCCTGGCTGGACGGCTCTGGCTGGTCCTGGCTGGACGGCTCATAACAGACGGACAGCGCTGGGAAGGCAGGCAGCTCAAACAGCGCTGAGCAGGCAGGCAGTTCAGGCGCCGCTGGGCAGACGGCAGACTCTGGCCGGCTGAGACGCACTGTAGACCTGGTGCGTGGTATAGGCACTGGCTGCGCTGGAGAGGAGGAAAGCTCTGACAGCGCTGGACAGGTGGGAGCAGCTGGAGAGAGAACCCGGAGAGACAGCCTGGTGCGGGGGGCTGCCACCGGTGGACTGGTACTTGGAGGTGGCACCGGGTATACCGGACCGTGAAGGAGGACACGTGCTCTTGAGCACCGAGCCTGCCCAACCTTACCAGGTTGAATGGTGCCCGTAGCCCTGCCAGTGCGGCGAGGTGGAATAGCCCGCACTGGGCTATGCTGGCGAACCGGGGACACCATTCGTAAGGCTGGTGCCATGTATGCCGGCCCGAGGAGACGCACTGGAGGCCAGATGCGTTGGGCCGGCTTCATGACATCCGGCTCGATGCCCAACTTAGCCCTACCAGTGCGGCGAGGTGGAATAGCCCGCACTGGGCTAAGCACGCGTACTGGGGACACCGTGCGCTTTACCGCATAACACGGTGTCTGACCAGTACGACGCCCTCTCACTCCACGGTAAGCACGGGGAGTTGGCTCAGGTATCCTACCCGGCTTTGCCACACTCCTCGTGTGCCCTCCCCCAAGAAATTTTTGGGTCTGACTCTCGGGCTCCCAACCACGTCGCCGCGCTGCCTCCTCATACCAGCGCCTCTCTGCCTTCGCTGCTTCCAGCTCCGCCTTGGGACGGCGATATTCCCCTGGCTGAGCCCAGGGTCCTTTGCCGTCCAGGATCTCTTCCCAAGTCCAGGAGTCCTGGGTTTTTTCCCACTGCTGTCGCTGCCCGTTTGCACTCCGCTTGATCCTAGATTGGTGGGTGGTTCTGTAACGATCGTCGTAATCCTCCTCCTCGGACGAGGAGGAGAGGCGAGAAGGATCAGACCAATATGCGGAGTGATTAGTGTCCATGATTATTTAATGAATCGAAACAAAAGAACACCATGAAACAATCGACAAACAGTCCCGTGTGGCACGAATGCAGACACGCGATACAACCACCCACAAAACACACGTGAAACCCCGGCTGCCTTAGTATGATTCTCAATCAGGGACAAACGATCTACAGCTGCCTCTGACTGAGAATCATACCAGGCCATACACAAAAACCCCAACATAGAAAAACACACATAGACCAACCCACCCAACTCACGCCCTGACCAACTAAATAAATACAAGAAAAAAGGAAAACAGGTCAGGAACGTGACAGACAGTGGTGTCGTCAATGATGAGGGTGAGGTTGCCAGCTTTGGTGAGGGTGGAGGAGGAGTTTTGTTTTATCACTGTTGAGCTTAAGAAAGTGTTGTTTTTATTGCAGAGGCAGGATTCAATGTGGGTCAGAGGTGGGTTGAGGAGGGATTTGGTGCTGAGGTAGATCTGGGTGTCATCGGCATAGCAGTGGAAGTCAAGGTTGAAGTGACAGAGGATCTGACCAAGTGGGAGGATGTAGATGAGGAAGAGTAAGGGACCCAGCACAGAGCCCTGGGGGACACTCTCTATAACTGCAGCTGAGTCTGAAGTGTGGCCATTGAGGGAGATGTAGCGGGTCCGGTTTGTGAGGTATGATTGTAGCCAGTAGAGAGCAGTGCCCTCAACAAATAATAGCAACATCATATTTAGTGCTGTCAAATTTGAGTATAATGAAGCCTGTTTCTTTGTGATTTTTTTCTGTCCTCAGATATCGAAAGCAATGAAAGCCTGTTTGCAGATGAAGGAAGAAGTCCCAATGAATTTCCCAAGAGATTAAGGTTCTATCCTATATGCCATGAGTTATATGTGTAGACCTACCTACAGTGCCTTCGGAAAGTATTCGGACCCCTTGACTTTTTCCACATTTTGTTACGTTACAGCCTTATTCTAAAATAGATTCAATAAATGTTTTCCTCATAATCTACACACATTAACCCATAATGACTAAGTGAAAACAAGTATTTCGATTTTTTGCAAATGTATTAAAAATAAAACACAGATACCTTATTTACATACGTATTCAGACACTTTGCTATGAGACTTGTAATTGAGCTCAGGTGCATCCTGTTTCCATTGATCATCCTTGAGATGTTTCTACAACTTCATTGGAGTCCACCTGTGGTAAATTCAATTGATTGGATATGATTTGGAAAGGCACACACCTGTCTATATAAGGTCCCACAGTTGACAGTGCATGTCAGAGCAAAACCAAGCCATGAGGTCGAAGGAATTGTTCGTAGGGCTCCGAGACAGGATTGTGTCGAGGCACAGATCTGGGGAAGGGTACCAAAACATTTCTGCAGCATTGAAGGTTCCCAAGAACACTGTGTCTTCCTTGGTCAGGGAGGTGACCAAGAACCCAAACCAATGATCACTCTGACAGAGTTCCAGAGTTCCTCTGTGGAGATGGGAGAACCTTCCAGAAGGACAACCATCTCTGCAGCAACTCCACCAATCAGGCCTTTATGGTAGAGTGGCCAGACGGAGGCCACTCCTCAGTAAAAGGCACATGACAGCCTGCTTGGTGTTTGCCAAAAGGCACCTAAAGGACTCTCAGACCATGAGAAACAAGATTCTCTGGTCTGATGAAACCAAGATTGAACAAAGTACTGAGTATAGGGTCTAAATACTTATGTAAATGTGATATTTCCATTTTTAATACAATTACCTTTTTTTTGCTTTGTCATTATGGGGTATTGTGTGTAGATTGATGAGGAAAAAAACGATTTAATAGATTTTAGAATAAGGTTGTAACAAAATGTGGAAAAAGTCAAGCGGTCTGAATACTTTCCGAAGGCACTGTATGTTAACAAATGTACACAAAAAATACAGTTAAACATCACACAGTGTATAAACCTATTACAATCGGATCAGGCCAACCCTACTGTAGGGTTCCGTTTCAGTCAAATAGTCTGGGTAGCCATTTGATTAGGTGTTCAGGAGTCTTATGGCTTGGGGGTAGAAGCTGTTTAGAAGCCTTGGACCTAGACTTGGCGCCGCTTGCCGTGCGGTAGCAGAGAGAACAGTCTATGACTGGGGTGGCTGGAGTCTTTGACAATTTTTATGGCCTTCCTCTGACACTGCCTAGTATAGAGGTCCTGGATGGCAGGAAGCTTGGCCCCAGTGATGTACTGGGCCGTTCGCACTACCCTCTGTAGTGCCTTGCGGTCGGAGGCTGAGCAGTTGCCATACCAGGCAGTGATGCAACCAGTCAGGATGCTCTCGATGGTGCAGCTGTAGAACCTTTTGAGGATCTGAGGACCCATGCCAAATCTTTTCAGTCTTCTGAGGGGGAATAGGTTTTGTCGTTCCCTCTTCACGACTGTCTTGGTGTGCTTGGACCATGTTAGTTTGTTGGTGATGTGGACACCAAGGAACTTGAAGCTCTCAACCTGCTCCACTGCAGCCCCGTCGATGACAGTGTTCGGTCCTCTTTTTCCTGTAGTCCACAATCATCTCCTTTGTCTTGATCACGTTAAGGGAGAGGTTGTTGTCCTGGCACCACACGGCCAGGTTTCTGACCTCCTCCCTATAGGCTGTTTCATCGTTGTCGGTGATCACTGTTGTGGTGTCATCGGCAAACTTGATGGTTTTGGAGTCGTGCAGTCATGAGTGAACAGGGAATACAGGAGGGGACTAAGCACGCACCCCTGAAGGGCCCCTGTGTTGAGGATCAGCGAGGCGGATGTGTTGTTACCTAACCTTACCACCTGGGGGCGGCCCGTCAGGAAGTCCAGGATCCAGTTGCAGAGGGAGGTGTTTAGTCCCAGTGTCCTTAGCTTAGTGATGAGCTTTGAGGGCACTATGGTGTTGAACGCTGAGCTGTAGTCAATTAATAGCATTCTCACATAGGTGTTCCTTTTGTCCAGGTGGGAAAAGGGCAGTGTGGAGTGCAATAGAGATTGCATCATCTGTAGATCTTTTGGGGCGGTATGCATATTGGAGTGGGTCTAGTGTTTCTGGGATAATGATGTTGATGTGAGCCATGACCAGCCTTACAAAGCACTTCATGGCTACAGACGTGAGTGCTACGGGTCGGTAATCATTTAGGCAGGTTACCTTAGTGTTCTTGGGCACAAGCACTATGGTGGTCTGCTTAAAACATGTTGGTATTACAGACTCAGACAGGGAGAGGTTGAAAATGTCAGTGAAGACACTTTCCAGTTGGTCAGCGCATGCTCGCAGTACACACACTGGCAATCCGTCTGGCCCTGCGGCCTTGTGAATGTTGACCTGTTTAAAGGTCTTACTCACATCGGCTGCGGAGAGCGTGATCACACAGTCTTCCAGAACAGCTGGTGCTCTCATACATATTTCAGTGTTATTTGCCTCGAAGCGAGTAGTTTAGCTCGTCTGGTAGGCTCGTGTCATTGGGCAGCTCTCGGCTGTGTTTCCCTTTGTAGTCTGTAATGGTTTGCAAGCCCTGCCACATCCGACGAGCGTCAGAGCCAGTGTAGTACGATTCGATCTTGGTCCTGTATTGACTCTTTGCATGTTTGATGGTTCGTCGGAGGGCATAGCGGGATTTCTTATAAGCTTCCGGCTCCTTGAAAGCGGCAGCTCTGGCCTTTAGCTCAGTGCAGATGTTGCCTGTAATCCATGGCTTCTGGTTGGGGTATGTACATACGGTCACTGTGGGGATGACGTCATCGATGGACTTATTAATGAAGCCAGTGACTGATGTGGTGTCAATGCCATCAGAGGAATCCCGGAACATATTCCAGTCTGTGCTAGCAAAACAGTCCTGTAGCTTAGCATCTGCTTCATCTGACCACTTTTTTATTGATCTAGTCACTAGTACTTCCTGCTTTAATTTTTGCTTGTAAGCAGGGATCAGGAGGATAGAATTATGGTCAGATTTGCCAAATGCAGGGCGAGGGAGAGCTTTGTACGCGTCTCTGTGTGTGGAGTAAAGGTGGTGCAGAGTTTCTTTTCCTCTGGTTGCACATTTAACATGATGATAGAAATTTGGTAAAATGGATTTAAGTTTCCCTGCATTAAAGTCCCTGGTCACTAGGAGCTCCGCCTCTGGGTGAGCGTTTCCTTGTTTTCTTATGACGCAATACAGCTCTTCCAATGCTGTCTTAGTGCCAGCCTCTGACTGTGATAGTATGTAAACAGCTACGAAAAATACAGATGAAAACTCTCTAGGTAGATAGTGTGGTCTCAGCTTATCATGAGATACTCTACCTTGGGCGTGCAATAGCTCGAGACTTCCTTAGATATCGTGCACCAGCTGTTTTTCACCAAAATAAATAGTCTGCCGCCCTTTGTCTTACCAGACCCCGCTGTTCTATCCTGCCGGTACAGCATATAACCAGCCAGCTTTTTATTGATAGTGTCGTCGTTCAGCCACGACTCCGTGGAGCATAAGATATTACAGTTTTGAATGTCCCGTTGGTAGTTTAGTCTTCCACGTAAGTCATCTATTTTATTGTCCAAAGATTGCACGTTTGCTAGCAGAATGGAAGGAAGTAGGGGTTTATTAGATCGCCTACGAATTCTTAGAAGGCAGCCCGCCCTCCGGCCCCTTTTTCTCCACCTCCTCTTCATGCAAATCACGGGGATCTGGGTCTGTTCCCGAGAAAGCAGTATATCGTTCGCGTCGGCCTCGTCAGACTCGTTAAAGGAAAAAAAGGTTTCTGCCAGTCCGTGGTGAGTAATCGCAGTCCTGATGTCCAGAAGTTATTTTCGGTCACAAGAGTCCATAGCGGCAACATTTTGTACAAAATAAGCTTAAAAAGTATGTTACAAACAACGCAAATAAACGTCTGCCTTCTTCTCCGGCGCCATCTTACTCTTTACATACAAGTTAGCTTATTTGTACATTTTGAATTGATGAAGTGTTGATTCTTTAAATTTTAGTCATTTAGCAGACGCTCTAATACAGAGTGAATTACAAGAGCAATTAGGGTTAAGTGCCTTGCTCAAGGGCACCGACGGATTTTTTACCTCGTCGGCTCAGGAATTCGAACAAGCAACCTTTTGGATACTGCCACAACGATCTTAACCGCTAGCCTACCTGCCACGGTGTGGTGTTTTAATTGTTTTAATTGTTAAAATATAATTTGAAATGAACTAGTGTTTATGTTGATTAATCACATATCACAATGCAGCAATAAAGAGGGGAAGGGGTTCTGTCTCTAATGGGTCTGTGTTTCTGTGTTGTGTTCTCAAATGAACATTTCCTTTGTGTCTAGATCTCCAATCTGTTATATTTGATTGTCGCTCTCTCTCAGTACATCAGCTATGTGAATCCGTTTCGCAGCTTATCATATGTCATGCATCTCCAAAATGTTTTGTCACCAGTGCTTGTTTTGTTGAATTTCTTTGTCTCACAACTGTTGCTCCTACGAAACTAATCTGGAGCTCCGCCCAAGCAAGGTATTTGATTGGTTTGATGTGTTGCGAGGTATCACTGATTTACACCGGGTTCCAACCCCTCTTGAGCTGATTTCTGCCATGGAACTTCACCAGGCTTCCTGGAATACACATAGATACAGACTAGAAAAGTTTTAACAATCTACTTTTTTTTGCGAAGCTTCCATTAAATTCCATTAAACAAGCTTCCATTCACCCTGTCACAAGGGGATTTATGGCTGATTTAAGATGAAATCGTCAACCCTGTGACTTTATTTGGCACTTAATAGGCACTTACTATAGTCATTTATGTATTTAACCTCGAGATCTGAAAACATGTTATGAAATTGTTCTTGCTCTGTGACAAAATGTTTTAAAAAAGTTACACTCAAAAGGCACCGAATTAGTGGAATGACCCACATGTTGAGATCAGTACCAGTGGATTCTATATGAAGCGAATGTAAACACCCATTACTTTTCATTAATGGGAGGTGTCACCATTTTTTTTATTTCACCTTTATTTAAACAGGTAGGCCAGTTGAGAACAAGTTCTCATTTACAACTGCGACCTGGCACCATGTGTAATGTCTGTCTGGAACACAAACAGCAATATTGCTATGTTCCCATTCACACTAATTAAATGCCACCAAGTCGAGGGGTGTGTGTCATTTGGTGGTTGCTTATAAAACATGTGCTTTTTACATATCCCAACACCCCCTGAGACACCCTCGGAGAGTGGGGTCACAGCCAAGGTCTGCCATTATCAACAGCGACCCTGGAGACATTAGGGTTCAGTGCCTTGCTCAAGAGCACAGACAGATTTTTCACCTCGTCGCCTCTGGAATTCAAACTAACGACCTTTCAGTTACTGGCAAAACGCTCTAACCGCTAGGCTACCTGCCGCCACAGTGTGTGTGTGTGTGTGTGTGTCTGTGTGTGTAGAACTCTCCTTGTCACAGAACATTGTTACGTGACTGTGTCACTGCTGCGATCCCTGTCTGTCTCAGACCTCTAAGACCCCATGGGCCGTTCAAATAAGAATGCAGTGTGTCACACACACATTGGTTATAAGCCCTTCCCACAATGGGAAGAGAGAAAGAGGATGACAGATGGGTAGGTGGGAGGCTGGCCTCCACCCTAGAAACATCAGGCTAAGAGAGCAAGCTAAATATGGACATCTCAGAGTACCGGGCCGAGAGGTCATTTTACATCTAACTGCCCATGAGGGGATTGCACATAAACAAACCACATTGAAAGAGTGATGTGTGTGTGTGATCTGAGATGACGATGCAGATTGGAAATACCCTTTCTGAAGCGTTTTGAAAACTGTTTATGTGAATGAGTAAAAGCTAAAACATTTTGCGGTCTCATCAGTAATCTCTCAATGTTAAAGGTCAGTCAAAGCAAAACTGGTTTCGGTTCCTGTACGAGAACATTCCTGTTGTTCTACCGGTTTTAAGATAAACCCATTATGAAGTGTTTATCTCATTTTAACTAACATTCATGAGTGTTCCTAACTTCCATTGCTGTATTAGTACATGGCAATGTGTTTAGAGGAAAAGCACAGAGGAGTCCATTGTATGCTTGTCCTTAATTTCCTCCTTTCAGTGGTACAGTGAGTTTAATGACTTCTATTTAATAAAGACCGTTGAAGAATGCCAGAAAATGTGTTTTTGAACAAATTTATACTGTGGTAGATACATAAATACAATAGCCTATAGTACACCATATCACAAACAGGTTAGCACCGAAATGATGTCTAATCACCCTCTGCAACTGGAAAAGTCTAATGATTTATGGAATGCAACCAAGAAAAGTAGGTTAAATTGGCATAGTAAATCAATTCTGTTGTGTTTTCCATGAGATCAAAAGTATAGGTAACACCTGCTATATGAAATAAATTAACACTGGGAACAGATCTATTCATCAAAAACAGTGGCTTACAAATGGGTTCAGCTTGGCCTGCTGCACCAGGGACAGTTACTCACAACAGCTGGCAGTTGCACTGTAAATCAACTGTGCAGGTGTGCAGCAAACACACACACACACACACACACACACACACACACACACACACACACACACACACACACACACACACACACACACACACACACACACACACACAGGTGCGAGCTAGCACACATAAGCATGCATATGCACACACGCACACAAACAGACACGTGCGCACGAGCACACACACACATGCGCGCGCACACATGCACCCCTCTGAATTGTCTCGATTGTCCAATCCACACACACTCTCACACAACCAGCTCTTTCCTCTTCCTCCTATCCCACCCCTTCCTCTTCCCACCGGTCGGTCCATAAACTGCCCTGTGAGAGGAGATAAACCAGGCTTGTCTGGAGGAAACGAGACGCTGGGCCGGTTGTGAGAGATGGGGCTACCTAAGCACTGAGACGGCTGCACTACGTCATGTTTTTACCAGTCCCAATACAGTACGTCAGGTCACGACCATGCACGTATCTCGGTCTGCCGAAGCTTCTGTGTGTATGTATGTATGTGTGTGTGTATGTATGTATGTATGTATGTATGTATGTATGTATGTATGTATGTATGTATGTATGTATGTGTGTGTGCCTGCCTGTGTTTCTTCGCTTGTCCAATAACGTCAGGTTAGGGCAATGCAGTTATCTCTGTGTATTGTGCGTGGTTGTAGCTATAGGCCTTGTCTGGAGTCAATGTGAGCTAAGTGGAACAACAGGAAGTGCCTGGTCGGTGTAACGGTGTATCTGCTCCTTTTAAACAGATGTGTTCTACAGCAACAAGTGATCACCATGCCGTGCTGCCCAGCAGCCCAAAGTAAACCCGGCCAGAGGTTGTTATGGGGTGTGATAATGTCTGTCGCACAAAGGCACTTATTGTACCACTCTCATTGGGTGGTTCTCAAGAACTGAAAAAGTGTTGGTCTCCACTTTCTGGAGGACCGAGTTTCGAAATCAGTGGAATGCAAGGTGGAAGCAGTGTATGATAGCTAAGGCGATGGAGAAAATGATGGCGTTTGATTGCAAATATGCAGAGGGAGTCAAAAAGAGAACACACAGAAGGCTGTTGTATAGAATACCTGTCTCCGGATTACATCTTCAAACTAAGGGCAACCATGGCAGAGAGGGAGAAGCGTTCATCCATGTATACGGGTAAGAGAGTCTAGCTAGCTACATTTTCAGATATTATCCGTTTCTAATTTGTCAGAAAGTTGTTTTCATTGCAAGTTATAACGTACTGTTAGCTAGCTAGGGAACAGTAGCTTAATGGCTCGCTAGCTAATGTTACATGTATGATCTGTGCAGTAATATTATTAGTATCTCAGAGACATTTGCATTGCTAGTTATAACTAGCTAACATTGAACTAGTTGGTTAGCTACCAGCAGATTCATGCACGTATTAACATTATGAGTTGGGATTATGGGTCATTGTTAAGCTAGCTAGCAACATGTCTAAACAAAAAGACTCCACTATGCAAGTAACCATTTCACTGTACCGTTTACACCATCTGTATCCTGTGCATGTGACAAATAAACTTTGATTGTATTTGATATAGTGTGTGTTTACCAGAGACGGTAATATGAAGAACAACATGACCTGCACCAAAGTCAATTTGGGATATAACGTTAGGCCAACGTGACATTGTTCTGGTAGAATGCCCTGCTTTTATTTGGTCACACTCACAACCATAAGCTATTATCTGTAATTAGCTCGGCATTAACTTGTAAATAATGATCTTGTTGTGAGTTTATTTTCCTGTAATAATGAATACAAATTAGCTAAAGTTAAGACGTTGTCAGCTATTTGTTATGACATTATTTAACAGGCTAGCCAGCTAACTAAAGTTTAGCTCGCTAGCTAACAAGCTAGAAACGAACCAAAACAGTGTTTAGAAAGTTGCTTTTGGTTGCCTGATTTGCTAGATTGACAAATACTAAATACATTTTTAAACAGATGGGTTTATTGGTGTTAAAATACACCAGTTATGCTATTTTGGACCACCAGGCTGCTGATGTTTTTGTGTTTATACTTTTTCATAACGACAACGACAAGTTTGATGTCGGACGACAGTAGAATGTTCATGATGTCACTGCGACAACTGTCTACAGACATGTCGATAAACGTAGTATAAAAATACATTTAGTCTTGGCAACTTTGATTGTTTAGTACACTACCATACTCACTCTGTTAAGCATATGGCCTCACATGTGAATCCTTAAAGAGATGGGTGGGGCTATTGCTTAAGAGGGTGTGTACGATGCTGAATGGCTATAAACAAAGAAGAGCTCTCCAGTAGAAGTACCAAAAATATTCAAGGGCTATTTTCACAAAAGTGGGGTTGCAAGTGTATCAACTTTCAAAGCAGAATTACTTTCCCATTGTTCCTCAACTGTAGTGTATGATAAACCTTTGAACTTTTTCACATTTTGTTGCGTTACAAAGTGGAATTGAAATAGATTTAAATGTAAATGTTGTAAAAAATGTAATAACTAAAATAGTAATTGCATAAGTATTCACCCCCTTTGTCTAGGCAAGCCTAAATTAGTGCAGAAGTGACATTTGGCTTAACAAATCACATAATAAGTTATATGGACTCAAACTGTGTAAAATCATTTTTTAATGACTACCCCTTCCTCTGTCCTCCATACAGTACATAGAACATCTGTAAGTTCCCTCAGTCAAGTATTGAATTTCAAGCACAGATTCAACTACAAAGACCAGGGAGCTTTTTGAAAGCCTCATAAAGAAGGGCAGTGATTGGTAGATTGGTACCAATAACAAATAAGACACACACAGACATCAAAGATGCAGTCGTCCTTCTGAACTGAGCTGCAGGAAGGAAACTGCTTAGGGATGTCACCATGAGGCCATTGACTGAGTATGGATCAACAACATTGTAATGACTCCACAATAAGGTGAAAAGAACAATACAAATATACTGAATAAAAATGTTGGAAAAATATTCCAAAACATGCATATGTATAGGGGCGGCGGGTAGCCTAGTGGTTAGAGCGTCGGACTAGTAACCGAAAGGTTGCAAGATTGAATCCCCAAGCTGACAAGGTAAAAATCTGTCGTTCTGCCCCTGAACAAGGCAGTTAACCCACTGTTCCTAGGCCGTCATAGAAAATAAGATTTTTTTCTTAACTTGCCTAGTTAAATAAAGGTAAAATAAAATACAAATATGCAACAAGGCACTAAAGTAATACTGCAGAAAAATACGGTAAAGGAATGCACTTTTTGGCCTACAGGAAATGCAAAGCCTTATGTTTGTGGCAAATCCAACACAACACATCACTGGGTAACTGCCTCCTTATTTTCAAGCATGGTGGTGGCTGCATCACGATATGGGTGTACTTGACATCGGCAAAGACTGGGGAGTTTTTCAAGATGAAAAGAAACGGGATGGAGCTAAGCACAGGTAAAATCCTAGAGGAAAACCTGCTTCAGTCTGCTTTCCACCAGACACTGGGAAAGGAATTCACCTTTCAGCAGGACAATAACCTACAACACAAAGCCAAATCTACACTGGAGTTGCTTACCAAGAAAACAATGAATGTTTCTGAGTGGTCAAGTTACAGTTTTGACTTAAATCTGCCTGAAAATCTATGGCAAGACTTGAAAATTGCTGAATAGCCATGATCCCAAAACACCTTGACAGAGCTTGAAGAATTTTGAAAAGCACAATGCAGTATTGCAATATTGCACAATGCAGGTGTGCAAAGCTCTTATTAAAAAAAAAGTGTTTCTAACATGTATTGTCTCAGGGGGCGAATATTTATCTAATCAAAGTATATTGGTGTTTTATTTTTCATTCCTTTTTTTTCACTTTGTCATTAGAGTAGAGTATTTTGTGTAGATCGTTGACGAAAAATAACAATTAAATCCATTTTAATTGCACATTGTAACACAAAATGTGAAGAAACCCAAGCGGGGGGTGTGGACTTTCTTTAGGCAGTGTGTACCACAACTGACTCCAATGATAAGATCTCTGTTTCTCAGTATGTCTGTGTCTATCTAACCCTTGAGTTTCACAGGTTTGAATACACACGGTCCTCCCCACAGAATAGAACACTATATTTGATCTCTATGGTCCTCCCTAAATCTTCTCCTCAGTTCTGCAATTTGAACCAACTGAGGAAAACAAAACTTTTCCTCAGTTATCTATGACTTCAGACAGACAGACAGACAGACAGACAGACAGACAGACAGACAGACAGACAGACAGACAGACAGACAGACAGACAGACAGACAGACAGGTAGACCGGTAGACAGACAGACAGGTAGACAGGTAGACCGGTAGACAGACCGGTAGACAGACAGACAGGTAGACAGACAGACAGGTAGACAGACAGACAGGTAGACAGACAGACAGGTAGACCGGTAGACAGACAGACAGGTAGACCGGTAGACAGACAGACAGGTAGACCGGTAGACAGACAGACAGGTAGACAGGTAGACCGGTAGACAGACCGGTAGACAGACAGACAGGTAGACAGACAGACAGGTAGACAGACAGACAGGTAGACCGGTAGACAGACAGACAGGTAGACCGGTAGACAGACAGACAGGTAGACCGGTAGACAGACAGACAGGTAGACCGGTAGACCGGTAGACAGGTAGACAGACAGACCGGTAGACCGGTAGACAGACAGACCGGTAGACCGACAGACAGACAGACAGACAGACCGGTAGACCGACAGACAGACAGACAGACAGACCGGTAGACCGACAGACAGACAGACAGGCAGACAGACAGACAGACAGACAGACAGACAGACAGACAGAGACAGACAGACAGACCGACAGGCAGGCAGACAGACCGGCAGACAGACCGGCAGACAGACCGGCAGACAGACCGGCAGACAGACCGGCAGACAGACAGGCAGACAGGCAGACCGGCAAACAGGCAGACCGGCAAACAGGCAGACAGACAGACAGACAGCGTGGGCAGCCGGCTAGCCATGCCTTTGTATGAATTCAGATCGTTGTGTTTGGTCTAACAGCGTAATCATTCTTTCATTGCTCTGACTCAGACTAATCATGCCTGATCTATCCCGACTGCGCCCTCTTCCTCCACCATTGCCCGCCAAACTCTTGTCTGTCAATGCAATCTATTACTTCATGACGACTTTGAAAATGATATCGCCCACCAGAGAAATCTGATTTAATAAACATATTTCTGGAATTGACATGATCTTTCATCATCATCCATTGTTACTCACGCACTGTTTAAAGAGCTCATTATAACTCATGCAATTCAAACTGGGTTAGCATACATGTTGAACACCACATGTTGTCTGAACATTCTTCAGAATATTTGATAACTACAATTTACCTCTAGCTGTATGCAGGCTGGCAAATATTATATTAGGAACACATACAGTGATCATGATATGGGCTGTCTGTTTGAGATATGTCTTGTGTTTGTTTCGTTTTTTACCCCGAACGAGAAGGCCTAGAGATACTGTCTCATTTTCTTATACAGTACTTGCTAAGACATGCTAAGAATCAACTGACCTCGATAATGTAGTCGTTGCCATCTTTTCCGTGGACGGCTTTCACAGCACAGATGTCAAGGCCCCCGAACATCTCGGCACAGGAATCCACCCACACGCGATATCTGGAACACAGTGACATCCACAACTGTCATTGTCAACTACAAAACAGACCTGGGCAGTGAAAAACAACTTTTGGTAACACTTTACTTAAAGCCTGCAGGTATAATGCTTTAGAACTTGTGCAACTGTATTTGAAGGGGGGGGGGGGGGTCATACAAGCCCCGCAGGTTTGTTCGTTTCCACCGCTCCTGCACATGCACTTTTCACTTGCCTTCTAAACTCTCATCACATTGTCTTGTAATTACTTGTGTGCAAATGAATAAACACAATAATACATCTTTAAGCTTTCAGAATCTCTTATAATAAGGCTTATCTGTTATGTCTAACCAAGTGTCTATAGGCCAGCTTACCTGTCCGTCATAGCGATCTGTTCCAACATGGCTGAGCCTGTGTTAGCCTTCCAGTTGCCTGAGATGGACGTCCTCCTAGAAAAGGTGAGACCAAATCCAAGAGAAAATCAAGGAAATGAATCAGGCTTTCAGCTATTCTCTGGACCGGAATGGAAGGCAATGGGTCAGCTAGCTTAGTCATTGTGTTTTGTTTTTGTAGTTCAACAGAAGACCCTGAGGGGAAAATGTTATCGCTGAATTCTACACTGATGACGATCGCAATGTACGTCTATATTATGTTTGTGTAACGGTCAATTGGAGACGTGCTTTCATGACTGGTGCCGAGGAAATAAGTTGAGATAAGGAGGTAAATTCCACTCCTTTTAGTCAAGCAATAATTGTTCGGATTGAGAAACATGAAAGTAGAAAGGGCGTAGATTCACACTTTCATTGTTACTGTGCATGGTGTTTTACATTTATTGCAAAGGTCTGTTGTATTCAAGAGGGTGCTGTTGAGCATTTGAAATTGAAGTGGCTGGTTACTCAGAGAAGATTATATTAGTTCAAACTGAGATTGAGACTATAAGGCTGAAGTTGCCCAGTGGTCACAGTCACGTTGGCTGATCCTGTCACTTCCCTCTGGGAGACAGAATGGAATGCCCGTTCAGGGTGCAACCCTGGTCGTTGTCCCTGGGTAGAGAAGGTGCTGTTGTGTAGGTGAGCCCTGCACGGCTCCACTGACTGGGAAGGGTGTACCATGGGCCAATTCCCACACTCATATTGGTATGCAGGATGGACTATTCTAGGGCTTGTCTCTGTCTCTTTTTCTGTTTCCCTTCATCCGTCTCTGTTTCCATGTCTATCTTTCCCCCTCTCTCTCTCTGGTAAAGTAATTCACATGCAAGCCATATAGTTTCCTTCTAGTCACATTCATTGCTGACATGTCCAAGTCACAGACAAAACCCAGTGTACACAGCGTAGAGACTACATCATACTTACATGTAGGCCTTGTAGTTGTTGCCGATTTTCTGGATCCTGATGTCGTATTTAGACAGGACGTATGGCTCAGAGGTGGCATAGGTTCTGGCCAGCGCCACCACACTGGTAATATCCTGGAAGTCAAGTTCGTTCTCCACTTTGATCTGAAACAGGAAGACGCTACTAATTAGTTCATCGGCAGGAAGATATGCCTAATTGGTGCCTTGTGATGGTTAATTACCAAACATGCTATAAAAGCGATGAGACAGGAGCTGAAGTAGACTGTTGGAATCCCACAGGAATGTAAATCCAACACAGACAGGACAATGAAAAGCTTCCTCTCTGGAAAATGTTAGGATTTTAGGAGCTGCATGTTTCTCACATCCATGAGAGTTCATCAGGTACACAATGACTTCATATACAGACAGTACAGTAATAATTGATTGCATTTATATAGCGCGTTTCCACCTATAGTAGGTGCTCAAAATCCCTTTACATAGTAAGGGGGTAAACTCACCTCTTCCACCACTAATATGCTAGACAACATTTTGATGGAAATGACAAACAGTAGCTAAATTCAATCGACCCACAACTTATCCAAGGAGGTACAAACAGTCCAATTCTGTAGACTCCTTTTTCATACAGTACATGCTAATCTACAGTATCTTTTGTCTTTTTAATGTAAACAGGTCTGATGAAATATAATAACTGACAGGCACACTATGCCTAAGACACTCAATTACCAACCAGATATGTCTGTACTGATAGCTAACAAAAGAGGGATTACAACACTCCAGAAACTCCCTCAGACCACAGGAAAAGGGGCAGAGGAGTAGTAGACAGCCATAAATCAACAGCCTGTAATGTATAGCTGTCTGAATGTACATCATCCATATGATGTATGATGATAGCAGCCAGGGTCCTGGACATTCCCTTCATATTCCCTCCATTGACTCTCATTATCATCCCCTCTGGCTGTTATCTTTGGTATTATGATTCATCCACCATGCAGTGGGAGTCGGTGGCAACAGTGAGGCGCTGTTGTGGACAGGGACGGATTGGACTGATGCTCTCACTTTCCCACCCACACTCCTCTCTCCTTTCAGCTCATCTCTTCTTCTCTCCTGTGGCCCAATTGTCAAGTGCGATGAAGAGGTCTACTATGGTAAAGCTATATAAGGGAGGGCTTGAGTTTGCCCACTTTTTGGATGAGGCATTTCATTCTCTGTTTGTCATAACTACTTGTTAAGATTCGTACTTAGCATCTTGAGTATGTTTGACATAGAGGTGGAGGTAGCTAGACAAGGGGGAAATGGTTTCCCCCTGTTCACATGAGGAAAGTATTTGTGTACTTGGCTACCCACTGTGGTTCCAAAGGTATAACCCAATAACTCTGGAGAGCCAGAGAAAAAGAAGCCAAACCATGGTGTAAATAAAGTAAACTATAATACTGGACGCAGAAACCATAAGGTAATCAAGAGGGTATGTACTGGCAGTTGTATCAAGAGCTGGTTGAGGTGGAAAGCAACGTGATTCTGGACACTGCCCAGTTTCAATGGTTATGAAATATTCTCTAGTGTCTGTTAAGCCTGTCTACCCTTTAGTGAGCAATTCTTAACTCCCCAAACCAGGATTAACAACTCCATGCGATGGACAGGCTGTAAAGGTCTCTCTCTGAGATCTGATATCATAAAAAACAACAACAAAATGGATTGACGTTAGACTAGGATGGGAAGATAAAAAAAAGATCATGATTGGCTACTTCTAACGTTATTCACCTTGTCATCCTTAAAGATGTTGCCGTAACATTTAACTTAGGCTACAGATCATAAAGAACTGTTGAAGTGAAAACCCTCTGCACTTCATTACATTAGGTTAAGCAAACGTAGCGTTAAAACAACTGAAAATCGTAACACTGGCCATAGTCCTAGTCCCAATTCCACAACTCCAGATACTTGAATTTTAACCAATGTCTTTTGTCAAGAGTCTCTCAGCTCAACTTAAAAGCCATGTGAAGCACTTGAATGGCCTACATCCAGACCCTCTTCTCTCCCCCAGTTCTAAGTCCTCTGTGAGGTCAGGGGAGTTAAGTGAGGTCCTGGTCTACAATGGGCCTATGCTAAGTGATCCAGAGGGCATGTGGGAACTCTATAGCACTCCAGGTTCCTGTAAAAGAGGAAACCCCACCCAGACCTTCAGATGGAAAGGGGGGATAAACGTATAGGAAGTGCTTCCCCCTGTGTACTGTGTGCACGCACATATACTCGGCCCGGGAGGTTCTGTATTATATGTGAGGAAGGTGGGCTCCATTTGGGGCTAGTAATCACTCACTTTGGTTGGCTGTTCACTGAACTGCATGCTGTTGAAAGTGTGTGTGTGTGTATGTTGCTTGCTTCTCTGTGTGTTTGCGCGCACCCTGTGGTGGTGCCACTTGCTAATGACCCACTTAGCTAGTTGTTATGCTGCCTGCCCGGTGCCTGGGTGCCCCAGGGGCGAACAGTCACATGCTTGTTTTAATCCTTGTTGTTATTTACAATGGTCTAATGAGAAAAATAGTCTTGGAGTTATGAGACTGCTTCTCTCCAGAGTTTAGAATGTTGTGTTCAATGGAGGATGAACTGTAGAACAACATGGCCTGTAGAACAACATGGTGAAACAAAGAGGAGCAATAAGATATAAGGAGAAATGAGGATATATGCATGATCTAGCTTTGTCTATTTTTTGCACCATTGCAGACTCACACTTGCAGTAGCATATCCAGGCCTTAATGAGTTAACTAGAAGAGGTCTTCAGATCCCGACACTGATCAGCATGCCGATGCCCATGTCATGCCCACATCTCCCTAACTCCTTAGTAACATGTAAACCCCCTGAAAAATCCCCCAAAGTCCCTTCCTATCAGACAGGCTGTGAGATCATGGGTTTCGACAAGGACCAGATCCAGCTCAGCTTCACACCCTTCTCCACCTCCTCTCCCCGAGACTGATAGTCTGCTTATGGAAGGGATGTCATGCCATCATCACTTTGGCAAGCTCAGAGATACACAGAGAAGAGATAAGGAGCCTGGTCTGTTATGTACAGCTCAACTCCTAACTGCACAGTATGTAATAGGTTAGCATTACAAACACAAACAAATCAAGACTAGACATGTAATGGTGGGGTGGAGAGATGAGCGGCTAGGGAGTGCCCACACCTTAGTGGTGGTGGTGTGTGTGTGTGTTGGGGGGGGGTGGGGGGGGGGGATTACCTTGCCAATGCCGGCATGGGCATGGCCCATCTTGACCACCACGGGGAACGTTGGTGTTGTCACCTGGAAAAGAAGACACAGTAGAACGTTACCACAGTCTGGAAAACCACCGGCAGAGGAGAGGACATGCAGTATGCATTAGTCCTAATACCAACTAAATGGATAGAAGATTTCTCTGAAGAGCAACCTTGATATCGTAATGGTTAGCGTGACAGGGCTGTGGAGCAGGGAAAGCATTTTAGAGCTACACTGAGGTCCCTATAATGACAATCAGTGTCTATCTATACCTACTATGATTGACAAGGGCTCCACGACTATGAATTGGCTATGATTGAACTGTAAGGTGCATGTGAGTGACTGACTACTTAAAGCAAAACACAAGTTCCTCCCTAAACTTAGTTGCGAGGCATAGCTCAGACCTGGCGTATGGTATAGAATCAAAACCTAATTTAAAGAGAAAGACTTCTCAAAGACCATTATGGAACTACCACATTGAACTTAAAGCCTCCCAATTTAGGGAAGCATGAGGTATTTTCTGAAGAATGTTGGTTTATTACACAAAAGAGAAGTTCTGGGAAATGAGAAAGCGAGAGACCACAGCCACAGATTCTTGGGATGAGTTTAGACAACCCAGCCCCACCGCAGACATCATGGGCTTTCTCATAGCGTGGTGTGCAATGTGAGAGGAGGATGAAACGTCAACAGACGACTTCAAACGTGTTCTTTAAACACATTCTTTCCACTGATCGATCCCCTGATACCATTGTTAGATGGGAATGTCATCTAAAGAGAGGGTTTATCCAGTTTGAAACCACTTTCTACATCTCTTATTTTTTCCCCCACTTGTTTGAAATGGCACACAGAAATGAGATATAGACTCGCTGGAGAGTTTGCGTCATCGTTCTCTATAGTTAGTTAGATTAGACAGTATCAAAGCCATCACATCAGTGACATGCATTCTGACACAAACGTATATATTACACTAGAGAAACCTGGCCAGTTGGTGTTATGGCGGTGTTAATAATATAATATGGCATGTCAAGTCGTGATATGGTATGATAAAAACGGTTCATTTGTCTATAAAGTATTCTTCTGAGGAGTACATTACCTGAACAACATGAATGGGGTGTGTCTGTGACATCACTTAACATTTTTACTGCAGTCGTTACGGTACAACATAACATCAGAGTTATAAGGTGGGCCTGGGTACAAAAACACAGACTCTTCCTGACACACACTGAGAGAAAACATTTAGATAAGCAGAGAGATGTTCAGTCAGAGCAGAGGGCACACAGCCAGAGTATGCACACAGCCGTGAGCTCAGTCCTGACAGATCAGCTCGGGCAAAGGCAGCTGCTGCTATCGTTTTATCCACCCTTCGTCTGGCTGTCAGCGGACAGGACTGAACAGAACAGAGAAAACCGCCGGTCTGGATGTTGCCTTGTTGGTGTTGATCATCGCAGCGCTCTACTCTTCGACAGACGCGAGGATGCTAGGACATCAGTGCCAACCGTGTTGAGAGATCTTGAAACTACAGCCCCAAGCTGTACTGGCAAGATAACACAATCGAGCTTGCATCCATCATATGCTGAAATCAACTTTAGTATGTGTATGAGTTGGAAGAGTAATTGTGAATTTATAATCCACTTTCAAACTCTGTGAGTGATATAGTCATGGTTACACAATCCATTTACACTAGTGAGTCAACCACTTGAAATCCCTAAAAATAGTACAAAGAGCTTTAGAACCCAGATAATAGGTATACATTTGAAGTCGGAAGTTTACATACACCTTAGCCAAATACATTTAAACTCAGTTTTTCACAATTCCTGACATTTAATCCTAGTAAAAATCCCCTGTCTTAGGTCAGTTAGGATCACCACTTTATTTTAAGAATGTGAAATGTCAGAATAATAGTAGAGAGAATGATTTATTTCAGCTTTTATTTCTTTCATCACATTCCCAGTGGGTCAGAAGTTTACATACACGCAATTAGTATTTGGTAGCATTGCCTTTATATTGTTTAACTTGGGTCAAACATTTCGGGTAGCCTTCCACAAGCTTCCCACAAAAAGTTGGGTGAATTTTGGCCCATTCCTCCTGACAGAGCTGGTGTAACTGAGTCATGTATGTAGGCCTCCTTGCTCGCACATGCTTTTTCAGTTCTGCCCACAAATTTTCTATGGGATTGAGGTCAGGACTTTGTGATGGCCACTCCAATACCTTGACTTAGTTGTCCTTAAGCCATTTTGCCACAACTTTGGAAGTATGCTTGGGGTCATTGTCCATATGGAAGACCCATTTGCGACCAAGCTTTAACTTCCTGACTGATGTCTTGAGATGTTGCTTCAATATATCCACATAATTTTCCATCCCTATGATGCCATCTATTTTGTGAAGTGCACCAGTCCCTCCTGCAGTAAAGCACCCCCACAACATGATGCTGCCACCCCCACGCTTCACAGTTGGGATGGTGTTCTTCGGCTTGGTCATTATGGCCAAACAGTTCTATTTTTGTTTCACCAGACCAGAGGACATTTCTCCAAAAAGTACGATCTTTGTCCCCATGTGCAGTTGCAAACCGTAGTCTGGCTTTTTTAATGGTGGTTTTGGAGCAGTGGCTTCTTCCTTGCTGAGCGGCCTTTCAGGTTAGGTCGATATAGGACTCGTTTTACTGTGTATATAGATACTTTGTACCTGTTTCCTCCAGCATCTTCACAAGGTCCTTTGCTGTTGTTCTGGGATTGATTTGCACTTTTCGCACCAAAGTACATTAATCTCTCGGAAACCGAACGCGTCTCCTTCCTGAGCGGTATGATGGCTGCGTGGTCCCATGGTGTTAATACTTCCGAACTATTGTTTATACAGATGAACGTGGTACCTTCAGGCGTTTGGAAATTGCTCCCAAGGATGAACCAGACTTGTGGAGGTCTACAATTTTTTTCTGAGGTCTTGGCTGATTTCTTTTGATTTTCCCATGATGTCAAGCAAAGAGGCCAGAGTTTGAAGGTAGGCCTTGAAAAACATCAACAAATACACCTCCAATTGACAAAAATGATGTCAATTAGCCTATCAGAAGCTTCTAAAGCCATGACATAATTTTCGGGAATTTTCAAAGCAGTTTAAAGGCACAGTCAACTTAGTGTATGTAAACTTCTGACCCACTGGAATTGTGATACAGTGAATTATAAGTGAAATAATCTGTCTGTAAACAATTGTTGGAAAAATGACTTGTGTCATGCACAAAGTAGATGTCTTAACCGACTTGCCAAAACTATAGGTTGTTAGCAAGAAATTTGGGGAGTGGTTGAAAAACGAGTTTTAATGACTCCAACCTAAGTGTATGTAAACTTCCGACTTCAACTGTACTCTGTTTAGGTGACACACATTGGCTCATAGAAAGATAAATGGACTAGGGTAGCAAAATTCCGGTAACTTTCCCAAAATTCCCTAGTTTTCCAGAAATCCTGGTTGGAAGGTTCCTGAAATCAGGAGGGAATAAGCAGGAAATCCGGAATTTTTCAACCCAAATTTCCGGAAAACCAGGGAATTTTGGGAAAGTTACCGGAATTTTACAACCCTAAAATGGACTCCTCAATGTATCTCTCAATTCATAATTTAAATTCTGAAGAATAAGCTACATACCGATCAACAGTAACTGACCATTTATGGTAGGTATGGCCCTTTGTGGTAGGTAGTTCTATTTTTTAAATGGAAATCTCCATTTGCCAGAGAAAATAACATTCACTCAGCCTCAGACGCAAGCTGAGTCATCTTGTATTTAGTACAAGTGAGCTATGCAGCAGGGAGACACCTGATATAACATGTGTATGAGAATGACTGAGGACAGTGGTTTCCCTGTAGGGGCCTGTCCTGAAATGACAGAGGAGATTTTGGGCGGGCAGATTTGTGGCCGCCAACTCTGTCTGGATGTATAACCTGCGCACCTCCCAGTCATTCCCATCAATGTGGCAATGACGGGAGACACTGTGTAGGGAAGAGACCACATCCTATCTCGTGAGGTTACACTGGCAGCACGGAACATCAGAGGGAGGAACAAATAAGTCAAGACACTAAACCTGGCATAACACCATCTCTGGCTGAGACATGAGCTCACTGTTTTGTATTGATTCACTGATTCACTGTCAACCGCTCATCTTCAGTAGTTACGATAATACTCAGGGGGGGGGCATTTGTTTAAACAATCCAAAGACAATTATTACAAATTATTATATTATTACAGACTGTATGTCACTGACATAAAATGGGGAGTTGTTTTTTCACACACTATGGAAACTATGTTATTAGTCCAGACTGTATTACAATAGGGATTTATATATCCTTTATAGGTTTTTCAGCAAAACATCCACCCAGAGATTCCTATCCATAAAATATCCCTGGTGGGCCTTTTGTACATTTTGATTTGTCTCAGCTTTTGTTTTCTCACAGCTGCATGAATTACTGTACTTGGCTTTCTTGTTCCCACCCGAAAACCATTAACAATGTGTTCAAGTATGATAAAGTAATTGAGAAAACACACACACAAAAGCTAATTATATGGCCAGTGATTTCACCAGTCTAGGTTTGGTTTCACAACATGAGGTTGCCGTCATTTACAGTAACACACCAGACGACCAGGTCTGGCACCTAATGGACATACTTCAGGGAAGCCCATCCTTCGGGCCAAAACACTCAGTCTATATATTTTCTGCGTGTGAAAGTCAGACAAGTGGATCATTTAGGGCCGAAGGCTGTCGTGAATCACACTTCCCTAACCTCCAAACACCTCTGTGTCACATTCTTAAATCCCCCCAGTCCCCTCGCCTCACTCAATTATAAAGTTATGTTCAGTTGAATGTTGGGTTGTTGGCATGCAGACAAATTAGGTAAAACATTGAAGAATTTTTTTGAACCAGTCTTATTGGGCCCATGGAATTTCCCACAAACTAAAGGGCATCACTTCGAACTGAGAGGGGACGTGAGTCATCCAATGACCCCGCCTTTGCAGGTGTCATCATGTTGGACCGAGGCTAATTGTCACGTAACATCTGTGCCCAAATAGCCATCCTTAGTGAATCACCACAGTTATAATGGAGGGACCTAAAAAGTTATTTGACCATTATAATTGCCCAATGACCCTTGTGAAGTAGGGGCGTGGCACTAATATAATGTACAATGTTACAGTGGTACTGTAAAACATTTATTGTAAAACTTCATATATTGGTTGGCAATTAATAAAACAATGAGCGGCTAGACAAAAAGGCGATCTGAGAGTTGAGGGTGAAAGGTCAAACAAAAAACATTCTCCACAACATTAGCCAGGAGTGAGGCCAGATGGATAAATATTTAGATGTACATTGTAAATATGTACTTATATCAAGCTCTGATATGAGGGGGTAAAGTCATTTTAAGGGGGCGCATCAATTATCCAACACAACACATGGTGCATCCATCCCTGCATTTGTATGATCTCTTAATTTTCACGATGGCCGCTCAAAGCTGCCACATCAAGGAAGCGGACAGCAGCGAAAAGACTTACGCAGACGAGGAGAGGAGGAGAGCTGGGGGACCCTGACCCAGGCCGCTGTTCAAAAAGATCTCCTGGCATCGAAACCAAAGACAGCCTGTCCACATAAAACACTGCTCAAAGATGAACTTGGCCTTGAGAGACAAACGAAGCACACGCAAATTACTGACTGTAATCACACACTTGGCCTGAGTGGATTTGATCTTCCTCTTTGAAATCAGCATGGCAAAACCTCAGAACTATTCCCGTACTGTATATGTGTGTGCTGTAGTAACTAGAAAGTGTTCTGTGGATTGATGAAACCTTTACAAAATCAAGATCAAACCTGAAAGTCGAGGATGAATATTTTACATTGACATTTTAAACAGGTGGAGTGAATGGATGAATACCTACATATTCCAAACCAGACTGTCAGAACATCTTCTTGTTCATCAGGTTATTCAGTGGTTTCTCTGAGGTCTTTAAATTGTGCTGGTGTGGTAAATGTACAAGTGTTTGGAGCGTCAAGAAAACACTTAACCTAGAGCCAACCATCTTTCATCGCCATCTTCCACACTCAAATGTACACTGGATCCGAGGGATTTGTCATCTTCTTTGTAAGTAAACCACTGCACTTCATCATAGCCAAGTCACTACACAAGATAAACGTGCCACGGCCTTTGTAGTTGTACAAATTGAATTAAGCCGTAGACATAACACACCTCTCCCAACGTGACACCGGCATGACACACTGTTCCCAGAAGACAGAGAGACCAGACGACACACTGTTTAAGTTGTATTTACAGTAATGGTAAACCGTGCGCTACCGACCAGCCACCGCAAACTATGCATCGGATGCTCAGTGTATCACATCGTAAGCCGTTACAGGCTGCTAATGGGGCATGATAATTATGGTCATGGAATTCAGGGTCATCTGGCTTACGTTAGGATCCATCCTGATCCGAGTGTGTTTCCATGAGGGAAACATCTGTCTGGAAAACAGACAGGCAGCCTATTTTCAGCGATGGAAGTTTCCAGAGTGGAAGTTTCCTCAGAATACCGAACACCAAGTTTGTGATAGAGATGTATTTGATGACGAAGAGTCTGAACACTTTGGGCAAGGCACCTGCGAATGGTTCATGGGTTTCGAAGAGAGAGGCAAGGAAGATGTTAGAAGTAAGCAATGTCGGTGGCACGTCTAATTGAGGCAATGGCTGGCCATTCGGAGATATTTCAGTCATCTTTGGACATCTGCACAATGTTCTGAGGAATACACTCTGACAAATGCTGAGAAAATACTGGGCATATGGACACGATTCATGCTAAGTCTTACTGTATGAACACCTTTAGTTCTAACTGGTGCTCTAATCGAGGAATCAGAATTAATGAAAGGGAACTCTTCATGCTTCCTACTCCAGTTTCCCTTCAAGCCATGATTGAGCAGGTGTTAACCAATACGATTTAATAACAGAACATGGCCACTACTTCACTCAGAGTCCATCTATTTTACGTAAACACAGATATGAGTGTAGGTTATGTCATACCCCCCCAATGCATAGCCTAAGTAGAATAGACACTACCACTAACAAAACAATTGCTATTTCAATCCAACTTTGCTGTGGTGGTGCAATAATAGAGTCATGCAGCAGGGCTATTAGTGCTCATCAATTCCCTAACCTAGCTACATTTCAGCTGGCGTCTACATTTGAAAAAAAGTGAGAACCAACATCAATGGGACAGACAGGGCCTTTGGCAGAGCCAGTCCTGCAGAAACGATTAGTGCGGCAGGGCATTCCTCTCTGTCTAAAATGGAAAGAGATGTCACATTCCCATTTTCCAGGGTTAGGCTAGAGTATACTGGGTCTTTGGAAAAACGACTGCGGAAGTAAGGAGGCAATGTATGCAATTACACCCAGCAAAGTCACTCGATCCTGGGATCGGGAAAGCTGTGAACCTCTGGTCATTGGCCTCTTAGAGGAGGCATACAGAGAAAAGATTGGTTGATAACAGAAAATTGCACTTTTATTGCGTTCTAGTTCAAAACACTATGTTTCTGACCGAAAGGTCTTCAACGGATAGTCAGGAGGAGGCATAAAACCAGTTTTGCCATCAGTTTCATGTTCACAACATGATGACAATTATTATGTCATTACTCATACCTCTTCTCATGATGCAGTTGCTTATTTCTCATGTCTTGATTTATGATGTTTAGAAATTGCAGTAAAAGTTTTTGGAAAGTAAAATGTTTTTTTTTATGAGCTTTGTCCAGAAGTTGAACAATTTGAACAACTTTCCCCATTTCGTACAAGCCCATAAACACAGTCCATGACAGATTGCTGGGCGTTTGTCTTTGCACAGCTCTGATAGGTTTTTATTTTTTTATTTTATGCTAATGAAGCAACGGACAAATAAAACATTCCAAAAGTCAATTTGGCATCGGGAGTTTGGAGCAGATGGTCGAGGTCCTGGTGTTGATAGAACAGATGACTGGCATCACAAACTTTGTTTACTCAATTTAAAATGGGGTTCAACAGGCAATTTGCATTGAGAGAGGTAGGCTTTAAACAGCTGGTAACAGTCAATTATCCAGTTTTGCAAGCAGGGTTAAGATGTGATAGCACAGCCAAAATCTAATACTCAAGTATCCCTCCAAAACACTGATCAATGAGGGGACTACAGGCGCACAACAACAAAACAATTTAGTTCTAGTGGCACTTGAGGGAACTGGGAAATGTTTTATAGTGAAGGCCTAAATGAGGAGCAAAGGAAATGGTTTTGAACCCCCCCATATCCATATCCAGAGCCAAAGCCCTAAAGTGGCCCAATGGATTAACAAATAAGGGGAGAAGAAAGAAAGTGGGCTAAGCAAATAAAACAAGGCCGGGACATAGAACAGGTGCTAATACTGTAGAGTTCTATAGGCCTCTGGAAAGTGACCGGTTCCTTTTCTATTAACATCTGTCCGGATGAGGAAGTACAGGACCATAGAGTCAAGAATCTCCCAGCTAGAAGGGAAACAAGAGTTGTTCTGACACGGCCAGGAGTCCCGGGACACACAGTGGCTGTAGTAGAGGGTGTTGGCCCGGGGGATTTATCGAACAGGAAGAGAGGGGCTGTTGGGAAATCCACCACTGAGTGGCCACTCAGACGTCGCAGTCCGCCACTCAGAGTTAAATGGGAAAGCCGAGGGCTGAAGAAAGACAGTTTACAGGTTGGGACTCTGCCTGTAGGTCCTCCACTTACTAGAATTCAGTAAGGATTGTACCGTGCATACAACTACAGTATAAATGGTGTTGAGCTGAATTAAATGAGTCTAGATAATGTAAGACTGAATCTAAAAATAAACATTGAACCAATTGGGTGATTCATGGCATCGATCAACTGCCATAGATTCACTGAGCTGAAAGTCGTACTGTACATGTGTTATTGATTATCACTTCATGTTTAACCTACATTACGGTGTGAAAAACATACACAGCATTATATAGCCTGATAACATGCAAGGCCCATTACAAGGTTATTCGCACCTCAGGTGGTGTGAGATAAGCCTAAGGGAAGGGTGAGAGCACTCTGTTTAATTGATGACGTTGTTGTTACCATTTGTGCTAATGCTCACTTTAGGAAGCGTGGGGCAAGATTTAGAGCTTAAACAAGCGTGAAAAAATTATTGGATATACATACAGTGCCTTCGGAAAGCATTCAGACCCAATAACTTTTTCCACGTTTTGTTACGTTACCGCCTTATTCTAAAATGTATTAAATCATTTTTTCCCCTGGTCAATCAACACACAATACCCCATAACGACAAAGCAAAAACATTTTTTTTGAAATTGTAGCAAATTTTTACAAAAAACTGAAAAATTTAATTTACATAAGTATTCAGACCCTTTACTCAGTACTTTGTTGAAGCACCTTTGGCAGCAAGTACAGCATCGATTCTTCTTGGGAATGACGCTACAAGCTTGGCACACCTGTATTTGGGGAGTTTCTCCTATTCTTCTCTGCAGAGCTTCTTAAGCTCTTTCAGGTTGGATAGGGAGCGTTGCTGCACAGCTATTTTCAGGTCTCTCCAGAGATGTTCGATCGGCTTCAAGTTCAGGCTCTGGCTGGGCCACTCAACAACATTCAGAGACTTGTCCCGAAGCCACTCCTGCGTTGTCTGGCTGTGTGCTAAGGGTCGTTGTCCTGTTGGAAGGTAAACCTTCACCCTAGTCTGAGATCCTGAGCGTTCTGGAGCAGGGTTTCATCAAGGATCTCTCTGTACTTTGCTCCGTTCATCTTTGCCTCGATTCTGACTAGTCTCCCAGTCCCTGCCGCTGAAAAACATCCCACTGCATGATGCTGCCACCACCATGCTTCACCATAGGGATGGTGTCAGGTTAACTCCAGACGTGACACTTGGCATTCAGGCCAAAGAGTTCAATCTTGGTTTCATCACACCAGAGAATCTTGTTTCTCATGGTCTGAGTCTTTAGGTGCCTTTTGGCAAACACCAATTGGGCTGTCATGTGCCTTTTACTGAGCAGTGGCTTCTGTCTGGCCGCTCTACCATAAAGGCCTGATTGGAGGAGTGCTGCGGAGATGGTTGTCCTTCTGGACAATGTTCTTGGTCACCTCCCTGACCAAGGCCCTTCTCCCCACGATTGCTCAGTTTGGCCAGGCGGCCAGCTCTAGGAAGAATCTTGGTGGTTCCAAACATCTAACATTTAAGAATGATGGAGGTCACTGTGTTCTTGGAGACCTTCAATGCTGAAGAACATTTTTGGCATCCTTCCCCAAATCTGTGCCTCGACACAATCCTGTCCCAGAGCTCTACAGGCAATTCCTTGGTTTTTGCTCTGACTTGAACTGTCAACTGTGGGACCTTATATAGACAGGTGTGTGCCTTTCCAAATCATGTCTAATCAATTGAATTTACCAGATGTAGACTCCAATCAAGTTGTAGAAACATCTCAAGGATGATCAATTGAAACAGGATGCACCTGAGCTCAATTTCGAGTCTCATAACAAAGGGGCTGAATAGTTATGGAAGGTATTTCTGTTTTTTATTTCTAAAAAACGGTTTTCCCTTTGTCATTGTGGAGTAATGTGTGTCCATTTTAGAATAAGGCTGTAATGTAACAAAGTGGGAAAAGTCAAGGGGTCTGAATACTTTCCGAAGACACTGTACATAAGCCATCAAATGTTATGGTCATTCCGTGCAATATTAGCTCTACCCTCTGACCTATACTGTATTTCACAAGATTTATTTCTAAGCACATGTGATCATACACATGCATGTCGATGTTGGCTCTTACTCTACCGCACGCCTGAGGAAAACAATAGAAGGAACAGGCAGCTCCTTTTGGCAAAAGAGGGAGGGGAACCTTCTGCAGACTACACAAAACCAGAGCCCAAATGTCAGCACAGCCACTGCTTTCAATGAGGCCCCGGTACAGAGGAAGAGAGAGAGAGAGGGAAGGGAACATCAAGGGGGGAAATATTTTGGAACAGCTGGATGTGGCACACCCCGGCTCTATTTATACCAGCAGAAGGGAGCGATAGAGCCAACCTCTGCCGTAGAACCAGTCCCGGGCAGCTGGCCGCCTCGCTTTTGATGTCTCACTCAGACCAAACCGTGGCCGGACAGCTCCATCCTCATTGCCCGGGGCAGATCCACTTCCTCACCTGGAAAAGGGCTCCGTTTAGCATGGTGAAGGAAACGGTTTGTCTAGAGAACAACATCGGAGTAGAATAGTGGTAGGGTCGCCTGGCCTGACCTCTTTTTACCCAGGAAGAGCTGGATAGGGCATACTGTACAAGAAGGAGTGACAGGGAGTCACTCAGGGAGCTACAATGAATTGCAAGTGTGGTGTGAGGGTTTTGAGTGTGGTTTGAGTATATTGCTTCATGTCCAGTAAAGCAGTAAATTGAGGGAGTCTTCCCAGTGTGGCTATACGCCCTCTCTCTAAAGACAACATTAATCATTATTGGGTGACGCAAAGGCACTCCCAAGCTGCTTTCTCACAATCTGCACTTTGTATACTGTCCTTTATACACAACCAAGTCTAATATGTTGCTTTAAAACTGAATTTACAGCCACCAGTCCCCCCAATGTATACAACACTTACAGTCACTTTATGGGCAGTTGAAGGACTAAGACAAAAACACTGTTCCATTATAATGGTGAGACTAAACATTTATCGAAACTCTCTAAAGGACTATGACATCATAGATGCATTCTTCCTCTAAAAAGGCCTAGCCATCCTCAGTTGCCCAAACACCACTATCAATTTGAGGACAGTTAGAAACGTTATTGTGAAACACCACAATGTTCCCATGATGCTGTGGATAAATGTTTGTGCAGGTTCTCCTGCGGTGCTGAGGGGAGATTCCAGGCATCAGTAAATCTGGACATGGGATGAGCTGCGGTACATCACACAGCAGTCTGTCCGGTAACACCGCGGTCAACCACGGTCAATCGTGGTCCATCTAGTCCACACACCCCATGGACCATGGTCTGGCCTGGTTCACCATTACCAGAGGGGGAGCAGAGGGCGAGCCAAGCACAATGACAGCATGCTGATGGATAAAGGACAATCCTCCATAACTCACAGGCCACAGTAAGCCCCACACCCTCTTAGATCACCACTAACAATGGTTCAATCGCTACCACAAAAATGAAGTCCGTGTGTTAGGGTTGCTGCATGTAAGCCATGGGTCCTTGTAAATGCAATACATAGAGCTACAATATCCACTATCTACGCAACATAATGTAGTGAACACATTCAGTGTAATTATAGTAGTGGGCAGATATTAATACCATTAAGTCATATGATATCATACTGACCACATGCTATGGTAATGCGTTTAGGGAAAACATCAACAACTAATAGGGGTATTCTTGTGAAATCATGTCTATATTTAGGTTCCCACAATTCCCTCAGAGACATATGGTTGTCTCCACGCAGTGTGACGTCTACATCCGGTGAACCCATGGCCCTCCAACCTCCCTACCCATGAATCACTGGTCTCCAGTCCAGCCATCATCCTTGACTGATTAGCTAAGCCCCCTCCTCCCACTCACCTTCCCTTCCTCAATTGTTTCTGTTTCTGGGAAGGGCTGCAAGAGGAAACACACGTACTGGCCCATTTTAAACTGCCAGTGGAATCCTACTAGAACTAGATGCCAATGAATGCATAGGAGCACAGTACAATAACACACTGGCTGAAAGCTAGCAGGTAGCCTAGCGATTAAGAGCATTGATTAAGAGCATGGGGTTTGAATCCCCATGCCGGCAAGGTGGAAAAATCTGCTCTTCTGCCCAGTTAACCCCCAACAACAACTAATCCCCAGGCGCCGATGACGTGGACGTCGATTAAGCCAGTCCCCCGCACCTCTCTGTTTTAGAGGGGCTGGGTTAAACACGGAAGACACATTTCGGTGTCTCATGTACTCAGTTGTACAACTAACTAGGTATCCCCTTCCCCTTCCCTTCCCATTTAGTGTCCCTGGCATGTCGCAAGGATGAGAAGGCTAGGCAACAATATAAAAACACCCAATGACAGCGATTCCAGTTACTCATAAAACAGTGTACAATTACCGGGTTTATCTTCTAGTTTGACAGCACATAGATCATTGGAATGGTAAACCTAAATAATTTTGAACAGCCCTTTCAGTGGTCAGTCAATGAGACAGCCTTATATGACCAAAGTAAATAGGAAAGTCATTTTTACTGTGCTCAGCATAGGACTGCCTGTTACCGCGACTACCCTGCATTCCCTTAGCCTCTTGGAATTCTAAGGAGCTATTTCCATGCTGTCATGCTTCCTGTGTATCCCAACTGCTGTGCGGTGTCTCATTGTCTCATGGCGTAATGCAACATAGTAATTTTGGGGGTTTCTCTGACTCTGACGGTTTGACAGTTCACCAAATATGTACTGTACAGTATGCAAGGGAGGGAAGAGGGATTCTGGCACAGAGCAGTGAAGCGGTGTGGTTGTTACTTGGCCCTAGCGTGTCGGAAGTCACTGACCGTTCATCATACTTTAACTACTGGGAGCGGGAGTCCCATTGTGAGTGAGATGGAGAGCACAGGTCAGGGTCTGGGACGTGTTTCCCTTTCCTAGTAGTCAAAGCTCTCCATTGAACATGAACTGATAGCCATAATCTCACTGTTAGTTAATGGGAACAGTGAACTGACGGTGGTTTCACCAGAGAGATAGAATGGGTATCACCATCAAAAGCTAAGGAGCTGTGCGTGACATCTTGCTTTGAAAATGAAATGTTTTAAAATGCGGTGTAGATGAATGAGCTGCTGATAAATACGGAGATGAAAACGTTTCAGGGTCACGATAATGCGTCCGGGTTTCCTAGTTGACCTCCTAGCGGATAGGAAGTAGATCCTAGAGTAGCTTCACAATCAACAATGGGCATCACACTGTGCTGACACATCAGAGATTGAATGCTTTGACTTTATCGCACAAGAAGTGGCTTCCTTCCGATTAAAGATTGATGCCCAACACCTAATATCTTCACTCACAAATTAAGTCCGACACCAGTTGACTGAATGGGGGGGGGGTTTGTTTGACCTGCAGGACCAGACGTCCAGGAAGTTTCAATTAAATAATCTCTCACTTACCCTCTATTAGTCTCACAGGCCTGTTTGGCACGCAGGGATAATGTCTACCAATGCCTAAAGCCACTGTATGTGTGGGTGAGTTAGCCTAAGTGAATTCACTCAGGCCATTGTGTTTGGTTAGGGGGATGGAATGTAGTGTAAACTTGAGCCTTGTCAACCTTGATTGGTTTTACTACCATACACTATGTACATTGCTCATCTCATACACTGTAGTATTTCACATGTTTTCTTCAAAATAAACAGCAGTAAAGCGAAAAGGGGGCCATGTCCCACTTAAGCACTATGGCATGTAGGAGAGGGAGTAGCGTAGGAGAACCAACAGACAGGAACCCCAGTGAGTCATGCACATTTGGATGCGATCCCCCACCCTCTCTCAGCGCTGCTATCTTTTCAACTTTCGCCTCTTCCTGTGTCTATTTAACGGCTTGTCAGTCACATGAAAGGTATTTCCTCTGAGTCACCGCCTGGTCCCTTTTGTCATTACAGAACCACAGAACCACACATACTGTAGGGCCTTCAAACAACTCTTAGCGCACAATGCCTTCCCAGGCTCCCCGAAGGCTGGCTGGGCAGCTCGCACTAAATAACAGACATTTTTTCTACACGTAGATTTTTAGAGATGAGATTATGCGCCTGCATTCTGCTTACAGTACGTTGGCCTACTTAGGACAACAACATTTCCAGAAGGTCCTATGACGTTTTTTGTGGAAAGGACAGATGGGGTCATATGGAAACGTCATGAGAGATATCACAAAGAGTTCATGCAAGGCTGTGACTCCCTCATCATGCCATTCTCTTAGTCACAATCTTTTTATATACAGTGACTTCAGAAATGCTAGATAATAACTATAAAAAGTTACACTGACCGAGGCTTAAATTGATGCCATGGTGACATAAACAAAGAAACAAAGACGTTATGTGGTTATTGGAGTATTTGTTTGAAGAATCCTCAGGGACATCAGATGGAAATGGTGGACACCACCCTGATTGAGTTGAGAAGCTCAGTTAAAAGAAAATGATAAACGTCACTGCTAACTACCCCCCCCAGAGAAACCTAATAAGTCTCCAATCTCTGACCCGACAAGGAATGCAACAAATATGATGACCCCGTCATGTTCCAACCTGACAATGGCTCAACAGAGGTTATGGTATTAATGGTTAACAATGGCCTTGCATATCTCCTGTTGAAGTTTTGACATGTCATGTCATCTGCATATAAAAAAACAGATCTGATAAAAACTGGACTTTAGCTGTGGTCATCTGATTCTATTCTGTTCCAAAGTTAGTCAGACACGGCTTGTTTATTTTTTGTCTAGAGGAAGGATTCCAAGAATTTCCAGGATATACGTACTGTACATGTACCCCTGAACAAATACAGGCTGATTATATAGGAAATAGTGCTCAGGAAACAACGGTATAATTCTGAAATAATAAATTAATACAATATTTATTTGCAGTGTGCCCCTTATTGTACAGTCATAACATGATCTGCGTATGACAGACACACTTTGCCAACAAATACGTTCTTCTCTGTTGTTAAATGAAATAGGCAGACAAAGGCCTACTGCATGTGATGCACTGCTGCACACACCACTTGTATGTTTTTATGGGCCATATAAGCTAAATGAAGGTGAAACTGCAAAAACATATATATATTTTTTTTTTTACAACTTCTGAGTTGTTAGCTGATTGTAATAACGTCCTTTCCACCACACTTGCCTGCTGGGCCTGTTCCTATTGAGGTTAACGAAGAGCATTCTAAAAGCTGCTGAGGGGCTATAGGGTCATAGTTCATTAGCCTGGGATTACTCTGGCTTTGTTAGATAATTCTCAACCCTAACCCCTAATGTGGCTCCACAGATCAGCCTCCACACACAGCGATATCTCCACTCAGGTTTCTGAACCCTTACATAAAAACACAAAGGGGAGAAAAAACAGATTAAACTTAATTTGTCTAATTCTAGAGATTGTAGCCAGCGTGAAGGATTTTACCATCGCTCACACTGGGTCACATGAAAAACACGGTTCTCTCTCTCTCAACTTCAGCATGAGAAGCTTTTGAAAATGAGACTGGTTGTGAGATTAATGCCAATACTCAGAGGTGATTTGGAATGTCTTTTCAAAGGTATAAAAGGGCTCTGAGTTTCTCACATTTGAGGTGTATTCATAAGCATACACTGTTTTAGACAACAGGTGCAAAACGGTCTAGAGGCCATGTTGTTTTTGACTATATGAAAAAGTAAGGTGTAAACAAATGGAGTTCATTGCTGCCTTGAATTGAGCCTTTATCACTGACCAGAAAATGCTACAGAAGTTCACAGAACATAAATGGACATTTAGTGGTGAGCCTGGAAAAACCACCAAACCATGTCTTTCTGATACACCCAAAGGAAACCTAATTTGTACATGTTGCTGTTTCACTGTTAAAATAAACAAAACATGGTAATAACAACATAAAAACAAATAAGTGCCAAGTTTCCCATTAATTACAATAAATAAATGCTCCTTGAATGTATGAAACATTACATCAGGCTCATATGGTTTTCCATTCAATGAGCAATTTCCAGCGGTTTTTACTCAGACTGGAATGTTTTACGGCTGACAAAAGTGAAAGGGGGAAAAATAATATTTTTAATTTAAAAAAAAGAGACAAGCATTGTAAAGTCAATTCCAATATGTCATGCATCTGTTATTCTTGATGACATCATCGACGGCTCGAGTCGTGATTGGCTGTCGTGTCGCGAAATCTGGCGAGGTGGGTGGCGTTCCAGCGTCTCGCGCACTATATGTAATTCTTGACTCGCGCTCTGAGACCCAGTGACAGGCAGTACCCTGACCGGAGAGTAGAGTTGGACATACCCACTGAAGCAGAAACAGCTCAACTCGGGACAGACTTTGAATAACTATTCGGCGACATTACAAACAAAAAAGTTAAGTAAACAGACAACAAGGGAGATTTTACGCACTAAAAATGCAGCCCCTCTGTCACCAACTGCTCAGCTTGCTGTTCGTTTTCAGCAGCCTTCAGATTCATCAACTCACAGAGGCTTGCTCGTGTGCTCTGTCTCACCCGCAAGATGCGTACTGCAACTCTGACATTGGTAAGTCGCATGGTTTGAGTCCACATAGACTATATGTTATGCCAACTAAAATATGTTCTCTATTGAAATGAATTGTTTCAATGGTTTTGTGATATTCTGCATACATGGAATATAATATAGTAATCAACTGTTGTTTGTATAAAGCGATGCAACTTTCAGTCTGGGACCTACAGTATGCGTAATTGGTAAATATATGCCAAACAAAGTTGTGCGTAAAATGTAACCATCACCTAAAAGCCCATTTAAAACAGACTGTCAGAATATACCAGTTTGCAAGTATCAGATGACTCATAGGCTAACGGTTTACTACACCAGCACGCTTTCTGACTAGTCTAAATAAATGCGTCATCTCTCAAATTAGTGAGTCAAGAGAGAGGAAGCTTTATTTTATTTCCCCTTGCTCTGATGAGAGGGAAGAGTTAACGGGAACGGTATCCATGGAAACATGTCCCACTGATCATAATGTTTTTCAGAGCTAAATGACCACTTGCTGAGCAATAAACCAGAACAGAACAGGCAGACAGTAGCCAGCCAAGGGGTTTTACTGCTGACTGAATATTGCACCCATGTGTGGAGGTTACCAATGGCAGATTTGTTCTTGGATCTTGGATGCTCTTCTGTTCTGTCTGGCTTCCCATAAGATGTAAGAGCCAATACTTGGCTAGGAATGTTAAGCAAGTGCTCTTGCAATCAATTTGTGAATTCTACAGTCCTAGTGGTATAGCGTTTCCCTGCAAGTGTTTGTGCTCTTCTATGAAAGCACATGTTTACTTTCCAATAGGGGCCTGATTCATTCCATTCACGCATTTGATATAGAGATATGGAGTCAGCATTGGTATAATAAAGCCTTGGTTATTGACTTAGATGCACTGTGTTGATTCCCGGGTGTTATTTTCATTTGGGGCTGATCCTCGGACCCTCTTGTAGCTGAGATTTCCTTGGCCTCCTGCTCTGAGGAGGGTGGCTTTGTAAAGCTTGTTGTACCACAGGGGCATGCCTTCACAGGCTATGCCAGAATAACATGACCTCAGCTGTTCTTATCGAGGAATGCCTGTCCAACCTGAGCAGTGTTATTGGATAACACTTGTTAATAATACCAGGTGGATCCTGGCTCACCACTGTTGCTGCAGGAGACTCATTCCTAGTAAGGGATTATTTGATAAGCCTGAGCAATAATAAGTGTTGTGGGGGGTCTAAAGCAGGAAGAAAAAGGTAGAGTGAAAGAGAGAGGAGTCAACTGGGATATACAGTATTAGGAGAACTGTGTGCAGCTCTTTTGTATTGTGGAACGGAACTGCTGGCAGCAGGCAGAGTGTGTGTGTGTTTGACCAGTCACAGATAGCTTTGTCAGACGCAGCCATCAAACGTCCATTAGGGTAGCATAGTGGTCCAATGCCCCGGAGAGGAGGAAAAGTGGACATCAGAGCTGTTCCGCCCCACCGGCGGAGTCCTGCTGACGACACAACTATGATGTCATGTTTTTTTCTGCAGTGATCCCTAGTCCAGCCAGTGAACTATGACTGAAGCCTGACGAGGTCAGAGGAGAGAAAGCTATGTTGACTTTTCAACATATGGCAACTGTTTAAAAACAACACCCTCTCACACAAGTGGCAGATTGAACATTCATGTCAAACATCAACGTATTTATGTAAACATTTCCTCAGCATTGATGAGCATTGCCTGTTATTTAATTATAATTATTGGGGCTTATGCTAGTTGGTGACTTGGTTCCATTGTGTTGAAGATGTACAAATGTTAGTGTCACAAGCAGTCAGGTGGTACCCTGCCTTTCATGTCCCCTAAATTGGCTCATCCCATTGGCAAGGAGTGGAGCCTAGTGGTCCAGAATCTAGGGCTGGCTTTAATGGCTGCAAGTGAGCACTTGTGAGCTCCACAAAATTCAATTTCCAAGGTCTTGGCTCAGCCAGAAGTGCGCCAAGAAAGCCTGTAGCGTGCACAGAACTAGGGATGTCTCTTTCCTCCCACTGCAACGGACAGTGTCACAGTAGTCCCAATAAAACATAACACTGTAAACATGCCATAATGCCAAAGCCAGGATCACATTTCATCATGTAGATGACACAACTGTAGAGTTATTTTTCCCAGTGGAACAACTGGCCATGGAAAAAGCTTGAGAAATTTCTATGGGAGTAACATGCACAAAATTATTTTGACCATATAGCCATCTTCTGCTCATTGAGCAATAAAGAAGGCTATTGCTTTCAGTTAGAGACAGTCGATGAAGGTTGGACTTCTGTTAGGATAGGGCTCTAGTGCAGTTATCATGAACATGTAAGCTTATGATGACTATTGCATAATTATTATGCAACTGATTTACAGTTTTAGGCAAGATTTCCACATGTCAAATTCCGATAGCTCTTGTGTTGCCAACTGGAAATGGAGTTTGGCATGAACATGATGTTTTTGGACGGTGAAGGATAACAGTTATCTCCGGGCAACACATAGAGTTACGATGGATATTCTGATTTGTGTCCTCTGAGCATGTCCAAACAAACATGTGCTGCAGTCTTCTCAAAAAAGCGTAAGTACATTTTCTGGGACGAAACGTAGTTCCAAAAGCTTTACACGGCCTTGAATTGCATCACGTGACTGGGGTTTGATGAATGTCACCTTTGATAAACCTTACAGTGTGAAAATATACCACGAAAACATACTGTATGCAGATCTATACCTACGGAATATTCCCCATGAAAGATATGAGTTATAAAATGTGCCTTTATCCTCATCTTTTGCCCCCCCATTTCATTTGAACAGTACTTTCAATGAAGGCTGTTTATTTCGTCAACGACTTATTTTTCCTGACTAAAACTATGACGATAATGGGACGAGATGACCTGGGGGGGAAAAAACAAGAACTATTACAAATGACTTTTCATTTTAGTTGACAAAAATGTGATGAGACGAGAATTCCCCGTGAGACTAATGGACATTTAATATGACATGAAGCACATTTTAATCTGTTTTGTCCAATTCTAAGCATGCATGCAGAATATTTCATGCCATCCTCTCATTGGCAGAATTCACATCTTTCAGTTGTGCAGTCTGATTGAGCTCTCCCACACAGCTCCAGGCAATCACTTCAGTCACTCGTCAATCTTCTGAACTGATGCGAAGCCAGGACACTTGACTTGTAACCAACTTCAACTAAAAACACTGAGCACGGTTACATGCACACAATAATGCGATTATTGTGGATAGTCAGGTTAATATAACAGTTCGTTTAAAACGTTTACATGCTTGAAAGTCCTTCAGGTGCCTTTTTGGTGAACTCCAAGTGGGCTGTCGTGCCTATTCCTGAGGAGTGGCTTCCGTTTGGCCACTACCATAAAGGCCTGATTGGTGGAGTGCTGCAGAGATGGTTGTCCTTCTGGAAGGTTCTCCCATCTCCACAGAGGAACTCTGTAGCTCTGTCGGAGTGACCATCGGGTTCATGGTCACCTGCCTGACCAAGGCCCTTCTCCCCCAATTGCTCAGTTTGGAAGAGTCTTGGTGGTTCCAAACTTCTTCAATTTAAGAATGATGGAGGCCACTGTGTTTTTGGGGACCTTTCAATGCTGCAGATTTTTTTTGGTACCCTTCCCCAGATCTGTGCCTCGACACGTATCTGTCTCGGAGCTCTATGTACAATTCCTTCGACCTCATGTCTTGGTTTTTGCTCTGACATGCACTGTCAACTGTAGGACCTTATATAGACAGGTGTGTGCCTTTCCAAATCATGTCCAATCAATAGAATTTACCACAGGTGGACTCCAATGAAGTTGTAGAAACATCTCAAGGATGGTAAATGTAAACAGGATACACCTGAGTCTCATAGCAAAGGGTCTGACTACTTATGGAAATAAGGTATTTATAAAAACCTGTTTTCGCTTTGTCATTATGGGGTATTGTGTGTAGATTCATGAGGATTTGTATTTATTTAATGCATTTTAGAATAAGGCAGTAACGTAACAAAATGTGGTAAAGGTCAAGGGGTCTGAATACTTTCCGAATACACTAACGTTTGTATGTGAAAACTATTTATAAGATGCATACTTTCAGTTTTGCGAACTCACTTCACTCGCGCATAAGAGGGAAGCTTGCGCTACCTGGTGCTACCTGGTGCTGGCACATGCTCAGATCAAATACACCACTGGAATGCCGATTAAGCTGTTTACATGTCCTAATCATTTGAAAGATTGCTTAGAAAACCAGGTGTTTTGATTGGTGTATGCCTACTTCGATTATGACCTTATTACGATAAGCAGAGTAAGGTGTTTACATGATTAATGCCATACTCAGCCTTCTGCTATAATCAGTTTAATATCAAATTATTAGTGTGAATGTAAATGTACTCACTGTTTACTATCGCTCTCTCTCTCTTACTTTCATGTAGGCTATTTTTGCTTTGATCACATCAGAAGCTATATTTTCCCATTCATCTGTGTTGCCGCTCTCGTGCTGTGGTCTGCAAATGCGAGTTGCGGTTGCTTTTGTCATTAGGGGAAAAACTAATGCTATTTGTTGAATATTATTAGAGAGTAATACTTCTGCCATTTTTCTCCTTATCAAGGAAACCACTGTTATTTACCCCCTTGACAGTTGTGATTGGCTGAAAATCAGAGCTGTAAATTGTTTAACTTGTAGCCAAGGCTTTATAGCCTATATGGTTAATTATGTCTGGCATTGAATACAATCTGCCACAATATCAATGTTGCCATCTAAGGTAAACGAGGGGATAGTAGGCCTAGTTGGACAAGGCTATCTGAATGTGCACATGATGGAAGTTAGAGGTAGCTTAAATATTCATTATTTAATTGCAAAAAATGTGACAAAAGGGCTGTGACTAAAACTAGACAAAAATTGTCCTGAGTTTTAGTTGACTGATAATAACTAAAACTAACAAAGGATGAAATGACAAAAATGTGACTAAGACTAAAAGGTACTTTAAGCACTAAAACTAAATCTAAAATAGCTGTCAAAAACCCTGGGGCTGACTATTTTTGAGGACTATCGTCAAACGGCTATGGTTTCTTTACACACAGTGTGAATACCTATACGTGAATTAAAATGCAAATGGTGACCTTAAGCTCCCCTCAGGTGTAACGCTGAGTGAGGAGAGAGGCTAATTTCCACTGTCAACTTCAAAGGCGACACGGTAGAACATGAATCATCGCAATTTAAGAGCCAGAGGCGAGTTCAAAGCCTGCTCCCGTTGTTTCATAGGCCCTGCTCCATAATCACCAGCAGCACCCGCTCTAATAAATGAATCAGACAGACTTTTTGAATTGAGGAAATGAGGGTACATATAAAAAAGACACAACAAAGAGAAAAAAACATGTTAAATACCAACTCCAAATAACCTGAGGGTAACTTCGCAATCAGCAAACAGTGCAGTGGCTGGCTGTGATATAGCATTCGGCTGGCAGCGTAAGGAGTTTAACTATGTCAGCTGATATATGTTCTCTCAAGGAACCCTTCCTTGCATTTCTAGACAACAGTCGAATATCCATTTCCTGACCATTTTTTCTTGCCGCATACGTCGGCTACTTGAGACAGAGAGACCGAGAGCTAGAGACAGAGAGGTTGCTTTTGGTGCACAGCAGACCTACTGGGATGTAATTTAATTGGTGACTGAAAAAGCCAATTCACATTTTTCTAAAACTTTTCATGCAGCAGATTAGCGTTTCGGTCGGCCCTAGCTACACTTTGGCCTTGGAGTTTAATATCCCTTCACGGCCGAGTTCCACGTTCCCAAGGAGCTGAGGTGTCAGGAGCAGACCTTTACATTCTCGTGTCATGCACCAATTCAGTATCGAAGATTACTGCTGCGGGTAAGTGTGGCTTGGCCTGAGATAAGAACCTTGGAGAAACATGTAGTTTAGACTGGTATAAGCTAGTTCTCAGAGTGGTGAGGGAGGAGGTCCTCAAGTTACCCTGTCCTTTCTCTTGGGAGGCCTGGAGAGGGAAGCAATGAGCTATTGCTAACTAAGTTACTATAGGTTGCAATAATGCAAAACCCAATCCTATTCTCTTCTGCTACCCAATCTTCTTCCCAACTGTCAGAGGGCATAGATGGTCCCATATTATGAGGAACATTATGTCATCTGGGATCAGCTCGGTGCATTCAAAGCAGCTTTATTCCATAAGGCCAGCGTTCCTTCCTGTTAAAATAGGTCAAGATGTCAAAAGGTGCAAGATTCCCTGCATGTTTGACATGGACACCCTGTGAGACAGGCATATCGAGTGTCTAAGCCAACTTCAATCACCAGTGTAGTCCATGACTGCTTCTGAAATAGTACCCTGTTCCCTATATAGTGCATTACATTTGATCAGACCTTCACATCCCATGTTGGTTCATTTGCGTCTATCTCTTCGGTGAACTGGTGAGGACATTTCTTTTCTATTAAGTGTAATCCAACTCCGGGTGTGGTCAGCTCTGACACCTCGAAAAGATGAAGAGTGCTTAGTGCTTATAGAGAGTAGTTTACCCATTGAGTGTGTCATACTCAGTAGCGTCGTTTTCCCCGCCCACTCACCTCAGATCATGTTCAGAATCAGTCTCAGCCACCAAACACACATATAGTTTATAACGCTGGTTATACACAACCACATTACTTTTCCCTATTCTTCCCCTCTTCATATGACCGTCTATTTCAACCTTGTCATGGTGACTTTTCCCTCATCATGCAATCTGTTTGCTGTAATCACAATTTAGCCTGAGGTGCCTCACAAGATTCACAGGCAAAATGTAAAGCAGAAGGAGGCTTATCATGCTTGATTGAATTACATTCCCACTTGTGTTGCGATTAGCATTTGAATGCAGAGTTTAGTAATCCAATGCTTCGGGGAAGAGATACCGTGCTAAATTAATTCAATTACTTTCTCTGTCATACCCCAGTTACTTCTCCTTATCAACAAAAATCCACCTACTTTCCACTGAGAATGTATGTCAAATCCACTGCAAAACATGAATATGTATGCGGCAGAAACAGGAGAATAGCACTCGCCTGTAATTGCTATTTGTGTGTTGCAGCACAGAGAGAGAGAGTGAGAGAGTGAGAAAGAGAGACAGAGCAGGGGCCACTTACTCTATATAGAGCTGAAAGAGATTTCTAGCTGCAGTGCCGATTACAGCTAAACTAACCGGTACCGGTCAGGTGGATATCTTATGCAGTGCTTGGGCTTAGAATTGGGTTACATAAACACTCACAATTTGGTCATTTCTGACACTGGGACCAGGACCTAGCCTGGAGAGTCATCTTGAAAGAAAACTCAGTGGTCAGGAGTAAATATAGCTAGCTTTCTGAGTTCTACTCAGGTCCCTTCCCTTGGAGGTCAAAGGGTCGCTGTAGGGAATAACACAAATCCTCTGTCTCATCAGCAGCTGCGGCCTTTCACACATTCCGCCAGGCAATGACTTCGGCACCACCCAATTAGTGGCTGCCCGCCCAGTGGCGAGCGTATCCCGCCTCAAAGAGCGTTTGGTGTTACTGTTGGACTCTTGTTCAGCGATATGACCTATGACTCCTACGCCTAATAACATTTGAAGGCTCAACGCAATGCGCTTTGAAATTTGATTATTATCATTTTGGGTGGGGAAAGCTGTCTTAGCAATGGAGTTTAGGTTTTAAGGGGAAGGCATGCTTTGGGCTACTGGCTTCTGAAAATAGTTTGAGGGATCAGTGCATTATGAGGGATCAGTGCATCATATCTGTGCATCATATCAGTGTATCACATTACATAAGGAGGGGTCAGAGTAGCATATGTTTCATATCTTCACATTCCACAGTAATAGTGCCTATGGTCCATACAACTACATCAGTGAAAGTAGCATTCATTTGACTCTGCGTAGCAGAGACTGGTTAGGTAACAATGCTGTGAGGCTCATAATATGCGAGTTGACTGATTAATGGAGCAGATGTCCTTGGCTACATTGGCTCAAAAAAGGTCACCAAGAACACAAGGAGAATATATCACCTGAATAGGTTGAAAATAATCTTTGCCTTAAACATGGATGCGTGATTCTCTAACAGCTATCAATTGGATGGCTGATGCTCTAATAGAGAGTCATGTCATTCTAAACTGGCAGGTGAAAATGTGAGCATGTGAGCTCCATTGAAGGTGTTGATGTCACCTCACCGGAATCTTCTGGGAGACTTTTCTATTCATAAACCACCAGGATTACTGCTTTTCCTTTAAACTCCCTTTGCTGCCCATTTCTGTGTGTCCGGGACTTAAATACAGACTATGACGCTATAAGAGGAGACGTTACAGTACATCCCTTCACTCTATCTAGAGGAGTGAGACGCGCCCCCCCCCCCCCCCCCCGGCTCGAGAATGCGAGCTTCAAAGGAATGTGGGAAGGAAATTCTGGAGAGGAAAGATAAACATCCCCATCGTTAGTTATGTCTGCGGCTGTCAGGCTGCGTGGAGCAGGTGAACTTGACTCGAGTCGACTGCGCCTGCATGTGGACTACCCTTCCACTACCCCTTCTCTCCCGGGAGGCCTCAGAGCTCTGATACAAGCTCTCTGGGGAGGACCCTATTCACTGGCCTAAATGAGGCTTCGTTCATAAGCCGATCCCCCACACAATGGACCCACTTACTTTAAAAGGAGTGAAAGCAAACATGGTGATTCCACAGCCAAACTGTTTCACCTAGCCGCTGTTTACATGAGGGTGAGCAGCACTGATATGATCTTTTTCCGCCCTGTGCTGAATGTAAAGAAAGGAGGTTGTTTGTGGAGACACGTGGTTTTACGACACAGGGACACGGCTGGAGGGAGGTAGTAATAAAGCTGTGGCCTCATTTTCACTGTCCTGAAGACGAACTGCTTTGGCCTCTGAGTCAAATTCAAATGCTAGCCTCCTAGTCTTCCCTTGGACTTGTTTGGCAAGCAGAAGCAATCCACAAAAACAAATTAATAGACTATAAACTGAGCTAAACCATTACAAAGTCTTCCCTGGGTCTCTCCTCTAGGGGCTGGGTTTTTAATGAGCTTTGGAAAAGCAATGAGCAGCCCAATGCATTCTAGGGTCCTAATCGGGAGTTGATATCACCCTACTTCTAGCTAAAGCATCTGTTAGGGTGATGTGTTGGGATGTTGAACACATATTGGACATACTATTTGGGCTTCTCTTTTGATGCTCACACAAACACATCAGCCTGGCTCCAGACGTCAGGGACAGAGATGGGGACAAGACTTGCTCTGATATTGACCTAAATTCAGAATCATCCAATATGCTGGATTTGGCAACTAGAGGCTTTCCAATCTCCGCCCATTGCATAATTGACTAATTCTGTGCTTGTGTCTTCTGTCTACAGTGATCCGTGCCAAAGTGGTGGGCAAGAAGTTACTGAAGGATGGGCCTTTTGGCACAATGCGCTACACGGTCAAACAGATGAAGGTAAGCCATCATCGCATCATTCATCATTTTACGTAATCTGGCCCATACCTTGAAGAGCATAACCGCACTCTGGAAAACAGCACAAGGCTATAAGAATCATTAACAAGCTCATAGGCTTTGAAACTAGAGACCAGTTTATCACTGTAGGCCTACTAAAATGATACGGTGTATGACTAGGCTACTGTAGCAGTATCACTTAAGTTATAGGGCAATCCCTAATTCTTATAACCAAAACATGAGTTCACCGATGCCGTAAAATGTCCAAGCTTTTCCATTAAGTGCCACAAGAGTATGCTACAGAAGATTAGACGTTGTTTTCATCATTTCGTCTAACGCTGGGCCCTGTGGCAAGAAGGTTTGGCTAATCCAAGTTAAATGTGTTTGAATATTTGTTTTGCCAATGGAGTCCAATGTAGTCGTAATGGTCTAAAGACAATCGCCTCTCAGTAAATAAATCATGAAGAGCGGGGCTTTGTTGCCGCGAGAAACATTTTCCCAGAAATCCCCCGTTTTAGGTCCCAACGGCTCGCCTCTTTCACGGTTTGTCCTGTTATTTCAAAGAATAGCCGCGTCTAAACAGGGATATCCTGTTGTTCCCAGACAAATAAATCACGATGGACCAAACACAACAAATTCCAGGGCAAACGTTTACTTTGTCCGGCAGCGTTTGTGTTCCGCGCACCTGAACTCAACGGCTCAACCCCAAAGTCACGTCTTCATTATGTCCTGTGATTATGTTCGTTTTCATGTGGTTTAATGATAGCGTCAGTGGCCTCTTCCTCCACTAACCTGAATTCTTGGAAGCGATATCATCTCATTATGCTGTGTTTATTGTTGTGGATTCCTGACAACTTCGAGAACAACTCAATAATTCCAGTCGGGTCAAAAGCGTCAGAAGCAAGAACAAGTGCCAGAGGTGTGTGATCTTCACTCCAGATTATATTAACACACTGTTTGTCGTGGTCTGTTTTTGCAGATGTACAAAGGATTCAACAAAATGCAGCATGTTCAGCACATCTACACAGATGCCTCTGAGAGTTTGTGTGGAGTCAAGTTCGACATCAACAAGTACCAGTATCTGATCACAGGTGAGTCACTATTCTATCATACATTACAACTGATCTGAAAAGCGGACGTCTAATGTACAGGACTTGGCGGGCTGCATAGTTGTCATGGTGGTGCCAGAAACAACATCTTTCCATTCAGAGCTAGTAATAAGCACTAAAAACAGCCCCGGGAGCTGCCTCAGAAGCACATTACCAAAAACAAATTAGCGAAGCAAGCAAGCACATCAGTGGAGTTGACTCCAGCTTATTCTCCCAGGCCTGTTTCCCTAACTCCGTCTCTGCAGCACGTCCCACCACAATGGCAGCGTTGCTAACGGCAGCCCCATTTTTTGGGGGGGGGTTTAAATACAACTACCCCCCCCCCCTTCCCTCTTCCCTGAAGACTTCTTGTCTGATCTGTGACACAAACTTTCCCACTATTTATAACCTCCCGTCTGTGAGAGACGAGAGAGAGGCAGGGGGGCACTTATTTTTTGGGAGCGTTTCCTTCTCCTTTAGGGCGTAAACACCCTCCTTTTCTCTTATAATTAACAGTTCTAGCAAGAAGTTCTGGCGTTTCCAGTGCAGGCAGGCATTTATCAAGTTCAAGTTTAATTTATTAGTCGTATGTACAGGATACAGATGGTATACACCATCCAACACATACATACTTGTGTGTGGATGAGTATATGTCAGTGTGCGCATGTGTGCTAAGGTGCGGAGAGTCACCGCAAGTGGTCAGTCCAATTCAAGTGTTCGGCAATCTGATGGCTTGTAGATAGAAACGGTCTCTGAGCCTATGAGTTGCTATGGAAAGTCGGAGAGCAGTTTAGTGAGACCTAAGGCTGTCACACTGTTTAGCTGTGTGTTGTATGTTCCCATCACTACGTCCCAAACCTGTAAACATGGCCTATGAAGACAATGATACAGGAAGGAAATCACCCCGGCAACAGAGGTGTGTGTTTATTGTGGCTGGGTGATGATGACATCACAGTCATCCAGGCCAGGCAGCAGCTCTAGCTCTGGTTTGGGGAGTGAGTCTATAATTGGGTCTTGGGTCCCTGGGCCATACTGTATCAGGACTCAATTACAGGCATGTGAAATACGCCAAGGCCTGATAGATTAACTCCACGGGTTAGGCTTTGATCAACCCAGAGTGAGTGCACGGCCGCCTGATTAGCTATGAAGAGAGATGCCACACTAGCCTGGTCCCAGATCTGCTTGTGCTGTCTTACCAACTACTATACCAACTACAATTTGGGAACAGGCTAATGGCGCTCTCTCACCATTGTCTAATAACTTTGCCAGAGACGCCAATAATCCATATGGAAGTCGGTCTAAGAGTTGTGTGTTTGCGAGCTTTCAGCTCAGTGTGTGATGACGACAGGACAGTGTAGCACTATCAAGGGATACACTGTTTCAAACAACATGCTAGCTGGTGGTCTACAGTGTAGGGTGAACCCGTTTGCAGCAGAGGTTGTCATCCTGACATTGGTGGTAAGCTGTGAACGGCCTAACCTAAAAATAGAAGTTCGACAACCTTTTGGATATTCTGAAATAGGGGTGTTGGTTTAATATGGGATCTACTGTACAAGATTGTCTTACATAGTTAAAATGCTTTGGACCGCTTGTTTGACTGGTGTATTTATGCTAATCGAGGTATGGCAATTATACAATTAGCCAAAAAATATGCTAGGGATGACATCTGACTCTTTGGACATCTGACACTTTCCCATGGCATTGGGAATATGACATGGCATTGTTTGTCAGTCTTCAGTTTTTGGGGGAAACAAACAAACCATTGCAATGAATGTTTTGTAAGTCATTAAATAATTCACGAATGATGTAATGCATAACAAAAGCTGATCTGTAACCAAACCTCTCTCTCCCCTCAGGCCGCGTGTTTGACGGCAAGGTCTACACCGGGCTGTGTAATTTCAACCAGCCATGGGAGCGCCTCTCGCTGGCCCAGAAGAAGGGCATCAACCACCGCTACCAGCTGGGCTGCAACTGCAGGGTGAGTGGCAACAACTGCGCTCTCGGGGAGAATATGGATAAAGTGGCTCCCGGGGAGAATATGGATAAGATGGCTATGGATAAGGAAGCTAAAGCAACCCAACAGCAGCAGAGCCAAGATGGAGGAGTAGGAGCCAGAAAGAGGGGCAGGGGCCGGGGCAGAGGCAAGGGCAGAGGCAGGCAGAACCAGAACACCCTGCTTACTGCAAAGCATACCATCCTGCTCTGAGCAGCTCTCTGCTCCTCTATCTAGAAGACTTCTTACCACAGTTGGGGTTGCCCCTCTTCAAAGACACAAGGCACTTCATAATCTCCATATGTTCTTAGATATTGGATATTGGCTGTAGAATAGGAGGGGAAATAATGTGTTCATTTTATGATCATAATGAATTTAGTGGCCTTGCATATATTGGGTCAAATAGATTATGCTGATGAACTGCAACCAATTATGAAATCCTTGCCAAACCATTTAAAACGTTTCCCTCTTCTTAAGTGTAGCACAATACAAGCATGACTATCAAAATATATACCAAATCATTTTGATTATGTAATTGTAACTTTTCTGATTGTAGGGACATACTAATTCCAGATAGTGGCTGAATTATATAATGTAAAGGTTTTAGGCTGTCAGGAATATAAAAGTGTCCCCTTTCCATTTTGGCATCATAACGGATAATACACATCCATGAATGTAACTGAAGAGACAGATGGAAAGACGAAAAGAGAGATTTATAATGATCTTTGGGAGTTATTAAATCATTTAACTACACTGGAATTACTTTCCCTGTTATTCCAAACCCTGAATTCAGCGCTCGGTCGGACCTCTTTATGCAGGACCTGCTCCTGTGCAGCTCCAGTCCAGGCTCATAAATATCCTACTGTACTGCATAGCTCAAGACACACCATCTGGTCTGCCCATCACTGCCCCGTCAACAGCAATAAGTGCATTGCCAGACAGGAGTAACTACAGAGTCCAAATGCTGTCCAACACCTTTCAAACTGCTCACACCCAAACTCCTTAAAGGGTTGTAATGTTAAGACATGTTTAGGCGTAGAGTGAGTCTTAGAGGCCAACATAGAACAATGGAGGTATGTCTGTGACCAAACATGGCAAGTCAGCATCAGGAATGAAAAACAAACTTAGGACAGAACTCGACATGGTAGAAGCGTATTTTTTGGTTTATTATCCATTTCAGTTGAAATGTAATCTTTAATCTGAAAGAAAGACTAAAATCACACACAAATGTGTTCTAGCAATAGGCTGCTACTACACAACACCTCATTGTGTGAACCCCTTTGAAGCAGCATGCTAACTGTCTGAGAAGACAAGTCAACAGACAGACAGAGGCAGTGCAGACACAGCCATCTCTGTGGTTTTATATCAAGTGCACGAACCGCCTAGAGATCTCTTAGAGTGCGAACGTCACGCTTCACCGACGCTTCAGCCAAATCATTAAAACCACAGTTTGTCATCTTTTGCATTCTTCAACAAATGATGATTTACAGCTAAGGAATGCAGGAAGCATTTGAAAATAATCCACTGCAGTGTAGAAAAAAACCATTGGCATCAGTAAATGATTAAAAAGCTAACTGTCCATAACATAGCCCCATGAACACCAGAACTAGTTAAACTTCATTGAAAATGCTTGCACCATATGGACCATAAAGAATGCGTTCAGCTTCACCCATATTCCTCAAGCTATCTGCTGTCGATTCCTCTGGCTCTGTCATTACTGTACACACAGCTTTTACTGAAACACCTATTTGGATTTCTCTAAAACACACAGTATATTTGTCAGTTAGTTTCTCCATTTCTAATTTCTTTAAAAAGACCTTTAAAAAGACATTTGGCAGGCTATACAGTGCATTCGGAAAGTATTCAGACCCCTTGAATTTTTCAAAATGTTGTTACCTTAGAGCCTTATTCTAAAATGGATTACATCGTTTTTTCCCCCTCATGACGCTACAAGCTTGGCACACCTGTATTTGGGGAGTTTCTCCCATTCTTCTCTGCATATCCTCTCAAGCTCTGTCAGGTTGGATGGGGAGCGTCGGTGCACAGCTATTTTCAGGTATCTCCAGAGATATTTGATCGGGTTCAAGTCCGGGCTCTGGCTGGGCCACTCAAGGACATTAAGAGACTTGTCCCGAAGCCACTCCTGCGTTGTCTTGCCTGTGTGTTTAGGGTCGTTGTCCTGTTGGAAGGTGAACCTTCACCTTAGTCTGAGATCCTGAGCGCTCTGGAGCAGGTTTTCATCAAAGATCTCTCTGTACTTTGCTCCATTCATCTTTCCCTCAATCCTGACTAGTCTCCCAATCCCTGCCGCTGAAAAACATCCCCACAGCATGATGCTGGCACCACCATGCTTTACCGTAGGGATGGTGCCAGGTTTCCTCCAGACGTGATGCTTGGTATTCAGGCAAGAGTTCAATCTTGGTTTCATCACACCAGAGAATCTTGTTTATCATGGTCTGAGAGTCCTTTAGGTGACTTTTGGCAAACGCCAAGCGCGCTGTCATGTGCCTTTTACTGACAAGTGTGTGCCTTCCAAATCATGTCCAATCAATAGAATTTACCACAGGTGGACTCCAATGAAGTTGTATAAACATCTCAAGAACGATCAATGGAAACAGGATGCACCGGAGCTCAATTTCATGTCTCATAGCAAAGGGTCTGAATACTTATGTAAATAAGTATTTCTGTTTTGTTTTTTGTATAAATTTGCTAACATTTCTAAAAACCTGTTTTCGCTTCGTCATTATGGAGTATTGTGTGTAGATTGAGGATTTTTATTTATTTAATCCATTTCAGAGTAAGGCTGTAACATAAGAAAATGTAGAAAAAGTCAAGAGGTCTGAATACTTTCCGAATGCACTGTATGTGAGAAGATAATTATAAGTTTAAAGGATGTTGATGGAATTGCAGTTCAATACAGATTTCTGTGCCTTTGGTTATCTTCTCCATTCCCTATGGGAAAACTACAAACTAAGTAGTGGACTTTCATTTCAGAGGCTGGCAATTAGATTCATATTTGAACTCCACTGGCTTATCTACTGGAAACTACATTTGAATTGAAACCATCCATTCATTCATCCTGTAGAGCAATGAGTATAAAATGCATTAATGAGTTTCTAAATTGTAATGTATTGAATTACATAAACTACAAAAAGAACTTGACTCACCTCACTCTTTGCTGATTTCTCCTATTCAAAATCGTATTCTCCACATATTAAGTCTTGTGTACAAGATGATGCGTTGCTTCAGCCTGTCCTGAAATGCTAATTCTGTCTTGGCCTTTATTTACTGCTGGATGTAGACTCACTGTGCTTTGAATTGGTCAATATTTAACAGAACATGAAATTCGTATATCTGTCACATATCTTAAATCAGATTTTTTGTTAATCAAAAAGGATTCAATTGAACTTTATTCAAGTCGAACTGTAAACACACAGTGAGCCTTCACCAGTATGCTGTGGCATTATTCCATTTTATTTTCCTGCTTTACGACTACATCTTTAGTTTCGCTTCTTCTCTCTGTAGATTAAGCCCTGCCACTACCTGCCCTGCTTTGTGACCTCAAAGAACGAGTGCCTGTGGACGGACATGCTGTCCCACTTCGGCTACCCCGGCTACCAGTCCCGGCACTACGCCTGTATCCAGCAGAAAGAGGGCTACTGCAGCTGGTACCGGGGGATGGCCGGCCGTGACAAAACCACCATCAACTCCACCGACCCCTGAGCGTAAACCACAACCAACCCCCAAAACCATCACAACTTTCTTAGAGTTTCTTCTCCTCTTCCTCTTCTACACCTTTCCCAAACTCCCCCACGGCCCTCGTCAACCACAGAGTATTACAGAACTCTTAAAACGTACAGTACTAGCCCCAAGTGACCACTCCTACGCCCTCTGACGAAATATACAAGACCTAAAATAATCAGTGCCTGGCTATCTCATAGAAGTAGCACTTCTGATGTAAACAATACCTTTTTTGTTTCATGCTGTACATTACAGTTTCTCCCACCTTCCTTTTCCTACATTTCCCTAGCTATCAATGAGCAGAAATTAGACCCGATCCCAGTCAACTTTTTTCAGACTGCAATAACAATGGCCCTCTAAAAAGCGAGAACTTTTTCAAACTATCGTAAGGCTTATTATGGGTGGGATGGCATTTCAGAACGGCAGTTTCCAGCAATACATAATGGTGAAAATTATTCTAATATTAAGTGTGTGGTGCAGACCGTATCAACAAAGCTCCTGCAACATAATGTAATCCTCAACACAAGTTATGCACAGTAACCAGACACATTGTCACCAGTACGAGGGCAATGCCAACACGAGGTATGGCCTCTGAAAAGCAATACCTCTTGCTCCAGTCACACAAAGGTATTTTATTGGTATTTAACAATGATTTTGAATCACATGAAAGTGTATATGTATATGTTGACAGTTTATACTGTCAACATGTCTATTTATATGAATGATGCAATCTTTGCCTCCCTGACTGCTTGCACTGTAAAGTTCATTCGAGGTTGTATTAAATTGCATTTACATTTTAGTCATTTAGCAGATCACACTATATGAATGCATTGCTAATATCGGACGATGAATTGATTGAGTATAGCTATATTTTCTTCTCCGTAACCACCACTAAGAATGACCCTTACAGCTCAAGCACAGGGAATTCTTAATCTTTCACAGAGAAATGGATGCAAGTTATTTAATTTTTTTTGCTGTATATGATATAAGCTACAAAACAATGAACAGTTGACTCGACTGAAACCTCTGTAGTAGATTTATTTATCCTTGTTTGTCGAATCAGACAATATCCATGCAAATACTACAAACAAAATCAACTATCCTACTAAAATAGCCAAATATATATATATATTATATATATTATATATATATATTATATATTATATATATATATATATCTCTTTGTATCTGGCCAAAACTGTATTACCATCACTACCCTGTTTGGCTGTCATGAAAGACCAGAATCCCAAATTGTGTTTGTAAAGCATTGATTTAATGTTAGTTCTGTATTAGATCCGCCTTCAGCAGATTTTGAATGATGGTACTTTTGCCCAATCACAGTTCCCCTTCTGGTTCTCATGAGGGAAGGAACATTTTAAAGCAGAGGTTTCAGACAAAAAAAGTGTTTTCATAAATGTATATTCCATTTGTGTAAGTATTTAACTATTTCAGATGAAACTGATGAAAATAACACTATTGTCACTAAACTCTTCTACTTTTGTTGAGTTTTCCAGTTCAGTATCTTCAGTCCATTCCGTTAGAAACAGAGATGCCTCAGCAGGAGTTAGAAGTCTTTGCCCAGTCTTTCAGCTCTGCCCACTTTTCCATTATGTTCAGAAAAGGCCATGCCAAGTTGGTGTTGAACAGAATAGAGTACGGCCCTGACGGGACAGTTTTAGAAGGAAATCCGCAAAAATATAGTTTAGTCAATTTATTATTCATGTAAACTATTATAATGTGAGGAACTCAAATTAAATCTAAATCTTGCCTCCTCCACAAGGCACTTCTTACATGAAACACAATTCTTTCAGGCACTATATTTATAGAAAAAAAGAAACATTATCTCATTCAACAATGTAGAACAGAAAATTATAAAACAATGTCGAATTCGACATTTCCGACCATTTGAAAAGGAGATGAGGTAGAGGTGGTTCATCAGTCTTATCATTTTTCCCCACTGCTGAGCTTCTGACACCTCCTCCAGGCCTTGGCTGAGCTTGAAACACAATCCAGAGGCAGATCCTCAGTAGCTCCTCAGTAGTCTGAGAGGACTACTATGCCACAGAGATCACTAAAGCCTGAACGTTCCACATCAGCAACACTGTTCTTGTTCTCCTCGGGCAGTTAGAAGTAGAGCTGGTTTAGCATTGAGAGAATGGTGGGCTCAGTGAGTGTAGCCCGATAGTTCCAGAAGCCAGATAGTATGTAGTCTTCATATAGATCCATCCTTTAGTTAGAATACTGGGAAGGTTCCTCGGTATGTTTAGCCTTCATTGACACACTTCTCTGTTTGTCAGTCTTGAGTTGTTTCCATCTCCCTCACCTGGTTTTGGAAGTTTCTCTCTCTTCGGCCTTGGCATCTCTGTACCTGTATTTTTTTGTGGTTCGTGTTTGTGTAAATTTACTGTCTGCTTAACACAGAAACACTTGGTCAAGTCGATCCAGAGTGCATTTTAAAAGGAAGCTGGCAAAAGGCTGTGTACCATGTGTATGTATACACTGATTCCTAAAAAGGGGCGCGAGCGACCGTTTCCTTGTAGGGGTTGCAGAAATGTTTGACTTAATTTCTGTGTTTTATATTTTTATAATAAAGATTTAATGAAAAATGGACCATATGAGTTTGCATTGATTCTTGTGCTGTTGTTTTCTTGAAGTCAAAGTAGCACACCTGGTCATGATCCAAGCTCAGTATTTTATCACGGTCACAAGGCAAATTTGGACCTGACCTTTATAGCAATATCTTTGTGATATCATAGAACAATCTGTAAAGTCAGGAGCTACATTACATAATGGAATTACACAGAATTGTTCCAACTTGCACATTCAACTTTGCACCAGTTAGATTACACCAGTAAATAGGTAAGCGCATTAAAAATTGCTTTATAAATGGTTGATGAAATGGTAGCAAGCTCCAACAAGGCTGTCACTAAGATGCTAATCAATCCCACCTGTTTGGCATTGGCCTAGAAAATACGTTAATAAAAAGTGTCCAGCTGCTACACTTGATAGTTTGGAGCAACCTTAAGCCTACTTACCTTGCACTGTCTCTTTAAGATCCATGGGCTTTAGTGTTGTGATGCCCATAGTGTTGCACTGAGACATAACCATTTTTTTGTTATGACTACTTTGAGGACAACATTCTGTAACTGGTCTGTGTTTTCGCTGCCTGAAGTACCATAAGCTCAACTGAAGGCGATTGGAAACTACAACCAGGGATAATGAAGTCGGCCATGATGGGCAACAATAGGAGCTGCACTCTGGCTGAGACATTTTACTAATCAGCTTGAAGGTTTGCACGTGACGCCACAGGAAATATTTTGACCCAACCCCTAACGTTCTCACTGTTTCCCGCTTTTGCCCTTGTGACACTTGTCCACCCCAAATTAGACAAGTGTCACAAGGGCAAAATCAAGATTATCTGAAAACATACAGAGCTCATTCATTCCGAGTGCTGTGTCTATATGAAGATGGTAACGCAGTAAAGAGGAACACACATTATAAACAAACAGTGTGTCAGGAAGTCGCTCACCATCTGTGTGTGGTTGGGGTAGAAGGTCTGTTCGTTCAGTGGGAACTTCTCTGGGCCCAGGGAGTGGTAGAGTTTAATCATGTGGGAAAACTGCAAGCAGAAACAAAACACGAGACGACACCATTCTATAGTAGTTACTGTATATAGAAGGCAGGATAGAAAGTGTCTTATACTACATCTGTAGTTATCTGGGGAAAAAAACTGACCCCTTGAAAGCTGAATCCAGCCCTATCCATTAAAAAAAAAATGATGTAGAAACTTTGACCTTTAACACATCCAGAAATTATGAGGTATGTTCTTCAAGGTAAGTTCCGGAATGTTTTGTCTACTACCGCCAACATGTTCTAAAGACTGGGTTTAAAAGACTGTAGCCATGGTACAAATGTAACTTGGCCTGGCTCCAGCTCCAGCACACCTTGCCTGGCCACCTCTGCTGTTAAAACAGGGTGAATAATAACGGGTCTTACTGGAGGCCCCTGGTCTCTGTTTCAGAAACAGGTGTTATGGCTCCTTTTAATAACCCAAATAAATCAGTCTGCGGCGGGCCGCTAAGGGCCTCTTTATGTGGGGTAAGATGGGGGGTGATGGAGGGAGGAAAGGAGGTAAGGAGGCAGGTTATGGATCACGCACCACCCAGGGTTTGCTGCAAAAGTTGTAGATGGAGAGCAGGGAGTTGATGCTGGCGACTCCCCCGTATTGAAGGCCAATCACCAGGCTCCTGAAGTCTTCGCCCGGAGTCATGCTGTAGGCATGCTGGCGAATCAGGACAAAGTCTGGCTTGAAGGATCTGGAGAAAGACGAAACAAAGTGGGACATGAGATAACGGAAACCAACAACATTCTTCTTTGCTGATGTCACGGTAAAGTATAAGTAAAGGCACATTCTACCACCTTGACTTTCACATCATCTGCTTCGCCAAAACATTGATACAAACGAGGAGAAAACATCTGTACCACTGGGCACACACTAATTGAATTAACGTTTCCACGTCATTTCAATAAAATTACGTTGAACCTACGTGGGATAGATGTTACATTGACGTCTGTGTTCTGTGGCGTGTGCCTCATGGACTGCTGATGACACTACATTACACTGTGAAGACAGCCGAACTGTTGCCAGTAGGGCATTTTAGAGACCTGGATATATGTTACAAATGTATCTTTAGCATATATATTACATTACAAAGATTGGTGCAGGCATACTGTATTTCATTACTGACTTTGTCACTCAAGTTCCAGACCTCAAGCAGTCGACCTACAACGACAGCAGCCATCGTAGAGCCTTTCCAAAGTCCCTAACCCTAACCCTAACCCTAACCCAAAGTATCTGTCACCGCATTAACACGTTAAGATTACAGGCAGCTCACTGTTTACAAGGAGGAAAAAAGCTCCATTATTCAAAGGCTGTAGGAGGAGGGCGAACAAAGGAACGCTGGTCAGAGTCAGAGAAGCTAATCTTTTTGGACCATCTATCCAATTAACGCAGCCTAATCCCTCTCATTACAAACTGTTCTGGGAACAGGGCCAAGTAACCCATCAGGGACCCGGGAGGATTGTAATCACATCTTGTTATGATTAAGATAAAGAGGGAGAAAATTCCACTCTTTAACTGAAGGCAGGTATGCAGGGATATGTCTCCAAAGGTTAATTCAGCTTAGATTCAGGTAGGTTGGCTATCTTGGATGGATCTGTGCTGGCTGGACTGAGGGATGTAAATTAAGTTCTCTTTCAAATGGCTGTTAACTGTTCTGATTGTAATTTACAGTTTGGTGAATGGTACCATTTTGATGCATTTGTCTGAATTCATTGCTTCAGCCTGACAAGTCCATGAGCTGTTGAAAGTTATTTCCAATGGACTTTAGCCATTCTCAATGAATCAATGTCTAGCCGCGTCGCGGACAAGGATGTCTTGCTCCCCGACAGACTAAACAACTTCTTTGCGGACAATACAGTGCCACTGACACGGCCCGCTACCAAAACCTGCAGACCCTCCTTCACTGCAGCCGACGTGAGTAAAATATTTAAACGTGTTAACCCTCGCAAGGCTGCAGGCCCAGACGGCATCCCCAGCCGCGTCCTCAGAGCATGCGCAGACCAGCTGGCTGGTGTGTTTACGGACCCTGGGTCTCGACCCCGCCCTGTGCAACTGGGTACTGGACTTCCTGACGGGCCGTCCCCAGGTGGTGAGGGTATGTAACAACATCTCCACCCCGCTGATCCTCAACACTGGGGCCCCACAAGGGTGCGTTCTGAGCCGTCTCCTGTACTCCCTGTTCACCCACAACTGCGTGGTTGGCTTGATTACCAACACCGACGAGACGGCCTACAGGGTGGAGGTGAGGGCCCTCGGAGTGTGGTGTCAGGAAAATAACCTCTCACTCAACGTCAACAAAACAAAGGAGATGATCGTGGACTTCAGGAAACAGCAGAGGGAGCACCCCCCTATCCACATCGACGGGACAGTAGTGGAGAGGGTAGAAAGTTAAGTTCCTCGGCGTACACATCACGGACAAACTTAATTGGTCCACCCACACAGACAGCGTGGTGAAGAATTGTTAGGTTGTGAAATTGTTAGGTTAGATTACTCGTTGGTTATTAATGCATTGTCGGAACTAGAAGCACAAGCATTTCGCTACACTCGCATTAACATCTGCTAACCATGTGTATGTGACAAATAAAATTTGATTTGATTTAGAAACCTCTGGCAAAGGTACTAGGTGTTGATTGAGTTGAGATTGGTATATTTACATTTTTGTCATTTATGAGTGCATACATTTTTATACTTTTCCCCCATGGGAATCAAACCCACAACCCTGGCAATGCAAGCGCTATGCTCTACCAACTGAGCCACACGCGCTGTAACCATATTGTCTCCAATACTATCATTCACCCTCTGTCACACACACACACCTCTGGGCTGGAGAAGAGCCATCTGGTGCAGCTTGTGGACTGAGACAGTAGCCAGACTCACAGTCTCTCGCGCACACACACAGTCACATGCACACACTTGGAGCCATGGAAGTGTTGCTTATGTAAGACAGCCGACCTGAGGCACAACTCAGGACTCAGTGAGAGCTGTCGTGGTCACGGCGACACGAAGGCTACAGCTGCTCTCTTTAAAAGTGTTGTTGTGCTCACTGCTCAGCCAAGGTGGCACTGGACCAAGGGCTCACTGCACACTGCTCAGCCACAGTAGTGGCACTGGACCAAGGGCCGATCTATTTCTGCATCGGTTTATTGAGGGACAGACTGATACAAACCTCGCTCATACCACGTCGAAGTGCCCACATCACCTGCACTGGTACCTGACGCACCAGGTTTGTTGTTTTGATATAACTTCACTTTGAAGGGCACAAGAGTGTACAAGAACCATAAAGCGTCAATAACGGCTTATGTGAGCAGCCACAGGCGTATGCTGCATGCACCTATCTGTACAACCTATTTACTGCTCATCATTAAAATAGAAGTGCAAGGTGTGATGATGTGACTGTTTTTAGCCAGGCAACAGTTAATAGCAGCATTGCCCTATAAAGCTACAGCATTAACACACTTATTCCAGCCATTAACTTTGTTATCAGAATCCTAAATCGGAGTCCTTCTGCCCGAGTAATGCTCCCTGTGGGTTCTGGCTCACGTCAAAGCTGTGTATCAAATGTATTTTGTGCTTTACAATCCCAATCGCTCAGGCCCAATGGTGATCGCTTCACTGCCAATATGCTAATGCCCCTTTTAAATTGTTCATCAGTGTTGCAATAAAAGGGATGCTTAATGGGGACGGAGATGATGATGCCAAGATGTGAGGTAGGGATGTCCTGTATTTATGTGGAATTGAAGGTTCTGCTTTGTAATAGCCAAATGGAATTGGGTTCCTTAGGGAGAGAGGGTGAGCAGAGTGGGAGCTATAAACACAACAGATAGGGCACACACACACACACACACACACTTGTATTTATTAGGGATCCCCACTCTTCCTGGGGTCCAAACATATTAAAGCACTTACATTACACAAAAAACAAAATATAAAACAGTACATCATTTAACATTATTACACCACTACATATCTACAATACAAAATGTTTAATACCACCAACAAAATCACAATGTGTGCGTATGCATGTGTCTGTACCTTTGTATGTGTCTCTTCACAGTTCCCGCTGTTCCATAAGGTATATTCTTACCTGTTTAAAAAAAAATCTGATTCTATTGTTTTCATCAGTTACCTGATGTGGAATAGAGTTCCATGTAGTCATGGCTCTACTCTATGTAGTACTGTGCACCTGTGTGCAAGTATTTTAAACAGACACCTCGGTACATTCAGCTTGTCAACACCTCATACAAAAACAAGTCGTGATGAAGTAAATCCACTTTGAGCCATGAGAGATTGACATGCATGTCATTAATGTTAGCTCTCCGTGTACTTTTAAGAGCCAGCCGTGCTGCCCTGTTCTGAGCCAACTGCAAAGTCCCTCTTTGTTGCACCTGACCACACTACTGAACAGTAGTCTAGGGCCTGTAGGACTTGCCTTGTTGATAGTGTTGTTAAGAAGGCAGAGCAGCGCACATGAGTCCATGCCATAGTCACTACTACTGGGCGTCTTGCTGGTGCATGTTCAGAGTTTGTTAGAGTTCAGTTGGCTTTGATGGTAACCATGGCAACTGCCTTAAATTGCAGCAAACTGTGGGACAGGATTTATTGCGTTAATGAACTTGGCTTCCGTAATTGGGTTTTCAGTGTAGATGCCGTTTCTGTGTTGGTGCTGTGTTGAATCAGGGAGCAGATTGTCCCCATGTGTGCAGTCAGTGCTACTGGGGAAGGGAGGTAGGATATTATCATCGTGATAAACAATCACATTTGTGGCTATGGCTGTTTTCAGACCTTGAAGCATGTCAGGGGAGGGAGACAACCAGTCAAACACGACAATCGCCTGCCATTCTATTCTCTAAGTAAATTTATCTTCCACATCTTTGACCTTTTCATCGACTCCTCTGGGAGATCTATTCTGAATTGCATTGCATGTACATTTATCCTTGAAATGCCCTCTTGCCAGACTCAAAGGTCCGCTGGTAGAGTAATCTCCATCCAATCTGTCTGACTCAGGTTGATAAGGGTAATACGGTTCAACCTCACAAAGTGTTCCACAAAGGTTACACATGTTGACTCCAGCGCATTGCTCGGAACAAGAGGACATTGTGTCATTGTGCACCCGTTTGGTCTAGTCTCTAAGGGACAGCTATCACCACACACCAAGCCCAGACCAGCTTTGATGAATGATGGGAGAGTGAGTGAAAGAGAAACCAAGAGAGAGAGAGAGGGGGTATGAGAGAGAGAAAGAGAGAGAGAGAGAGAGAGAGAGAGAGAGAGCGTACCTACAGAAAGTGAACACCCCAAGCCCAGCTTTGAAGAATGGATGGAGAATGATGGGAAAGGGAGAGTGAGATAAAGTGAGAGAGAGTCTTGCAATTGCCTCCACATTTCAATGGTTATATTTTGGCAAGGCTTCTTTGAAGCAAAGTAAGACAGACATTCCTCATTATTCGAAGTAAAGTAAAACATTCAGGATTCAAACATTTATACTGCCTCAAACTCACATTGTAAAGTGGTTGGTGTTGCGTTGATAGCCTGCCTACTGTTGACTTTAGCCTATGTACTCGAATGGCGGTTGGGAGTTGAGATTGAGAAATAAAAATAGCTCTTTTTAATCGTAGCCATCAAAAAAACAGTTAACACGTGATTGCATTTAGAATTGTAATTTGTGGATGGACGGAGAAGGATGGGAAAGGGGCGAGAGAAAGAGAGAGGAGTAATAAAAAGAAAAGAAAAAACAGAGAGAGACGATAACACATTTCATTATGTTCAAATTAAAGAGATGCTCCATTACTTTTGTAGACTTTTTAGACAGTAGTTCTGAAAGTAGCACTCACAAACTAAAAGTGGTACCCGAAAATGGTGTACTGCGTCACATACGTATTTACCGATACGTGCACCACATCATTGCTCTCTCTCTCTCTCAACTACATTGGAGAACGTTGGGCAGGTCTCTTGCTAGCTGTCGCTCAAATGTGAGGGGCTGAAGCTCATTGGCTAGAACTCGTGGGGGGGAAATGTTGAGAAAATAGTGCAGCACAGCTTCAAGAAAACAGTCGCTTTCAAACTTGGGATTTCATGGCTAATTTAGGTAAGGCATTCATTCTGCTCATAGATCATAGATTATGCATGTATGAACTACACGTTGACACATCCAAAGCAGGAGGTTTAAAAAAGACTTTCTTCGTCGCCAAAGTACCGGAGCATGTCTTTAATAACCACAAAGAAAAATAATGAAGTGAGGAACAGAGAAAGAGAGAGAATGAGTCCAGTAAAATATGCATTTGGGAGAGGAACATGTTATGGACCACTTGAACTATTCTGAGCAGCTAGGGGAAGCGGTCGTACTGTAGCTAGCAGTCACAGTCACGATCCCAGACCCAGCGCCACCAGGCAGGCCTGGCTGCAGCTCAGGGCCATGATGGGCGGTGGCGCAGTCATGCGGTAGAGCCTGCCAGTAAAGACCACTGCTCTGGCCACGGTCCAGTGAGGAATGCATGCAGGGCTCCTAAGGAGCACCAAGGGTCAGAGAAATTGTGAATACCATGGCTAGACAACATAAGACATGCACTGAGTGTACGAAACATTAGAAACACCTGCTCTTTCAAATCAGCATACAGTCCATTCAGTATTCAGACCCCTTGACTTTTGCCACATTTAGTTAGGTTACAGACTTGTTCTAAAATGTATGAATTTTTTCCCCCCTCATCATTCCTCATAATTTTTGATAATTTATTTAAAAAAAATACAAAACGGAAATATCACATTTACATAAGTATTCAGACCCTTTACTCAGTACTTTGTTGAAGCACCTTTGACATCGAGTCTTCTTGGGTATGACGCTACAAGCTTGGCACACCTGTATTTGGGGAGTTTCTCCCACCCTTCTCTGCAGACTCTCTCAAGCTCTGTCAGGTTGGATGGGGAGCGTTGCTGCACAGCTATTTTCTGGTCTCTCCAGAGATGTTCGATTGGGTTCAAGTCTGGGCTCTGGCTGGGCCACTCAATGACATTCAGAGACTTGTTCCGAAGGCCCTCCTGCATTGTCTTGGCTGTGTGCTTAGGGTCGTTGTCCTGTTGGAAGGTGAACCTTTGCCCCAGTCTGTGGTCCTGAGCAGGTTCTCATCAAGGATCTCTGTACTTTGCTCTGTTCATCTTTGCCTCGATCCTGACTAGTCTCCCAGTCCCTGCCGCTGAAAAACATTCCCACAGCATGATGCTGCCACCACCATGATTCACCGTAGGGATAGTGCCAGGATTCCTCCAAACGTGACGCTTGGCATTCACGCCAAAGAGTTCAATCTTTGTTTCCTCAGAACAGAGAATTGCGTTTCTCATGGTCAGTGTCTTTAGGTGCCTTTTGGCAAACTCCAAGCGGGATGTCATGTGCCTTTAAGTGAGGAGTGGCTTCCGTCTGGCCACTCTACCATAAAAACCTGATTGGTGGAGTGATGCAGAGATGGTTGTCCTTCTGGAAGGTTCTCCCATCTCCACAGAGGAACTCTGGAGCTCTGTCAGAGTGACCATCGGGTTCTTGGTCACCTCCTTGTCCAAGGCCCTTCTCCCGATTGCTCAGTTTGTCCGGCCGGCCAGCTCTAGGAAGAGTCTTGGTGGTTCCAAACTTCTTCCATTTAAGAATGACGGAGGCCACTGTGTTCTTGGGGACCTTCAATGCTGCAGAAATGTTTTGGTACCCTTCCCCAGATCTGTGCCTCGACACAATCCTGTCTTGGATCTCTACGGACAATTCCTTCGACCTCATGGCTTGGTTTTAGCTCTGACATGCACTGTCAACTGTAGGACCTTATATAGACAGGTGTGTGCCTTTCCAAATCATATCCAATCAATAGAATTTGCCACAGGTGGACTCCAATCAAGTTGTAGAAATCTCAATGATGATAAATTGAAACAGTAAGCACCTGAGCTCAATTTCAAGTCTCATAGCAAAGGGTCTGAATACTTTTTTTTCTTCTATACAGTTGCAAAAAAATCTAAAAACCTGTTTTCGCTTTTCATTATGGGGTATTGTGTGCAGATTTATTTAATCCATTTCAGAATAAGGCTGCAACGTAACAAAATGTGGAAAAAGTCAAGGGGTCTGAATACTTTCTGAAGGCACTGTAGTTTAACTGTAGGTTAAACAAGGATTTGTAAGCCTTCAGACAATTAAAGACATAGATTCTGTATGTGCACCATTCGGAAGGTGAATGGGAAAGACAAGATTTAAATGCCTTTGAACAGGGTATGCAAGCAGGTGCCAGGTGCAACGGTTTGACTGTGCCAAGAACTGCAAAGCTACTGGGTGTTCAACAACAGTTTCGTGTGACAAGGAATGGTCCACCACCCAAAAGACATCCAGCCAACTGGGCCAGCATCCTTGAGGAACGCTTCCGACACCTTGTAGGGCCCATGCCCCAACGAATTGAGGCTGTTCTGAGGACAAAAGGGGGGTGCAACGCAATATTAGGAAAGTGTTCCTAATGTTTTGTTCACTCAGTGTAGTGGGTAAGATACATAGTTAATTCAAGCAGAAAATGTGATATTCGATCTACATGACAGACGGATTACGATGTGTCTTGCAGCTAAATGGTGATTGCACGGCGGTGGCGGATTATGATACGAAGACGAGTCCCTCAAGTGCACTTACACTGTTAATATGAAAAGCATCAGATGCGAATCGCGGGGCAGGAGCGAGGCAGTGATATAGCACTAGTAAATGACCTATGGCAGAAATGGAAATTTGTGTTATGAGTTAGAGTGGTTTAGAGGGACGATTTGTATTCATGAAAACATTATAGAAATTGGCATCAGGCCTCATTCTGAGCTGTATAGTATTTGTATTAAAGCCTGGTTGTGCTTTCGGGGGAAAACCATCCTCAGGTTTGTTAAGCTCATGCCTGACTTCAGCGTGTCTGTCTGTGAGATGGATTTATTTTCTCTGTTATAAGGTAAACCAGTCTGAGGTATTAGGTCTGATTGAAGTACAGTAGCAAGGGTCTTTAGCGGAAACAAGGTGATTCAATTGTGTGTGTGCGTGCGTGTGCGTGCGCGTGACATGTCTGTGTCTCAATTCTGGGGGTCGATTTAGTGTACATTTATGAGGGACACGCTACTTTACATGTGTGTGAACCTGTGTGTATACAGTGTGTATAGAGTGAGTGAGTGTGTGTTTAGGCCGACATGAAACCTCTGCGTGGTTGGGCTTAGTTCAGTAATATCCACCTGAGGTAGTTTAAGGAGAGCCAGGCCCCGTCACACTACAGTATGTGTGCCTCAGGACTCAGCCGCACAACCCTGTCTGGCTGTGTAGGGCTGGTTATGGGATAGATTATTAGAAAAGAATAACAGACATGAAGAAAGGAGTGTACGATGCAATCTGCTAATGCAATCTCCCTGCACCATCTGTGAGACTGGCTGCAGATCTGGGGGGTGGGGACAGGGAGGAATGCAGAGGGAGGACGGGGCCCTGCAGTCAGCCACGACAGGGTTTAGGGACTCCCTTCCACTACCTGTCTACTACAAAATAGTATGGCTCTGGATAAGCAAGGTGCTTTGGTATTCAGTGCAGGTCTTGGCGTTACACCGACAATGCTTACCTGTTTTTACATTTGCATGTACACTTTGTAAATCAACACCAAATCTACAGAGACAATTTGTTCTGGTCTCTGGAAGTGTTCAAGGACAGTGAAATCAACATGTCTTCAGGTATGGAGGAACTTATCTGTACAATTGAAGAGATTCATTCCCGAAAAAACGCTATATATCCATTTTCAGAAATGTTGGTAAATTAGCTTTTATTGTTTATAGAGAATGGTGTGTTTTTCACTATCTAATCATGGCAAAGGGTTGTTCAATGACAGACATGCATTTGTTTAAAATCACTTGAGAGTTTTTTTTTGCAAAATGGTATCAATCCGCCTTACTCTCAGAAATAAGAATGGTACTGCTAGGTTTTTACACAGTAACAAATAACGATTTTTTAAAATAATGTACAAACGATACATTTATATATAATGATATTATAATTTAATACAGTAATATGAGATCTGTATGTAAAACATTTACATTTGACATTTTAGTCATTTAGCAGATGCTCCAGTAGGTGCATTCATTGTGAGATAACATATCACAGTCAAATATACAGCATACAAGCATTTCATTAAAACTAAACAATGGATATATAGCGTTTCGCCAAAAAATGTCATAAAAATGTAAAATCAGACACATCTAAAATCTATGAACGGTAATATTTTACACACACATGAAAAGCACACAGAAGCAATCATTTGAGGAAAAAATATTGGAAATAAAAAAACATTCAGACCCGTTTTATGGGCATGCATTACTTCTGTCTGAACAGGTAACAATTCATGTCCTACTACTTGTCATCGTTTCAAAATATGTAATTGATTATTATAATAGGTTATCTTTTAACATTAATGGATATCAAGATAACTAAGGGTGAATGACCGACACCACAACGGTCCACCTGATCTGGTCCCGTGGTAGCTCCCAAACGAAACCAGACTCTTATACACTAGTAATCACTTTGCCAAAACATGCCAAAGTTGTCCTTTGCATGCCTGAATAAAAGCACTTTGCCCTCTAAACACAGTGTGGTACTTACGCAACCCTGAGGGACTCCAAGCCAGATAAGACAGGCATAGTGATAATCCAGCACTTAGTGTGAGTGGGGGTGTTTTTCATTGTACGTTGTATGCACATAACAGGTAAACAAGCGGCCATATTGAATCGCCCAACCCAGTCAAGGCAGACAGGCAGTTACTCATTACCATCTCAGTATCGCTACTAGCATCGCTGGGCAGGATGCTGTTACGCATTACCCTAATCACCTCCCTGATTGGATTTCAGTTTATTCATCACAGGAGGAGCAGGACTGTGGAGAAGAAATCTTTGGCTGTGCTGATCGGAGTCTTTTTGCTGTGGCTAATCATGCTCCATTGCTATAATCGTGAAACACTTTGCCAGACCAGTGTTTCTGCTTTAAGTTAAGTTCAGCAGCTGGGCTGGAGGGGTTTGGCAGAAATAGAAAAATAAAACCAAAACGGGTGACGGCACGTTTTGGATGCGACTCTTGCACGAACGAGAACGCACCATATATGCTCAAAAACCTGCCTGCCTCTACTCCAAGGCAGAAAATAACAAGGGCAGAACCACTTGAATTCTTCTAATAGCCAGTAACAGCAGGTCCTACTAACGTCATCATAGGAGGACCAAGTCATGTACAAAAGCTTGAATCTTCATGTTCTATATTGTTTTGATGTCATTTGTGCTCCCATACAAGTGCATTTGCAGTCACGCAATGCAATTACATATGCATCGTCCGCATCAAAACACAGGGTAATAGTACACTTGTTACAGTTTAGTTGATATACGACAAACAAGTTAAACCAGGCACTTCTAAGAAGTTCCACTTGAATAAACAAGTCTGAAACCACAGAACTGTGAGAAAGTGTGCTGCCTTGATAGGCCAGTAGAGGGGAGGGGAAGTGGGGAAGTGTTTAGGGAGCGCACCCGTAGCCAGATGCCAAGGGTCAGAATGCTGAACGGAACATGGCCCTTATTTACGCAGCCCTGCACGGACGGAACAGCAGGAGCCTTATAAACTGACCAGGACACACACAAATACACACAGGCACACACACAAATACACACACAGAGCAGTTTGAAAGCAGTGAGAACCAACTATTTACATGTACAGTACACACTTTATGTGTACACACACACACACACACACACACACACACACACACACACACACACACACACACACACACACACACACACACACACACACACACACACACACACACACACACACACACACACACACACACACTTTATGTTATAAAACATAATGCCTTTAATCTGAGGCCCTTAGGAAACATGCTGTTTATCCGATGTGATTATCTTTAGGAATGTGTCTCAAAGCATATAGGATTTGTAAGATTTGTTTTCATTTAGGCTAAGAATAAAATGTAACATTTTCCTAAATAGTCATTATTAGCCTAGCTTAGGCACTAATACAGAATTGTTTATAGACTACAGTAAATCCTGAGTATCTTCTGGGTATAGGCAGTGATAGGCTATACTATTGTACGGCATAGGGGAATGTGTGTCAAGCAAAGAGGACAACAACAGCCGTATCTTAGAGGTTATCTACATTTTCCCACCCTTGACTCACCACCCACATGAAAAAATACTATACTATCTTATAAATACTGAAGTATTCACTGTAGTGTTTTGCGGACTAAACTGTAGTCTTCACTGTAGTATACTGTAGTATTTACAGTTAACTATAGTATACAGTGCATTTGGAAAGTACTCAGACCCCTTGTCTTGGTCCACATTTTGTTACGTTACAGCTTTATTCTAAAATTGATTAAATTTGTTTGTTTTTCATCATCAATCGACACACAGTACCCCATAACGACAAAGCAAAGACAGGTTTTTAGAAATGTTTGTAAATGTATAAAAAAAAATACTCTTAAATTTTACATTTACATAAGTATTCAGACCCTTTATTCAGTACTTTGATGATGCACCTTTGGCAGCGATTACAGCCTCGAGACTTCTTGGGTACAAGCTTGGCACTCATGTATTTGGGGAGTTCCTCCCATTCTTCTCTGCAGACCCTCTCAAGCTCTGTCAGGTTGGATGGGGAGCGTCACAGCTATTTTCAGGTCTCTCCAGAGATGTTGGATCAGGTTCAAGTCCGAACTCTGGCTCGGCCACTCAAGGACATTCAGAGACTTGAGCTGAAGCCACATCTGCTTTGTCTTGGCTGTGTGCTTAAGGTCGTTGTCCTGTTGGAAGGTGAACTTTTGCCCTGAGGTCCTGAGCGCTCGGAGCAGGTTTTCATCAAGGATCTCTCTGTACTTTGCTCCATTCCTTTCCCTTGATCCTGACAAGTCCCCAGTCCCTGCTGAAAAACATCCCCACAGCATAATGCTGCCACCACCATGCATCACCGTAGGGATGGTGCCAGGTTTCCTTCAGACGTGACGCTTGGCATTCAGGCCAAAGAGTTCAACCTTGGTTTCACCAGAACAAAGAATCTTGTTTCTCATGGTCTGAGAGTCCTCCAAGCGGGCTGTCATGTGCCTTTTACTGATGAGTGGCTTCCCTCTGGACTACCATAAATGTCTGATTGGTGGAGTGCTGCAGAGATGGTTGTCCTTATGGAAGGTTCTCCCATCTCCACAGAGGATCTCTGGAGCTCTGTCAGAGTGACCATTGGGTTCTTGGTCACCTCCCTTACCAAAGCCCTTCTCCCCCGATTGCTCAGTTTGGCCAGGCGGCCAGCTCTAGGAAGAGTCTTGAAAGATGCCCAGGGTCCCTGCTCATCTGCGTGAACGTGCCTTAGGCATGCTGCAAGGAGGCATGAGGACTGCAGATGTGGCCAGGGCAATAAATTGCAATGTCCGTACTCTGAGACGCCCAAGACAGCGCTATAGGAAGACAGGACGGACAGCTGATCGTCCTCGTAGTGGCAGACCACGTGTAACAACACCTGCACAGGATCGGTACATCTGAACATCACACCTGCGGGACAGGTACAGGATGGAAACAACAACTGCCCAAGTTACACCAGGAACGCACAATCCCTCCATTAATGCTCAGGCTGTCCGCAATAGGCTGAGAGTGGCTGGACTGAGGACTTGTAGGCCTGTTGTAAGGCACAAACCCACCATCGCTGGACCAGATAGGACTGGCAAAAAGTGCTCTTCACTGACAAGTCGCGGTTTTGTCTCACCAGGGGTGATGGTCGGATTCGCGTTTATCGTCGAAGGAATGAGAGTTACACCGAGGTCTGTACTCTGGAGCGGGATCGATTTGGAGGGTCCGTCATGGTCTGGGGCGGAGTATCACAGCATCATTGGACTGAGCTTGTTGTCATTGCAGGCAATCTCGTTACAGAGAAGACATCCTCCTCCCTCATGTGGTACCCTTCCTGCAGGCTCATCTTAACATGACCCTCCAGCATGACAATGCCACCAGCCATACTGCTCGTTCTGTGCATGATTTTCTGAAAGACAGGAATGTCAGTGTTCTGCCATGGCCAGCGAAGAGCCCGGATCTCAATCCCATTGAGCACGTCTGGGATCTGTTGGACTGGAGGGTGAGGGCTAGGGCCATTCCTCACAGAAATGTCCGGGTACTTGCAGGTGCCTTGGTGGAAGAGTGGGGTGACATCTCACAACAAGATCTGGCAAATCTGGTGCAGTCCATGAGGAGGAGATGCTCTGCAGTACTTAATGCAGCTGGTGGCCACACCAGATACTGACTGTTACTTTTTTTTTGCTTGGACCATTTTTTTGGCTTGGACCATGTTAATTTGTTGGTGATGTGGACACCAACGAACTTGAAGCTCTCAACCTGCTCTATTACAGCCCCGTCGATGAGAATGCAGGTGTGCTCGGTCCTCCTTTTCCTGTAGTCCACAATCATCTCCTTTGTCTTGATCACGTTGAGGGAGAGGTTGTTGTCCTGGCACCACATGGTCAGGTCTCGGACCTCCTCCCTATAGGCTGCCTCGTCGTTGTTGGTGATCAGGCATACCACTGTTGTGTCATCGGCAAACTTGATGGTGTTGGAGTCGTTCCTGGCCGTGCAGTCATAAGTGAACAGGGAGTACAGGAGGGGACTGAGCACGTACCCCTGAGGGGTCCCCGTGTTGAGGATCAGCGTGGTGGATATCTACGCTTACCACCTGGGGGTGGCCCGTCAGGAAGTCCAGGATCCAGTTGCAGAGGGAGGTGTTTAGTCCCAGGGCCCTGAGCTTTGAGGGCACTATGGTGTTGAACGCTGAGCTGTAGTCAATTAATAGCATTCTCACACAGGTGTTCCTTTTGTCCAGATGTGAAAGGGCAGTGTGGAGTGCAATAGAGATTGCATCATCTGTGGATCTGTTGGAGCAGTATGCAAATTGGTGTGGGTCAAGGGTTTCTGGGATGATGGTGTTGATGTGAGCCATGACCAGCCTTTCAAAGCACTTCATGGCTACAGACGAGAGTGTGGCGGGTCGGTAGTCATTTAGGCAGGTTACCTTAGTGCTCTTGGGCACAGGGACTATGGTCGTCTGCTTGAAACATGTTGGTATTACAGATTCAGACAGGGAGATGTTGAAAATGTCAGTGAAGCCACATGCCAGTTGGTCAGCGCATGCTCGGAGTACACGTCCTGGTAATCAGTCTGGCCCTGCGTTCTTGTGAATGTTGACCTGTTTAAAGGTCTTACTCACATCTCCTGCCGAGAGTGTGATCCCACAGTCGTCCGGAACAGCTGATGGGCTCATGCATGTTTCAGTGTTATTTGCCTTGAAGCGAGCATAGAAGTTATTCAGCTCGTCTGGTAAGCTCGTTTCACTGGGCAGCTCTTGGCTCTGCTTCCCTTTGTAGTCTGTAGTAGTTTGAAAGCTCTGCCACATCCGACGAGCGTCGGGGCCAATGTAGTATGTTTCGATCTTAATCCTGTATTGACGCTTTGCCTGTTTGATGGTTCGTCGGAGGGCATAACGGGATTTCTTATAAGCTTCCCACTCCTTGAAAGCGACAGCTCTACGCTTTGGCTCAGTGCGGATGTTGCCTGTAATCCATGGCTTATGGTTGGAGATGTACATACTATTTTAAACTCACGGTTTGATGAAATAATGCCTCAAGAGGGCACCAGAGATCTAGATAACCAAACAAACAAATAAAAAAGAGCATCCTCCTCTTGCTGGCTTTCTCAGATTCTGCCATTACTCTCTTGAAGGTGCCAGTAATAGGCTACAGGAGGAGTCCGCAACTTTTCTCATGTGGAATGCCAATTTATCTTACCCCTTCTACCGATCTGCGTGCCAGTTATGGTTCTCATATGCACAATTTCGTGAAAGTTTCATTTCATTTATAATAACATAGCTCAAAATCATTGTCATGTGGTTAATCAAAATTCTATCCAAATCTAAATGAAAATGATACAAACCTAAAAAGTAACTTCTATTGCCATTTCCAAATATGTAAAAATAGCCTACATAAAGCCAACAAATAAAACCATTGCAGCCTGAAGGTAGAAAATATCCTGATAAAAATAAATATCCTATAAAATCACATTGGCCACACATGGCCTGTAAAACAATATTCTGGGCCCTCGGAGTTTCCTGTGCCAGTGAGCTTGGGACAGACACAGCTGTAGGCTATTTGCGCAAGGGACAAGAAGCAGTACTTGACTTGGGCAGGAGCTCACCAGAGTGGAATACCGGCGCCTCAAATGTTATACTGCTTGAGCTCCTGTTCCTCTTCTAGAATATTAGCTCAAAAGTATTGTGGAGCTCCTGCACCTAAATAAACAGTACCAGTACCCAAAAAAGAGTAACGAAACCTATTTCAGTCCAAGTCAAGCGCTGATAAGAAGTAATCAGGCATTTTTTTTATGATGTTTCCACTGGATCAGAGCATGACATTTTACCCTTTCATGCTGAGTGCCTTTCACGCTGAGTGGTTATCGAAAGGGAGAGTGCTGGAAATATTATTCAAATAAATTCAAATACACACCAGATTTTGTTTGCTTGCTGTTTGATGTGAAGTAAACATTACTTTGAGAAGCTCCACAGCTCATTAGTGGTGGTGCGTTAAGCGAATCAGAAATACTATCAGATCCTCAAATGGGCACATTTATATGCCTACGTTTGCGCACAGGCCAGGTAGCCTATAAGTCAACTTCTATGCGTGCGAGTCCTTACTCAACATTGACAGGAGCGCTCCAAACAAAATACAATGACTAAATTGACAAAAATCGTAAATGGAATGAAACAAACCAAAACTTGATTCCATATGTGTTATTTCATATTTCATAATTTTGATGTCTTCACTATTATTCTACAATGTAGAATTCTACAATAGATAATCATGTATTTTCTACATTGTAGAGTAATAGCGAAGACATCAAAACTAGGAAATAACACCTAGGGAATCATGTACTAACCAAAAAAAGATAACAGCTTTGCACACTCTTGGCATACTCTCAACCAGCTTCATGAGGTAGTCACCTGGAATGCATTTCAATTAACAGGGGTGCCTTGTTCAAAGTGAATTTGTGGAATTTCTTTCCATCTTAATGCGTTTGAGCCAATCAGTTGTGTTGTGATAAGGTAGGGGTGGTATACAGAAGATAGCCCTATTTGGTAAAAGACCAAGTCCATTTTATGGCAAGAACAGCTCAAATAAGCAAAGATAAACGACAATCCATAATTACTTTAAGACATGAAGGTCTGTCAATACGAAAGATCAAGAACTTTGAAAGTTTAATCAAGTGCTGTCGCAAAAACTATCGAGCGCTATGATGAAACTGGCTCTCATTAGGACCGCCACAGGAACGGAAGAGCCGGACTTACCTCTGCTGCAGAGTTCTTTAGAGCTAAGTGCGCCTCCGATTGCCGCCCAAATAAATGCTTCACAGAGTTCAAGTAACAGACACATCTCAACATCAACTGTTCAGAGGAGACTGCGTGAATCAGGCCTTCATGGTCGAATTGCTGCAAAGAAACCACTACTAAAGGACACCAATAAGAAGAAGAGACTTGCTTGGGTCAAGAAACATGAGCAACGGACATTAGACCGGTGAAAATCTGTCTTTTGGTATGATGTTTTGAGATTTTTGAGATTTTTGGTAGCAATATCTGTGTCTTTGTGAGACAGAGTAGGTGAACGGATGATCTCTGCATGTGTAGTTCTCAACGTAAAGCATAGAGCAGGAGGTGTGATGGTGTGGGGATGCTTTGCTGGTGAATTCAAGGCACACTTAACCAGCATGGCCAACAGCATTCTGCAGCGATACGCCATCCCATTTGGTTTGCGCTTAGTGGGACTATCATTTGTTTTTCAACAGGACAATGACCCAACACACCTCCAGGCTGTGTAAGGGCTATTTGACCAAGAAGGAGAGCCTCCACAATCACCCAACCTCAACACAATTGAGATAATTTGGGATGATTTGGACCACAGAGTAAAGGAAACGCAAAAAACAAGTGCTCAGCATATGTGGGAACTCCTTCAAGACTGTTGGAAAAGCCTTCCAGGTGAAGCTGGTTGAGAGAATGCCAAGAGTGTGCGAAGCTGTCAAGGCAAAGGGTGGCTACTTTGAAGAATCTAAAATATATTTTGATTTGTTTAACACTTATTTGGTTACTAAATGATTCCATATGTGTCATTTCATAGTTTTGATGCCTTCACTATTATTCTACAATGTAGAAAATAGTAAAAATAAAGACAAACCCTTGAATGGGCGTGTGTTCTAAAACTTTAGTGTGTATATACAGTTGAAGTCTGAAGTTTACATACACTTAGGTTGGAGTCATTAAAACTCATTTTTCAACCACTCCACAAATGTCTTGTTAACAAACTATTGTTGTGGTAAGTTAGTTAGGACATCTACTTTGTGCATGACACAAGTCATTTTTCCAACAACTGTTTACAGACAGATTATTTCACTGTATCACAATTCCAGTGGGTCAGAAGTTTACATACACTAAGTTGACTGTGCTTTTAAATTCCAGAAAATGATGTCATGGCTTTAGAAGCTTCTGAAAGGCTAATTGACATAATTTGAGTCAATTGGAGGTGTACCTGTAGATATCTTTCAAGGCCTACCTTCAAACTCAGTGCCTCCTTGCTTGACATCAAAAAAATCAACAACAAAAAAAAATCTAACGAAATCAGCCAAGACCTCAGAAAGAAATTGTAGACCTACACAAGTCTGGTTCATCCTTGGGAGCAATTTCCAAACGCCTGAAGGTACCATGTTCATCTGTACAAACAATAGTACGCAAGTATAAACACCATGGGACCACGCAGCCGTCATACCGCTCAGTAAAGAGACGTGTTCTGTCTCCTAGAGATTAATGTACTTTGGTGCGAAATATGCAAATCATTCCCAGAACAACAGCAAAGGACCTTGTGAAGATGCTCGAGGAAACAAAAGTATCTATATCCACAGTAAAACGAGTCCTATATCGACATAACCTGAAAGGCCGCTCAGCAAGGAAGAAGCCATTGCTCCAAAACCGGCATAAAAAAATCCAGACTACAGTTTGCAACTGCACATGGGGACAAAGATCGTACTTTTTGGAGAAATGTTCTCTGGTCTGATGAAACAAAAATAGAACTGTTTGGCCATAATGACGTTTGGTGGAAAAAGGGGGAGGCTTGCAAGCCGAAGAACACCATCCCAACCGGGATGCACGGGGGTGGCAGCACCATGTTGTGGGGGTGCTTTGCTACAGGAGGGACTGGTGCACTTCACAAAATAGATGGCATCATGAGGATGGAAAATGATGTGGATATATTGAAGCAACATCTCAAGACATCAGTCAGGAAGTTAAAGCTTGGTTGCAAATGGGTCTTCCAAGTGGACAATGACCCCAAGCATACTTCCAAAGTTGTGGCAAAATGGCTTAAGGACAACAAAGTCAAGGTATTGGAGTGGCCATCACAAAGCCCTGACCTCGATCCTATAGAAAATGTGTGGGTAGAACTGAAAAAGAGTGTGCGAGCAAGGAGGCCTACAAACCTGACTCCGTTACACCAGCTCTGTCAGGAGGAATGGGCCAAAATTCACCCAACTTATTGTGGGAAGCTTGTGGAAGGCTACCCAAAACATTTGACCCAAGTTAAACAATTTAAAGGCAATGCTACCAAATACTAATTGCGTGTATGTAAACTTCTGACCCACTGGGAATGCGGTGAAAGAAATAAAAGCTGAAAGAAATAATTCTCTCTACTATTATTCTGACATTTCACATTCTTAAAATAAAGTGGTGATCCTAACTGACCTAAGACAGGGGATTTTTACTAGGATTAAATGTTAGCAATTGTGAAAAACTGAGTTTAAATGTATTTGGCTAAGGTGTATGTAAACTTCCGACTTCAACTGCATATATATTTGTTACTGCTCTACTAAAACAATCTCGACCAACAGCCTAACGACAAAACAATCGACCAATTGACTAATTGGGGTCAGCCCTAGTGTGTAGTATAGTATTCTACAGAATTCTATAGTAAGCTGTAGTATTTTTCATGTGGGCATTGACTCTCTATTGCAGTCAAACCATGGGAATTGATGACATAATACGGGCAAGCAATACAATAACCTCAGTGATGGACAGCCAGGCAGGCATCCACCTCCCAGACAACAAGCTACAACAGAATGGCATGATACACAACACTGCAATCTGTCTATTCTAGCCACTGTGTATCCTTGACTTAACTTCAAACTGCTTCAAACTACACACGGCCTCGTTTCCTGAACATTTCCTGTACGACTGCCAGATCCAACCCTGAAGGTTGTTTTTTCAGATTATGTGTATACAAGAAAAACACAACGTTCATTACAGCGATAAACTATCCTTGCGATGCCAGCATAGAGCTGAGTAGTACATTACTAGCCTGGTCCCAGATCTGTTTGTTCCAACTCCTATGCTCATTGTTATGCCGATGGCAAGACAACACAAACAGATCTGGGACCAGGCTAGTGCATTCCCCAGAAGGCTGTGAAACAAGCAGTGGTCTGACGCTCCACAGCAGCATGCACCTCATTAGCTAATCTAATTTACTAATCAGGGCCTGAAACCCTGCTACATAAAGGAAGAGAGAGGCAGGGGGTGACGTCAACTCCCAAACTACCAGAAAAACTGCTCTACTGCAGCCCACAGAGGAAGAAGTTGGTATGTAAAAGAAGTTATGTGAAGACGGTTCCATTTTGGTTCCACGGTTCCGTATGGAACACAGAACAAAATTCAGGGAATTCTGGAACTCTGAGAAGTAGTGTTTGGGCTGGGAGGAAGGATACAGAGGTAATAAGGTTGGGTGCTTTTGGTGCTGTACTTCTTTTCAGAGGTATTCACAGAAATCTTTTGCGTGACAGTAATAGCCAGTCCTTTTCATATCATTTCCCACTGGCTCCATCGTCTTTTGTGACGTCCTTTTTTTGTGACTGAAAGCAAATGTATATATACACACACACACACACATATTACTTGTCTACAATGTAGCTGATGGCTGTTGAAAGGGAATAACTGGAGCCATTGTCTCGACCCACTGAGGGAGAGTGAAGATGCGTGGGCAAATGCGTCAGAGCAGAGCTACTGACGGACATACAGGGACCGCTCTCTCTTTTCTCCATCTCCTTCCATCGCTCTCTCTCTTTGTTACCTTACCTGACCACTTTGGTTCCTCCTCTTATGGCCTGCATATCAATCATACACCCAGTGTTCATGTACGAAGCCAGGTTGATCTCTGAGAACTCCGCCTGTGAAACAAGGACAAAAACACCACGCTGATTATACACATTATTCACTGTAAATTACTGTAAAACACAATTTCCATTTGGTGTATATAGGCCTGAATCAACAACATAAAACAGAGAGAGAGAGAGAGAGCGAGAGAGAGAGAGAGAGAGAGACAAAGAGAGAGAGATACAGAGCCAGAGAGGAGAGACAGATTGGATAACTTGATTAGTCTGAGTCTGTCTGTGTCTGTGGCCTCCCAGAGAGGACAGGACAGCAGAGGCCTTGTGACAGGGAGGGAGGCTTTAGCCCAGGCAGCTACTTAATGACTTGATCAAACTCCCAGTCAGAGCAGAGATCCTCTCTGGAGGGGAAGGGACACACTGCAGCTTGGCCTGTCTGGGAGAGAGCGCTGGGAACAGAGGGACTACAATGGGGCATTAGGGGCCAAGTGCCTCCATTGTCTCTTGTGTAATTACAAGTTAGAAATAGATTTGCTCCAGAGATTTAACTCCCATGAATCTGTTTTTTTTAGTCTCTCACTGGCTGACTGTGTTCTCAGGACAGTACCTCGCAAGGGGACACGTGTTAAATGCATATTGTGCCTAAATGTAATTAATTCATAACAGATTCCAAATCTACCTACATCCGCTTCAGCCCAGACACAATCACATATATTATTAGCCATTAGTACATTTTGCTGCAGGGTAAATACTGTACAATCAGGCACTTGCACAATGAGTGTGGCCCAGTGGGGGAACTTGTTAATGAGACACACATCCTCTATGTATGGCATGTCTGCTAAAGTCAGGGCTGATAAAACACACCATATTTATGCTAGAGAACCACAGAGACAGACAGGCCAATGAATGATGCTGTCCTAAGCCAGGAATCAGGAAGGGATTAAACGCTACATTTAAAATATATTTTACATGTTTTTTCAAATCATAATAAAATAACAAAATCACTGCAGTCATTTCAGTTTGGGGTTTCGTTTGATCATATGCTGGGTTCATGTCGTTGTTTTTGGCCTTGGGGACCTTGTTTGGGTGTTGGTACCCTAAAAGATTTAGCTTCACTGAGGGCCAAAAAGCTAATGAACCCTAAAGAAAAGACAACATTCCTGCCTTACTTTACTATGAACATGCTTCCAACATGTTAGCTCTGTGGAGATGGGGAGGCCAGTCTACTCAGGATGGAAGGAGAGGTGAGGGTTAGGGGTCAAATGTCAAGAAGGATCGGTTTCAGTCCGTATACTGCAGTGTGGGATGTTACAGAGTTAGAGTAGAGCTCGTCTCAGGCACTCCAAGTCCTAGCTAGGTGCTCCCATTAGAGGTTATGAACCAAAAGCCCCAGAGAGAGATCCGTAGGAGTAAGAGCTTGACCTCGGAACAGCAAGACGTTGACCTCCGACTTCTAGTGGTAACATTTGTCAGACTTAACATCACTTTGAAGAATGTAGCGTGACACTAATGCAGGCATTTTAATGGGTCCTCAATGTGTAGTCCTGCAGCTTTTCTACTATGAAAAATTAAATTTGGCGGACCTGGTTGACTCCCAAACACAACTTTACAGATATAATTTGTCATATGAGGAACCTACATGGGCTCGTGGTGGGCCAAATGCAATAATTCACTCTTCCTATAGGCTACATAGTTAAACAATGAGTTACTCATCTGAATAAACAAGCTACGCTGAGTGTACAAAACATGATGAACTCTCCATGATATAGACTGACCAGGTGAATCAAGACGAAAGCTATGATCACTTATTGATCTCACTTGTTAAATCCACTTCAAATCAGTGTAGATGAGGGAAGACAGTTGAAAGAAGGATTTTAAAGCCTTGAGACAATTGAGACATGGATTTTGCAAGACAAAAATATCTATGTGCCTTTGAATGGGGTATGGTAGTAGGTGCCACGTGCACCGGTTTGTGTCAAGAACTGCAACGCTGTTGGATTTTTCACGCTCAACAGTTTCCTGTGTGTATCAAGAATGGTCCACCACCCAAAGGACATCCAGCCGACTTTGGAGTCAACATGGGCCAGCATCCCTGTGGAACGCTTTCGACACCTTGTAGAGTCCATGACCCGATGAATTGAGTCTGTTCTGAGGACAAAAAGGCGGGGGTGCAAGTCAATATTAGAAAGGTGTTAACGTTTTGTACACTACATCTATATTCAGATTGTGGTGGAGTCACAAACACAGAATGGGACTGATATTGTTTAGCTGCTCTATTGTTAATACGAACTTTGTCAAAGTAAAGCCACAGAACGTCGTTAGAACATGTGCTGTGCAAATAGAAAAACAAAAGCCATCTGTGTAAGCATTGTATTTGGCCGATGAACGTGGCTGACAAAAACTCCCCAGAACATGGATGACTTAAAGTTCCGATACAGGCAATGTGAGTTCAGCCTCTGAAGTATTGATGGAGAAACATGAGCTTGTCCTCTAACCTCAGAAGCACTCTGAAACCCCACTAATATGTGTCAATCTCAAAAAGGCCACAACCTGAAGAGACCATTACTTTCCTTAACTTCCAGTGTTTGTTGTTTGTGAGGCACCAGCGTTGCTCTTCAGCTATCTATCTGGGTCTCTGCAGAGTGGATACTTTGTAGGAAAGGATGCAGGCCAAAGCCTCCATTTATTTGAATAGAAAACAGTGTCTTCTGTACAGTTTGTTGCAACCAATATACTCCAGAATCCTATTCAAAATGCTCAATTGTGGCCAGCACAAACAAAAAGTATGGGGGAGTATGTCTTCCTCATTCGTTTGTTTCCAGAACAATGTGCCAACTTAACAAAACAGTATTTTTTTCTGTAAAAAAATACCCTCTTTTTATTTATTGTGTTGCGCTTACAGAGGAGGAGAAGAGAGCAGGGGGCGAGTAAATGCCCAAATCTCATTTACAGGACAGCGAGGCGCCACTCACTCTCAATGCGCCTCAAAGACACAACACACTGGAACTTGGCTCCCTTCCTCTCCTCAGCTCCTCTCCACTGATACCCGCCTCTCAATGAAACATCTGTGTGCTCGGCACAATGCTTTACCATCACCAAGGAAGACTCTTAAAAGACGTAACAGACACACACAGAGGCGCTAACTTTCTCACACACACACACACAAATGCACAGAGAATCGCGCACATCTACACACACGCCACATAAACCAGTATACAGATCTGCAACTCATCCCCCTGGCAAATTGCAATCCCTCAGCAGGGGCCTACATTGACATTTGCTGTGACCAGATAAAACCAGAAGAGTGGGCTAGTTTCTGGCAACAACCAAAAATGCTCCACAACTCCTGCTATTGGCTGGCTGGCTCGGTGGGGCCCTCTGTCATTGGACAGTTATGGATGAGCCGTTTTTGTGACTGGGGCGAGTGCCCGGGACACAGGGCCCGTTTGACAGTGCCATGGTTACCATCAGGGTAATAGATTCAGATTTGTGTTAGAGCAGCTCTCACCCTGGGAAAGGAAAACAGGACAGGATACATGGGAACTGCCTTCTCTCCCCTTAAACTGCCCCCAGTACACGATTCTTCTTTCCTCTATAACCGCCACTGATGTCATTTAATGCTGGATCTCTGTGTTACAGTTGCAGTATTTCTAAACGTGCCAGGAGGCTGCAGTACAGGTCTTTGATGCTGGTATCCAACATACCAAGCAGTCTGGCCAGAGAGCCATCTTTCTAGGACAATTCAATGAGTGCCTAAATGATACTCACACCAAATCTTCCACAACCTGTTAATATTCAAGGAACGGGATCTGAAGTACTAACTGTCCTATATGTGATTGTTTTTAAAGCCATACCCTGGCCTCAAGAAGAGTGTTCCATGATTTAACTGATTAAAGTCTCTCTCGTGGCTCTGTAATGTTCCATCCTTGTAGCTGCCTTGGTCAAATCTGGACTTGAGATAGAGTGCACATGCATAACTCAAACTTGTCCACGAATTTGTGTATCAAATCATATTTGATTTGTCACATGCGCCAAATACAACCTGACAGTGAAATGCTTACTTAAAAGCCCTTAACCAACTATGCTGTTAAGAAAAATACCTACAAATAAAATCAAATAAAAGTATGAAATAATTAGAGAGCAGCAGTAAAATAACAATAGCGAGGCTATACACAGGGGGTACCGGTACAGAGTCAATGTGCGGGTGCACTGGTTAGTCAAGGTAATATGTACATGTAGGTAGAGTTATTAAAGTGACTATGCCGACAATAACAGAGAGTAGCAGCAGCGTAAAAGAGGGGGGCGGCAATGCAGATAGTCTGGGTAGCCATTTGATTAGATGTTCAGGAGTCTTATGGCTTGGGGGTAGAAGCTGTTTAGAAGCCTTTTGGTCCTAGACTTGGCGCTCCGGTACCGCTTGCCATGCGGTAGCAGAGAGAACAGTCTATGACTAGGGTGGCTGGAATCTTTTACAATTTTTAGGGCCTTCCTCTGACACCGCCTGGTATAGAGGTCCTGGATGGCAGGAAGCTTGGCCCCAGTGATGTATTGGGCCGTACGCACTACCCTCTGTAGTGCCTTGCGGTCGGAGGCCGAGCAGTTGCCATACCAGGCAGTGATGCAACCAGTCAGGATGCTCTCGATGGTGCAGCTGTAGAACTTTGAGGATCTGAGGACCCATGCCAAATCTTTTCAGTCTCCTGAGGGTGAATAAGTTTTGTTGTGCCCTCTTCACGACTGTCTTGGTGTGCTTGGACCAAGTTAGTTTGTTGGTGATGTGGACGCCAAGGAATTTGAAGCTCTCAACCTGCTCCACTACAGCCCGTCGATGAGAATGCGGGCGTGCTCGGTCGTCCTATTCCTGTAGTCCACAATCAATTTCTTTGTCTTGAGGTCATGTCTCTGACCTCCTCCCTATAGGCTGTCTCGTCGTTGTCGGTGATCAGGCCTACCACTGTTGTGTCATCGGCTTACTTAATGATGGTGTTGGAGTCGTGCCTGGCCGTGCAGTCATGAGTGAACAGCTCCCGAGTGGCGCAGCGGTCTAAGGCACTGCATCTCAGTGCAAGAAGCATTACTAGTTGGGGCGGCAGGTAGCCTAGTGGTTAGAGCATTGGGCCAGTAACCGAAAGGTTTCTAGATCAATTCCCCAAGCTGACAAGGTAAAAATACGTCTCATAGAAGTAATTTAGCTCGTCTGGTAGGCTTGTGTCATGGGGCGGCTCTCGGCTGTGCTTCCCAGCTCTACCCTTTAGCTCAGTGCGGATGCTCCCTGTAATCCATGGCTTCTGGTTGGGGTAGGTAGGTGCAGTCACTGTGGGGACGAAGTCATCAATGCACTTATTGATGAAGCCAGTGACTGATGTGGTGTACTCCTCAATGCCATCGGAAGAATCCCGGAACATGTTCCAGTCTGTGATAGCAAAACAGTCCTGTAGCTTAGCATCTGCTTCATCTGACCACTTTTTTATTGACCAAGTCACTGGTGCTGCCTGCTTTAATTTTAGCTTGTAAGCAGAAATCAGGAGGATAGAATTGTGGTCAGATTTGCCAAATCGAGGGCGAGGGAGAGCTTTGTACGTGTATCTGTGTGTGGAGTAAAGGTGCTCTAGAGTTTTTTCCCCTCTGGTTGCACATTTAAAATCAAGTCAAATGTTATTGTTCACTTACACATGGTTAGGAGATGTTAATGTGAGTGTAGCAAAATGCTTGTGCTTCTAGTTCCGACAGTGCAGTAATATCTAACAAGTAATCTAACAAATTCACAACAACTACCTTATACACACAAACGTAAAGGGGTGAATAAGAATATGTACATATAAATATATGCATGAGCGATGGCCGAGAGGCATAGGCAAGATGCAGCAGATGGTATAGAATACAGTATATACATATGAGATGAGTAATGTAGGATATGTAGACATTATTAAAGTGGCGTTATTTAAAGTGACTAGTGATACCTTTATTAAATCCATTTATTAAATGTATTAAAGTGGCCAGAGATTTGAGTCTGTATGTTGGCAGCAGCCACTCTATGTTAGTGATGGCTGTTTAACAGTCTGATGGCCTTGAGATAGAAGCTGTTTTTCAGTCTCTCGGTCCCAGCTTTGATGCACCTCTACTGACCTCGCCTTCTGGATGATAGCGGGGTGAACAGGCAGTGGCTCGGGTGGTTGTTGTCCTTGATGATCTTTTTGGCCTTCCTGTGATATCGGGTGGTGTAGGTGTCCTGAAGGGCAGGTAGTTTGCCCCCAGTGATGCGTTGTGCAGACCTCACTACCCTCTGGAGAGCCTTGCGGTTGTGGGTGGAGCAGTTGCCGTAGCAGGCGGTGATACAGCCCGACAGGATGCTCTCGATTGTGCATCTGCAAAAGTTTGTGAGTGTTTTAGGTGACAAGCCACATTTCTTCAGCCTCCTGGAGGTTGAAGAGGCACTGTTGTGCCTTCTTCACCACATTGTCTTTGTGGGTGGACCATTTAAGTTTGTCCGTGATGTGTACGCCGAGGAACTTACAACTTTTACCTTCTCCACTACTGTTCCGTTGATGTGGATGGGGGGATGCTCCCTCTGATGTTTCCTGGAGTCCACGATCATCTCCTTTGTTTTGTTGACGTTGAGTGAGAGGTTATTTTCCTGACACCACACTCTGAGGGCCCTCACCTCCTCCCTGTAGGCCGTCCTACCACTGTAGTGTCACCTGCAAACTTGATGATTGAGTTGGAGGCGTGCATGGCCAAGCAGTCATGGGTAAACAGGGAGTACAGGAGAGGGCTGAGAACGCACCCTTGTGGGGCCCCAGTGTTGAGGATCAGCGGGGTAGAGATATTGTTTCTTACCTTCGCCACCTGGGGGGCGGCCCGTCAGGAAGTCCAGGACCCAGTTGCACAGGGCGGGGTCGAGACCCAGTGTCTTGAGGTTAATGATGAGCTTGAAGGGTACGGTGTTAAATGTTGAGCTATAGTCAATGAACAGCATTCTTACATAGGTATTCCTCTTGTCCAGATGGGATAGGGCAGAGTGCGGTGTGATGGCGATTGCGTCGTCTGTGGACCTATTGGGGCAGTAAGCAAATTGGAGTGCGTCTAGGGTATCAGGTAGGGTGGAGGTGATATGATCCTTGACTAGTCTCTCAAAGCACTTCATGATGACAGAAGTGAGTGCTACGGGGCGATAATCATTTAGTTCAGTTACTTCTGCTCTCTTGGGGACAGGAACAATGGTGGCCATTTTGAAGCATGTGGGCACAATAGACTGGGATAGGGATTGATTGAATATGTCCGTAAGCACACCAGCCAGCTGGTCTGCGCATGCTCTGAGGACATGGCTAGACGGCATGCTCTGAGGACATGGCTAGGGATGCCGTCTGGTCCCGGCAGCCTTGCGAGGGTTAACACGTTTAAATGTTTTACTCACGTTGGCCACGGAGAAGGAGAGCCCACAGTCTTTGGTAGCGGGCCTCAAAGCGAGCAAATAAGTTGTCGATGTCCGCGACGGGGCTGGTTTCTTTTTGTAATCCGTGATTGACTGTAGACACTGCCACATACGTCTCGTGTTTGAGCCGTTGAATTGCGACTCTACTTTGTCTCCATACTGACGCTTTGCTTGTTTGATTGCCTTGCGGAGGGAATAGCTACACATTTAACATGCTGGTAGAAATGAGGTAAAACGGATTTTAGTTTTCCTGCATTAAAGTCCCCGGGCACTAGGGGCGTTGCCTCTGGATGAACATTTTCCTGTTTGCTTAAGGCAGTATACAGCTCATTGAGTGTGGTCTTAGTGCCAGCATCGGTCTGTGGTGCTATGTAGACAGCTATGAAAAATACAGATGTAAACTCTCTAGGTAGATAGTGTGGTCTACAGATTATCATAAGATACTCTACCTCAGGCGCGCAAAACCTAGAGACTTCCTTAGATATTGTGCACCAGCTGTTGTTTACAAATACACAGACCCCCACCTCTTGTCTTACCAGACGCTGCAGTTCTATCCTGCCGATACAGTGTATAACCTGCCAGCTGTATGTTATTCATGTTGTCGTTCAGCTACGACTCCGTGAAACATAAGATACAGTTTTTAATGTCCCGTTGGTAGGATATACATGCTTTTAGTGCGTCCAATTTATTATCCAGTGATTGTACTTTGGCCAATAGGACCAATGGCAGAGGCAGATTAGCCACTCATCGGCGGATCCTCACAAGGCACCCCTATCTCCTCCCGCGAATCCTCAGTCTCTTCTCCAGCAAATGACAGGGATGAGGGCCTGTTCGGGTGTCTGGAGTAAATCCCACTCATTAAAGAAAAATTATTAGTCCAATTCAAGGTGAGTAATCGTTGTTTTGTTGTCCAGAAGCTCTTTTCGGTCATACGAGACGGTAGCAGCAACATTATGTATAAAATAAGTTACAAACAATGGGAAAAAAGAAAACAAAATAGCATGGTTGGTTAAGAGACAATAAAACATCAGCCGTCCTCTCTGGCGCCATCATGGAACTGAGTGTTTGTATGAGAGTGTTTGTGAGTATTTTAAAGTCTGTATTAGGCCCTCTGAACAGCCGGCGGAGGGTACAAATCAGCATTCTGAGAGCACTCTGCCCAACTGTACCACACACGCACACACACACACACACACACACACACACACACACACACACACACACACACACACACACACACACACACACACACACACACACACACACACACACACACACACACACACACACACACACACACACACACACACACACACACACACAGGGCCCCAGGACAAGTGGACAGCACAGTAAAAACAGCAATAGACTCCAAATATGGTCCCCCCTCCCCTTCCCTCTCCTCCCCCTCCTCCCCCTCTCTCCTTGCTAGCATCACACAACACAAAGCTCATCTGAAATCTTTGGGAGTATTTTTTTACAATTCTGCTAATGGGTGTCATTGAGGTTCATGTGCACAAGGTGCCTTTCACTATGGTCAGGTGACAAACTTGTAAACGAGAACTTTGGTGGTCCGGAGTAAAACCACATGCAAATCTAAAGCATTATCCCAACAGTCAGAATGTGATAATAAGTGATTTTACTCCAACTACGCCGGCTTCTGCCGGCAAAAAGCCTGTGATCGATAATGACATCTGCAACTGTTATGCAACAATTCATGAGGTGTCATGCTCTTAGGACACAGGGTACTGATAAACAATGACCAATAGCTCAACTCCTAGAACTGTGGCAAAGGATTCTCTGCTTCATGTGCGAGACCCATTTAGACTAAACCTCCTGCTCCTCCCCCCTACCACCCCCAATCATTACATGGCCCATTATATCTCCTGTAAAAGAAACAGTCCCCCTGACCAGATCCCTCTCGATATATACAAAAGCAACAGTCGGAGTGGGAAACCTAAAATAGCTCCTGGTGATGAACGTAGATGTGGGGTAGGCAATTGAAGGCTCCTATCTTGTGGTTTCCTTTGGGTCCAAACATAGCTGTTTTTCTACAGCAGAAATGACTATTTACTTGGACTAGATACACTCCACCTCATTTATCTGAACAAACAAATGTGTGCTGCATTGTAAGGCAGTGGAGTCTGAGGAGAGCAGCAACCTTTCCATAATAGAAACCTTATTATCGTCTATATAGGGCACAGCTGCACTTGTTCAAGTTGGTCAAGAAAGGGCAACAGGAGTCTTTGTACAGTTTGCCAGTGCTGAACCCTCGTAAACGATTTCCAACTGAACATCAATCTTGTAACAACGTCAACACAGATGCCCTGAACCTCTGGGGGTGGAGACGTGAGGCGATTACTAAGGGTACGGATTACACAGACCCAATTGGCTGTGAATCTCCATTTCTGCAGAAGAGAGGAGCGTGGAAGAACAAGGTGGAGGGGAGCGGAGCAGAGCAGAGCAGGCATTCTGTTCTCACTGAGGTCATAGGCCTGGTGAGCAGATGTTGTCCCTTCTGACCCAACTAGAACTCATTCTAATCACATAATTTGTCCAATTGCGCAAAATTGAGTACTTATTTTCCTCTACTCATGAACAAGGGTTGTCGAGTACCAATATGTACCCAGTGGATGGCTATTATTGTATTTGAATCATGTCTGTGATGTTAATATCACATTGACGCAGATGAAACGAGCAAGCAGCCTTGGAAAAAAACATCACTCACAGGGGAAAGAAACTGGATGTCATGACCGAGATCCTCCGCTTGGCACTGCTTAGCCGCCGAGCACAGAAGGGGAGCACACATCCAAGAGACTTCAAAAGAGACACAAAAAGGCATTGTGGGAGATAGTGGGGGAAAAAAACAGAAGCCCCGTGTATGCCCCTTTAGAGCACATCAACAATCTGAACACACACAGGATCTCCTGGCACAAGTGTGTAGAGATAAGAGTGGGCACAGTCAATGGCGCTGGGTATCTTGGAGCACTTATTGAGAGATTGATAAGACTCCCAGAGGGTAAGTCAATGAGGATCTGGGCAGAAGCTCATGGCCAGGCCAAGGTTGATCTGTGCCAAAGGAAAACCCTGGGAACGAGTTCAGTTGGACGTGACTGGCATGAGGCAGGATACCTGTGGTACCTAGGGCAACATCTGGCCCTCAAGAAAGTCTAGCAAATCAGACACAGCATTTTCTTTTACTTGTTAAACTTGAACTTGCAGCTTGGAAAACTATGACAGTGATGGGATTTGTTCACACTCTTTTCATGTATCGTATACGTCTACTTGCAGATGTGCACCACACAGCAGAACGTTCAAACTTTGCTGAAGCCGTCACTGGACAAGCATGACGAATGCTAGCTCCACGCTAGATGATAACGCTCATTGTTATGGAACTCGTGAAAAGTATGGAGCACAAAGAATCAACTGATTAATGTTAGGTGGGACCTAACGTTCAATTGATGCACTGCTCTCCATTCTATTCATGCAACCCCAGTGAAATACGAGTGCGAAGAGTACATGAAATAACGCATGATGTT